>NC_135018.1:4239604-4584188 GCF_051020955.1 Megalopta genalis | reverse complement strand
TCGTAGTGATAATGAATGTTATGAAGATACTATCGACGAGATTTTACGAGAATTGATCATGGAAGAAGAAAGAAATGTTGATGATACCGAGGAAGCTACAGTTCAAATAAAAGATACGAAATGGACCGATCAGAGGCACGAGCATATCTGAAAAAAACAAACAACTGTTTGTCCAAGCTGTCCTGATCAACCTCAACTTTGCAGAGAATGTTTTAATGTTATACACTGCGAATAATTTTGTTAATAAACCATTTTTATAAGAATTCAATAGTTTCATTACCTCCTGTAGAATATTTGTCGAAATATTTTCGGAAATCCTTTGTAAGTAGTCAAATCAGCGTCACCCGAATTACGGGTGACGCGGCCTGATGAGAACTTTTGCTGTCACCCGAATACGGGTGACGCGGCAGTCAACGTGTTAAATCAGTGAAATAATTATTAGTGCGAAAACCAATGTCGGATCTGGCTTATATCCTTTGCACTGCACATAACGAATCAGATTCGTGATGAAGATTTAAATTCTCCCTAATTGACGCTCAGCTTGGGAACAAAAATGGACAATTTGGGAAGAGGAGGTACGATTAACACATTAAAGGCGGGAGTCGTAGTACTACGATTTATCTCGACTTCTCATAAATATGTACTTTAAAACATTTTTTGTAATTAGTGTTTAGTTCTTTTTTAATATTTCTTTTAGTTTTAAGAGTTTAAATAAACTTTTTTAAGTCTAAATTTTTTATGATTACACAAAATATCGCCCGCTCCAGGATGAAAAACGAGGCGGGGCGGTCGCCGCGTTACCTAGCATACTTTCGTCAAGATCCCCCGCCTTTAATGTGTTAATCGAGCATTTTGGCTCGTTTTTATAGTCACCGAATGTCAATAATTATAAAAACGTAGAGAGAATTTACTGTAAATGGAGACATACAAGAAACAAACATTGTTTCGTTCTATTTGGGAATACTATTAAGTACGAAGAAGTACTAATCAATATAGCTGTGAAAGAAATCGTAGTGCAAGGGGTTAACAATAATCAGAATCATTTTCTATAATACAGTGTAAGTGGTGATTCTCCTTTCGAAAACGAGATGGGAGTCTGGATCGAATAAAGTTACTAATAAAATCTTTTTAATTTTTCGAGTGATTGAAAATGTGTCTACCAAATGATGTTAAGCGTCTATCTACAAAGTAGGCATGAACCTGAAAAGTAGGCTACATGAAAAAAGTTTATTAACTAAACTTTTTAATCCTAGGTGTCCTCTTCGATAGGGTTCATCATTGAAGAATCATGCGAGGATGTCAAGACTGCTCAGATCCATCAATGTTTGACTGAGGAGAAAGAGTAATTACGCGTATGTACGATTTAAGGTGAATTAGATTTAAACATGGTGGATCTGATTTATAAAAAGAGTGAATTTAGTGTGTATAGAAACCCCGTAAGAGCTTCGAATGCTTAATTAGCATGTTTTAGAAAGGTCCGATGACACATTGAGTTCCAGCCATGATAGGTCGCTTTCCAGACTCCAGCGCAGTAGTTTCGAAAATGTACGAGCGATTTTACGTAGACGTAACAGGATTAACCACTGACTGGGATAAGACCGTGTATCCATCCGATTTTCCTCGGAGTGTTGTTCTGCCATTCGGCGGATGTCGCGCCGCGGCGCACACGCTCGACCAGAAAGTCTACAAAAGACCGCGGAATCAGAGGAGCGCGTGTGTACCTTTTCTTCCGTCGGTGTGTAGCCTGTGCGTCATGCCATTACGGCATATCAAACCTCGCGGGAAAGACAAAAAAAGCCACGGACCGTGGCGGGCTGGCGGTTGGCATTCAAACGTTCCTCCGCGTCTAAGAAGGAGCACAAAGGACGCTGGTGCCAGTGAGGGGAATTGGAAAATGACGAGAAGCGGAGAGACAGAAGGGGTCTAAAGGGGTCGACAGAAGCCGGCACGGGACGCGGGGGTAGGGGAGGGGAGGAGGGCGTGTGGGTGGACACAGGATAGAAAAGGAACGAAATGCGAAAGAAACGGTGGAAAAAGCGAGAGGGAACAAACTCGAAGAATGGAACCGACGGAGGAAGAGAGAAAGAGACAGGCAGGAGCAAGAGAAGGGTACGTATAAAGGGCCATTAGTTAATTAACTCCTAATTATCTGGCGGCAGAGAAGCGAGTGCATAATCGTCAAGCATTGCTGCTGTGCAGTGGTAGCGCGAAAAAGGCAGACAGTGCTGTGCACGGATCGTTGCACTCGGGCGCCAAACAATCGGCGGCTGCTGATTGCATAGGCTTGGTACATCATCCCCTGGTCTTTCCGTGTTCTTCTCTGTATTTTTTCTTCTTCTTCTTTATTTCATCGGTAGACCGTTTTCCACCCTAGCCGCCCACTCTTCTTCCCTTCTTTCAAAACTGCCGACCCAAACCCCGACCCCCCCCCCTCCGGCTACGCGGAGTCTCTGAAAAAAAACCCTTCATCGTAGCTTTCTTCCGGCAGCATCCTACGCCAAGGGGTTGAAAGTAGAGAGCCGGACGATGCGCCTCGCCGTTCCTTCTCTTATCGAGCCTCCTTATTCTTCCCCTTCGCCTTCGTTCGCCACCGCGATCCAGCTATTCTTCTGCAAACCTGTTTCCTCTCTCCGTTCTTATTATTATTAATACCATCTTCCGCTCCAACCCAACCACCGCGCAAGGCTCGTTGTTGCTGCCCCCGACGCTGGACACTTTATTGTTGTTCCTTTCGATGCAACGTGACTCGGTACGGTCTCGGCGACCCTTCTCTCTACCTTCCCTTTTTAATTTTCCTTTTCGCGCGGGCGACCATACGAACCATAACGAGCCCGCTGCATTCAGAGGGATGACGGGACCAAGCTGGTTACGCGAGCTTATTACGATGCTGCTTTTTTTTCTTTCGGAAGGAGCCCGATGGAAAATATTAATGACAGATTTACCGCGTAAACGGTTTCTATCGGGGCACAGTGTTTCCTACGCGGAAGAATTTCCTCGGTCCTTTCGTCACGATTTTTTCAGATGGCCGTTGAGACAATGCCGCTTTGAAACCCGGAGGGGTATAAGTCAGTAGATACGGCGGAACACGATAACATTGGCACAGTGAACCGTATTCAACTCGTTGCTCGTTCAAAATCGTATCGATGTGCAACTCGATGACATTTATTTCTTAGAAAACGAAGGCTTTCTACGGAGATAACCTCAATGGAAAATGTACAGGTATCGGTGCACGGGAGATTAAGTTTCATTATGATCTTATTGAGAAGCAGCTCTCGCGTTTACTGTGACATTATTATGTAATCCCCAGATCCGCAAATTACATTCCCTTAAAAACAGAAGAGTCTCGGAAAATTTATATTACCACATCATATGGTTCATACCTTCAGCAACCAAGTTCCGATCCTATTTATTGTGACCACGAAACCTCTGGCGAAATAGCCACGAGAATCCCGTGGTCAACTCTGCCACTGCAATAAAACTGAAAATATTTTTTCCCTTTAAAAAGACCCTGCTTTCAGAGTGTGCAATTTCATATGTGTTAATGGCATTATTGTGGCTTAATATCTTTCATCTTCCTGTACTGACCGATCTTGAAGTCGATGTTCTTTTTTATCGATCTTAAGTAGTAATCTAATAAGTTTGAGAAAAATCTGGATTAATACTCGAGGTAATTAGCAATCAAAGGAATATCACTCGAAAGAATTCCTTTTCGCCAGGTTCCGCGAAGCATTCGTAAAAATGACCATTAGAGCTACTACTCGCTTCGGCAAATGCTAAGAAATCATTTAAACGCGGCTTATTTCAAAGCTTTCGGTTCTCATTTCTCAAAGGGTCGCGGATCTCTTGCGACCGGCTCAAAAAGCTCCCGGCTTTTGCGGCGCACGTTGCTGCGGTGTACTCCGCCGGAAACAAAGAAAACCTTAGGTGAAAGCAACTGGTTCCTTCTTCGTGAACACGCTTTCTCGACTCAACTCACGCATCCCGTCCTCTCCGATGCAGGTACAAAAAGTACTTTGCCCGCGCGTTCCTCGGCAAACTCAAAGATTCGCGTCGACGATTAATTACATGCGTCGATGGCCAAAGAATTCTGATTAACCCGGTCAGATACACGCGTAGCCGTGAAATAACTTCAGTGAGCGGGCAAAATAACATGAATCTCCATTTCCAAAATAAAAATTCTAATTCTAAGTCGAATATGATGTATGTTTGGTAATTCAAAGTTTGGTCTTACGTTACATTTTAAACATGCTTCTCCGTAGAATTGTGATAACACTTTTATACCCAAATCTTACAAAACTTTTATTTCTAGATGGAGCAGTGGCTAGACAGTGTCAATGGTCACCGTAAACTATCTTTTTCACGGGACTATCGAAAAATCAGTTATCATTTTGTAATTTTCACAAATTACAAAAATGCATTCTTGTAATTGATCGAATTTGAATAATGAAATTACTCAAAATGCATTTCTTCAAATACAGGACGTGTTTGATAGTGTTACAGTTTTTGAGAAAAAAACACGAAAACTATACCATCTTGTGCAAGGTTTCTAAAACTTCAAAAAGAAATCAAATTTCATAAGGTTTTATAAAATGTAAAATAGGTCAGGATTAGGTTGATGAATGTATCTAATCATTTCTACTTCATTGCATAAATCACTTCGATTTCGTGAGATTGTTATGCTGACCAGCAATTGCATAGAAATGAGGAAAAAGTCTGCACCAGACGAATCAATAAGTCAGGCAAGTTTCTAAGGCAGTCGATGCTCTCGAGTCGTGTAACGTACAGAAATAGCACCAATCGTATCGCATTAATGACACGTGAACCTCGAACAACGACGACGTTTCCGTTATCTTCGCCGATTTCGCGTGGGTTGCAAGCGTCATTCGTGGCGACGCGACGTAACGTAACGTACGGTATGCAATGAAGTAGGTTTGGTAACCTAAATTCATATCTCGATTTGTCATAATTCATTTGCACAATTTTATGCAAGTATTTCTGCGAATTACAACAACCTTTGTAATTTTTATAATAATCGATACGTTTATACTATTCCAGGATATTACTATGTTACCTTATCTCGATATTATACTCTTTTATTCAATTTTCGTCATCGAAATCTTCCACAATCCAACTCTGCTAAACATTGACACATAATTGATAAGAAATAAAAGTTAGAGTTGGAGACAGCTAACTTTTTGCAGATCTTCGGTAGGATACATTTATGAACATTTTTTTAGTAACAATTGTGGAAGAGAATATTAGAAAAACTCTGAAAATGAGTCTGTACTGTTTACGCCTATGCCGTCACGCAGGTTCGTCGCGTATTCATCTAACCGAGAACTATTGAAACCAATAAAAATCAAGCGGTTTACAAACGTAGGAAGCAACATGAAAACGAGCATGAAATAAAAAAGTCAAGAGAAACTGACAAAACTATACCACGTATTACAAAATGATTCAAATAATGGAAAATGAAGAATCGTTTACCGATTACTGGATTAATTAATTAAATTATTTTTAATTATAATAGTTTTTAATTAAAAACCAACCAACTAATAAATTAAGCTGTTCATACATCGGCTAGCTATACCGGCTGATGACATATTAAATAAATGTATAATATACATATTAATTCATAAGGGTGTTATCATTGCACTCTTGGCATGCAACAGTTTCTCTCCATTCCACATAAAACCTGAATATACTGTAACTCCTTTCTAGTGGACTACAAATTCTGAGCTCGCAATCTTGCGGTCTTATTTGTTTGACGTACAAAGTTGCACATCTGCCATAAAGAAATCAAAGATAGCACAGATCATACATTTGGAGCAAAAATTGAAACAACTCGGCAAAGTACGCTTTCTAGCAGAAACGAAAAACTATTTATTAGACATTACCTTCTTAACTTTTGTGAACAAAATTAAATGCTCATAGACAGGTTCAAGCATGTACACCTGTTCTCAATGATAATCGGATTACAACGCATAACAGGGAGCACTACTCAAATCGAGAAAAATAACACTTGGATGATCACCCCCTATAATTAACATCCTTTAGTGAATAAACATTTCCTGTATTATACGAAAAGTAACGCTTTTCACATTAAAATGTATACAGTAGCTTTAGTATACATCTACAGATGACCTCTGCAAATAAAATTTTCTTTTCTTTTATAATTTATTACTAATTTCACTTGCTTAATTAGCAGTTGTTTGAAAGATGTCTGATACATTCAAGAAATGTTACTAGAGATCTATAATTAATATTTACAATGAAACTATGTTTTTTTGTACAATGTCATTCACTGAAATATTACGGTCTGTTCCTTAAAAATTTTTGTTCCTTCATTGATCGTTTGACATTTGTTCATTGATCTATTTAGCTTGCTAAGTTAGCTCGCTTACGATAATATCAATCAGGAAATTATCAATCAGGAAATTTGTAAATGATCATTTTAACAAGCATGCAGCTTAAGCGTTCATTCACTGGACAGATCATCTTAGCACTAAACCATCCGAGACCTAAATGTGACTGACGCGCGTTATTTATTGTGCGTTACGAATTTATTTAGACGTTCCATAATTTTTATTATTATTATTCGATTACTGTAATTTCTCGCCAATTGTTCTTCAGCTTGTAAACAAAAATGGACAATTTGGAAAGCGGAGATAACGAGCCGCGAGGCTCGAACAATCGTATCTTCTCTTCCCAAATTGTCAATTTTTATTTACAAGCTGAAGGACAATTGGGGAGTATTTACTGTATTTTCAATAAAGGAGTCTTTACAATTTCAACAACTTTAAAGTAATAAATATAAAACTCATCACTTTGATCGGTTCAGCAGGTTCCGCGCGCGCGTGTCAATTGTTCTCTATCGCTTAACCCTCTATGGGCCGAATTTTTTTCTTAAATATAAAAAAATTTATGCGACGGAAAATCTATTATTATAAACTTATGTATGCTAATTAAAAATATATTTAACAGTTTAAATAACTTTATTATAATTAATTCGATTTGTAACTTTTAAGTAACAACGGCTTACAATGTTTCCACTTCTGTGCATAAATGCTTAAGCGTGAAATTCCATAAAACAGTTTGAATTTGGCGTTAAATATAGATGTACGTTGCATTTGGAACTGGTTGCCAAATAGTTTTTTGTGGTCTTGAATTTTCCTCATCCGATGATAATTCGGTACTAAATTCATCGTCACTGTCAATAATATTTATGCGTCGTCTGGTAAATGCTACTGGACAATCTTCATCGGACTCAGAGTCTAATAAAGAATCTTCGGATCTATTACCGCTGATGTGTCCAATTCTAATTCCTCTTTTATTTTTATACGATTTTGTATCCATATTTTGGGTATTTGATATATAAATTTGAAAATAGGAGAAAGCACAACTATTATCCTAAATACACTCGAATCTACCAATATCCCAATATCCCAATGTAACCTGAAAGTTACAAAACTGTATCATATACAAATAGTAACAAAATGATTATTGAAAAGCAAATAAATAAATTGATATTGATATACGAACTCAGAGCTATTATATACGCTTTCTTTTATTTAGTAAACACCGACAAGAGCACAAATAATCCCAATTGCACAAGATGGTCAAGATTGATGGTGCAGCAAACCGTCATCAATATTGTTATCGGTTTTTTCAGAAGCATTATATAATTAAGACGTATACATCATCTTGTGAAAGAAACTAAAACTATTTGGTAAAATCTGGATATATTAGCTTGTGACTTGAAAGTTACATGGGCCCATAGAGGGTTAAATTACGAAATCTTTATAATCGCTCGTGGAATGTTGGTGCAACATTTCCATCTTTTTTGGCTGGGAGTGCAGACACTGCACGAACCGAACATGTCCAGCGAACTGTCGCAATAATCTTAGCTGCGAATTGTGCATCGCTGGTTCCCGTCGAAAGTAGAGACGGATGAACGAGGCCTGGGAGCATCGACTATACCGCGTTTCCCTTCGGCGCACGAGTGGAAGCTTCGTATTAAGAGAGGTTCGCTTTTAATTGCGCGCTTCCTCTTTCGAGCAGCCTTTTAGACGGCCGTTAAAGCACTATTAGTGCTGAAAGCGGATTTTTCTGAATGTGCTGCCATGCCCGTGCCCATGCCCGTGCCAGTGCCCGTGCTCGTGCTCGTGCTCATGCTCATGCTCTTCCCGCGCGCGCGTTCGTCACGCTGACACTAGCCGACTTGCGTATACGAAGCTTTCAGATCGGCGCAAGTAGGCGTGCGAGAAATGGATGCCGAGTCGTGGTGGGAGGCAAGGGGGGAAGGGGGTGGCGAATTAGAGGGACGACACTCTTTTTCTTGTATTGCGGAAAAAAGTCTCAAAGAGAAAGGTCACTGACCTCTAAACGGCTCTACGGAAGCGCGGCGCGTTTAATCCGGCAGCGGGACATGCGTTAGGGTACGTTTATTTGTTGGAGCTGCGATAAACGATCGGAGCGACGATAAGAGGGAGGAGTAGGAATACACTCTATTGTTTTAGAATAGACGTGCTTACTGAAACTGTTGGCGGAGCTGCAGCCGACCGAAAGAACATTTCTACGCCCGGTTTTTGAATGTAATATCCTCCACAGAAGTAGCACATTAACGCAATGTACGCTTTTTATGCGCAGAAACGATGCGCTGTGTTAAAAACGTCCGTTTAGAAACGTGACGTTTGAAAGAACGTAATGAACAATTAATAATGTTAAATTATAGGCGATTCAAATAAAGTACATCTCTTGTATAGGATCAGAAAGATACGAATCGCCATGTATTTTAGATAAGATCTGTTTTAAATCAATTGCGAGATTAACATTTCTTGATAAAGAATTTAATTAGCACGGCAATTACAGCACTTTTCTTGAATCTTATCTGATATTTTGGACGAAGAATCGAAAGACTTGTGTAAATTCAATCGTAAGAGATGTTTTCATAGATTTTTATATAAATGATGAAATTCTTCGAGTTCATGACCATCGGCATTATTAGGATACACATAAATGTTCATGTTCACTGCATATACTTTCTTCATTGAACAATCTTTACAGAACCTGACGATATATAATAATTGTTCGCTTTATGATAAACCATAATCATAATCACGACAGTTGTATAAAATGTATTGGAACGTGGTTAAACGTTATTTTGTTAACGAAATTTATGGACAAAAAGAGCAACGCTAATAGAACAGATTCAAGAGTCTTGTTCACGAAGATAGTCAGGTGATTAGACATAACTCATAATTAGAGGTATTTATAAGACACAGCATAGTGTCGCATGAATCAAGAGGAGTAATATAATTGGTGTCTACCGGTCGGAGATAGTTTTCATAATTGATCGATGAGTGTCTATGGAGCACTCTCATACTAATACATAATTCGAAAATCGCGTTTATCGAGTTGCATCGTCATCGCGCAAGCTTACGTCATGCAGTTGCTAATTTCATAGATTAGCATAAAGTTAATAATAAAAGTTTAATAATTTGCTATATGTATAGTTTATGTCTGCGTTGCTTACTCGCATCGTGGATTTGTTAACTAAATTCGAAATTTCCATCGTTTCAGTTTGAAGGCTAAATAGCGTGAAATTGAAAGGGACCGAACACTAGAAATCATTTGACGACTTCAATTGCAGAGGTATTCTTTACAGTCTAGTATTTTTATACATGTAATTTCACACATGTAATTCAGATTAATAACAGTACTTGTGTGTCCGCGGCACCTCTGAATAGCTTGAGAAAGGAATGTAGAATCAAATGCATGTTAAAATACGTTGGAATATAAAGAGGCTCTTTTCCAGCATGGTAACACCGGATTACGTAAAAGGTAATCAAGATTACTAAAGGTTTCTTTATAGTGAAGACTGAAGTTAGTAATAATAATATTCATAAGTGTTTTAACATTGTTTTACATTTTTGCGTTGTGTTATTCAGTGACCGGTGCGCAATAACATTGTAAGTTTCTCTTTCGAGTTGATAATCTACAACGCATATTAGGTACATATCTGCATAATTATGACTACCATGAAGCACGAAAAAATCATACAGCTGAATGTATTCGTGAATAATCGAATATCTTACTATTAGAGAAAATTCTGTGGACATATTCTTGCACGTGGACAGTGAGCGTAGTTTATAGCAAAGCAAGTGTACGTACAGATTATGGCTAAGATTATTGGCTGCGGATCTTTATGGATTCAAGAAATCGAAGGCAAGATAAATGACGAAGAAAAGGCACATTATGATTTTTAAGAACTCAATTCTACATTGAGTCTATTCCAATTACTTTAACCAGAAGCTTTTCCTACTTTCAAGAAAACGAAAATTTCTTCTTCGTGGCAGACCAAAGCAAGACCGCAAACGTATTTGTGACAATTCATATGATAATGAAAAATGTGTCTCAACAGTCCACCATTGGAATCGCCGAGTCTACTAATCTTTATAGTCCATAGTTTACCATATATCGTGTCCCGATTCTACCGACTCTTGCATATCACTTACTCGACCGTGACAGCAATCGCGACTGATTATTATTATAATCAGTATTGTTGTGCATACTAAAACAGTACCAGTAATTTACAAAGCTGGCAAGTTTTTGACCGTCAATAGTGATTTGGCAAATATTCCGTAGTATCGGAATTGTAGCTGTACGATCTCAATTAGAATATATGCAGATCACGTGCACTGTGTGCATACAGATGCACGCCAGCGATGTATAAAATTTCCTTCCTAGTAACTCGTATTACTCACTACTTATATCACATCGCCTCTTGTATACAGTGAGCCGAGCCTGATATAATGTTTGTCAAGGTGGACCACGAGGACGCGCAATGACATCATTAGTGTCGTCATTCGAGATCTCGCCGGTAGTGTGACAGAGTACACGGGTATTGTCGTGACACGATTTTCTGTGACAGAATACGCGAAATTGTGCATCATCGTCGATGGGCTAACCCAGACCAAAACGGAAATGACGCCTAGCTTCGTACATTTTTTTTTATCTTAATCCAGTATGAGATTCGTTATCTCGATCAAGCATCGTTGCTAAATTTAACGATTTGTAAATTTGTTGAGAAATCTAATTACTAAACTGTTTATGCTCACTCAAATTTTCGTTGCTGGATCTTTCGGAGCAGAGCAAAAATAGTATAAGTAGAATTTTAACTAAAAAAATATAAGTCGTCGTTCTCAAAAAATTAAGGATGTTTTTAAATCTAAGATATGTATTTCATATAAGTCTAATGCTATGGAACATATATTATTGATTTTTATATCGAAAGTCTAACACGTCATCTTGCGTTGCTCTATACTTTTCTGAGTAATTAATATTTCTTCTACCGCAGACTTATGATAGCAGTATTAAATCCAAGATAAAACGTCTATGCTACTGCATCTTCGCTCGAATGATTGCATATACCTAGTACATTGTATGGACTCTGGTGTATAGCATACCTTTCACCCACAAACAGTATGACAAACGTCAATATTTACAATGACGAATTTTTGTGTCTGTTGCCCAATTTGTACGAAACGAAACGGAAAAATGACCATTTACAGCCCAACAACTAGATTTTGAAATTTTTGTTTTTTTCGTAAACGATCCATACATATATTCGTTTACAATTCATTTATCATTTCCCTTGAATTGTACAGGTTTCTCAAGTGTTTAGTCCTTGTTGAATTCATAAAATCACCGTGAATGTATGAATACATGAATGACGTGGCTGTTTACACATATCGAGCAATGAAGAAGGTAGCTAGAAAAAATGGAAGAGGTCAAAACCGCGTTGTCAAACGAATTCTTAGCCATTTCGAATGGAATACAGGAAACATTGTGAACGGTAAACTTTCCGCATTAGTTACCCCTATGAGCAATTACACCAATAAAGTCATATGATAACCTAATTAAAAATCAATGCGTTCTTCTATCTTACAGTATATGAAAGTACATTGTCGCACTCTAGAAATCTTCTTAAACGTAATTCATAAAATCGAAACACGAAGCGCATACTTTCTGAAGACGCTTTTATGCGACAAGATCGGAACACAAATTTTTAAAAGCGAATCACCCGTAAAACATAATGCCGGTAGCATAGAGCAATCATTTACTAATCGTTCGCGTTTATCACACTGCGCACAATGCGAAAACCCTCTCTGAGAACCAAAAGACCAAAAAACCACTGGGCCCGATACTGCAATAACGATACTTGACCATGAAATCTCTCACACAGAATCTTTCTCTGATAAGCCGACCGGAAACGGAGTCTCACTTACCGAAATAAACGGGCTTATCACACTTCGGGCAGTTGGGCATGTTGGAGTGGGAATTCACGGACGATTCCTTCGAACGGTTATTGTCGAAGCTACGAAGAAGATCCTCTCAGCTGCGTGGTCAGGCACGTACTGGGCCCGAGTTCTGCAAGGTAACGCGATATTCTCCAGTTGATTGAGCATGCGGACGTGTGTTCAGCCCGGCTGGACATGTGTGTGCGCCCGCGAGTACGAGAACTGGTATACCGAATCGGTCACCTGTGTATGAGCACACCTGAACTTCAAGTCAATATCGATGGGAGAGCATGATCCACCAACTTTAAGTCATAGCTTTTTCGCATTGAACCCGGTGAGAGTAAGGCGAGAGATGTCACGGACCCCAAAGATTTTAAATAGACTATAACTTTTTGACAAGGTATGGCAGTAAGTTGTGCCTCAATGTTGATAGTAAATAGTTTAAACAGTGCGTAATCTAATATTGATTATAAAGCTGCGGATTTTTATAATAGATTTGGATGGGTTTGTGGAACCCCGCCTTACCATTTTCGTTTCATTTTGCACATCATCAGCGCCAAGTTAATCAATAACATGTAAACATTACGGTTTTGAAGTTTCAGGTGGTATCCAAAATGATTAAGAATAATTTTAATTGATAAAAATTATTCTTTTTTAATTCAACCAAAAGACTTGAATTCTTTTTCAGACGTTTGGGAGTCTAGATTACTAGACTCCTAACGTTTCCCAATTCAAGGACAAGTTGCTATTTAAAGAAGCGGAATTGAATTAGTCTTTTCATTGAAGAAACATGTCTTCAGAAATTCTGAAAATTGTACTTTACAATCGATCTAAAACTGACTAGCACTTATTCGTAACATTTTTTCGACCGTTAGAAGTGTGAAAAAAATCATGGAGAGATTTAAGCTACCTTGATAAACATATTTTTATCTTATTTCTTGAATATAAGATGAAATATCTTGAAAATTAAACGAAAGATCACAAAAATCGCATTGTTTTTAACGCTCTGGAACAGGTTTCCCTCTTAAGCATGTTTCTCTCTACGTTCGTTACATGCATGCGCTAGTAACGGTCGTGTAATGACAATGAGAGCTAACGAATCAGTTCCAGCCGACGTCCTAGACGAACCGTTAGCCATTGTTGACAGATTCAACATCGAATGTGCATACTCAAGCGCCGGTTTGTTCATGAGTATTCAGCACGATGTATTGCCGTTGCATTCGTAAGTAACGGAGCAGTAGCATCTGTAATGCGATCTAGAAATAACGGAGAATGCGCTAAACATAAAAGGATAAAGTACAATATACTATTTATATCAATCTTTTATGCAAATGAGGATAGTGAGGTACAACCAAAAATTACCATAGAACTTGGAACAAATTTTGTACTAGTGAACAGAGGACCTAAAGAGATATCCACGAAACATGAGGAAATACAGTAAATTCTCCTCAGTCGTCTCTCAGCTTCTAAACAAAAATGGATAATTCGGGAAGAGGAGATACGATTATTCGAGCCTCGCGGCTCGATTTTATTTTGACAATGGGCGGCTATAAAAACGAGCCGCGAAAAATTGACCACTTTTGTATACAATCTGAGGGACAATTGGAGAGAATTTACTGTATTGGGAGGAAGTAATTCTCACAAAAACATTAAAAGCATGATCTATCTAATTTTTGTGTGAGACCATATTTCGTTAAATATCGCGGATATTATTGCAACTAAAGAGATAATATAATAACAAAGTTGAAATATTTCTCAATAAGGAATTCATTTATCAAGTATGAGTTTAAACATCTTTATTTATTAATATAATACAGTAAAAGTAGTAGTTTTTGGTTAATTCATCAATTCAAATGTTAATCTATTTGTTCAACTCAACAACAATACTATTGTATTTATTCAAGACAAAATAAAATTGTGTATTATGTTTGTCTAATCGCATGGCCCAAATAATAAGGAACTGATAAAAGAACTGTTGACTTACAATTAGGTTGACGCAAGACTTGGTATAGAGTACAATCACAGTCTTCGGTTACCACATCCTGTCATGTCTAACTAAAAATTCAACGATATCATTTCAGTTAGTAAAACTAAACGACTGAACGTAAACGTCTAGAGCAGTAGGTCGCACATTGTTCACGCGAATTTAAAGCACAAAAATGGATATTCAGGACGAAGACCTTCATAAACTAATAACCGACATGGTGGATGATAACATAGAATCAGTGAACAATATTCTCGCTACCAAATTTGACAAAAGACTTCTGCACCAAATTGGGCGACTGCACATCAACGTGGTTCACATAGCAGCTTGGCGAGGTAGAATGGAATTACTTGAATTATTCCACAATCATGGCGCTGATATTAATGCGACGGATGCGATCGGAAGATGCGCATTGTTCTACGCTGCCAATCGTGGAGACAGTGACATGGTGAATTGGTTGTTGAAACAAGGAGCATACACGGAAAATAAAATTCGTGTCGAGAGGTGCTACAGGAATTTCAGTGATTTGTTCTTGGCTCAATGCCCCATAGGCCATAACGTTAGTCTTGAGAATCATTTCAAATTATCGTATTCATCTACCGAATGTTCATCTATCGAACGTGCTTTTCTAGTTACCGTCCCCCGAGTGTTTAGAAAGAACGGCCTTGCACCAAGCGGTGCAGCACAATCATTCGGACGTGGTGAAAATTTTGGTGGAAGCTAACGCTGACGTGAACGCTAAAGACGAACGTGGATTCACTCCGTTACTCTTGGCAGGCTCCAATGATGAGATTCGAAAGAATCCCAAGGAGATGTCCAAGTACGTCGATATTGTCAAGTCTCTCGTGGCAGCGAATGCTTCAACGGACGTCTTTCGCAAAGATACAGGTGGAAACTACAATTCAAATAATACGGGAAGCTAAAATCGAGAGTAGTCAATTCATTTTGCACTATACAATTACGCAAAAACTATTACGTTTACAACAGAAATATTTATACGAATAAACAATGAGAACCCGACATAGCGTTGCAATCGTTCCATGCACCACAACATGGGGAACATAGTAACA
Organism: Megalopta genalis; assembly: GCF_051020955.1. NCBI lineage: Eukaryota > Metazoa > Arthropoda > Insecta > Hymenoptera > Halictidae > Megalopta > Megalopta genalis. Next base: position 4,568,832 of record NC_135018.1, on the reverse strand, counting down.
CAATATTTTCTTTGGATTCAAATATTTACTAAAATAGATAGTAACTGTAAATGGAGAGAAGTTAAGTAAGCAAAATGTCAACCAAAGTCTAAGAAGTTATACCATATCTATCCGATTACAGATAATAGTTATAACAAACGTATAAATCACGATGCTTAGTACCATTTTTCGCATCCCCAACCACGTTATTGATTGGTCCATTGAGTGAAGCACAACTTAATAGATTACTTTCGTTTCGTTACTTTCGCCCTTAATTACTTTAACTTTAATCTTCCTTAACCCCTTGCCGTACTCTTTAACGAGTCTAACTCTTAATAAAGATTTCTAGTAGCAACCTGTCAAGTACGAATGTTATTCTGTTCATTCAAGTTCGTCTAAAATTCTGTTCTTTTCACCACGATATTTAAACATTTAAAGAAATGTAGGCACACAATAAATATAAATTTCCTTCTCCTTCTGAGAAATTATTGTAATCGAGAAACTTCTAGTCATTATGACTGTAAAGAAAATGGTACAGCAAGGGGTTAACAAAACCTTAAAACATAGAGTAATGAAAGTTTTGGCATAGGTACCACAGTGTTGCACCGCGCAGCAGAATTAGGAAATGCGGAGGCAACGCAAATATTGTTGGACGGTGGTGCATCGCCTTATCATCAATGCATAAGATATGGGAACACTCCCTTGCACACAGCTGCCTCAGTTGGTAGCTACGGCGTGCTGTTAAATATTCTGAAAAAAATGTACACGTCCCAAGTCGATATTACTAATCACGTACGTATATATTTAACGCTGGGAGGCAAGTCCATTTGAAACTGACTTTGTGTTCTGTTCACTTTTTTTATTTCGCCCGTAATCAGATGAAACAGACAGCTCTTTATTTGGCTGCATGCGAAGGTCACGATAAATGCGCCAAAGCTTTAATAAATCATGGGGGCAATTTGGCCGCAAGAACAGATTACGGAGAAGCAGTTGTGGACGTCATATTCGCGCACATAAGGAGACCAGAAATATTTCTCAATGACATCCTGGATTCGGGAGTGCAGATGGTGAACAAATCGACGGGTGAAAATTTAGGAGTAATTGCAAAATATACATTTAAACAAAGTTTACATGCACGGGACGTTTCAGAACTGGTAGTGCCAAAGAAAGGGGAATGGATCTACATGCAAAAATAAGTCGTGAAGAAAGAGTAACATTTTCGTTCGTATTCAATCGTAAAAGAAATACTTAGGAATCGATCATTTTGACTCGTTCGATAGTTCATGTGTTAACACATTACCGTCCGGATGACTAAAAATAGTCATTTTCTTGACTAATTGTAAAATGCCGGATGACTAAAAATAGTTATTTTCTTGATTGACTGCAGTAAACAAAGTAGAACTACTGTATCTTGCTCAGAAGAAGTCCGTCATTTCAGCAGAGGGGGGCAAGGGGGTATTTTCACTCGTTCCGCCTGACCTGCATCCCCGTATAGTCTCCATTCTTCTATGACCTCACGATACCACTTCTATTCGTAAACGAGAAGACCTACAAGCTAATCGACGAGAGGGGCAAGGGAAATCGATCTCCCGCTCCACCTATTCACGTCTCTTGTTTAGCGCCTAACTAACAATAATAATAAAAAGTCTAAAAAAAGTTGGAAGTGGTTAGGTGAAGCGAGCGACCAATTCCCCTTGCTTCTTACGTCGTTTAGTTTATGCGTAATGTTTCATTTTCTCGTTTCCCGATATTAGCTTCAGGTTCTCAACGTTATACGTTTACACGTACATAAATATAAAAAATATGTGTACAGTGCTATAATCCAATGAAAAGTTAATCAAGATGCTAATTAGTAATCAGTAATTACAAATAATTATGTGTTCATCGGAAGAACCTGAAGATGATGCTTTAGGAATAAGTCGACGCTCTTGCATCTTGCATTTGTTGCGTCTGCTTAATTTTGTCTCTACGACCCCTGACTCCCCTCGTGCGCCTTACTCACCCGTGGTCGCGTAAATGAAAGACACACATCCACATAGAGCACAGGCACACGCGTCTGATGTGGCGAAAATGGCGCCACGGGGGAGCGAGACGCTTACGGGAGTCAGAAGTCGTGGAAATTCCATGTACGTGCTAATAGAAAAGCCAATAATCTGTCAATAAGGAAAACGCGGTTACCTTACTTCTGCGAGGCGTTAGAATGATTAGGTTGGTGGGGTGGGTCCTACACTTCTTTCAGCGAACTCCTTCTGAGCAACGGACAGTATTTACATCTAGAAACATTGCAAATGTAGCTCATCACAGATGCATATATCTTATAACACATGCATTATCACAGATGCATATATTCAATAAGGCAACATATCATATAATTTAATTTAATTGTCTGATATTTTATAAGTTATATCCATTTTTGTAAAGTGATGCGACAACCTTAAAATATACCAGCCCGGACCGAATTGTGTTAACAGCAGGTGTAATCGCCAAATATTTAAACTTGATTTTCTTGAACACGAGGTGTCAAACGAACAAATGTCATTCTCTTTTTACTACTTATTTTTGTATGCGTTTTTGCACATACAGTTCACCTCCTATCAGCTTGAATTACCAGATCCGAAACACCCTACATATCTCACTTACAGTGGTCAGTAATGTCGATACTATTTTCTGTTTGTTTTTTTTTCGTTTGATTACATCTTTCTGGTGCAGATCATCGTTAATTTCAATGTCCTAACACCGGAAGTTGAGAAACAAATGACGGTTGTCATGTCCCTCATCGCTGCGGCATCCAACGTTGAACAACTGACGATTCTGCAACACCCATTGCTCGAAACATTCCTCTGCCTAAAATGGTCAAAGCTTCGAATGTTCTTTTTTACCCTTATCCTCGTTCACGCGATCCATGTGTTCTCGCTTACTGGTTACACGATAATGTTATTGCAATACGAGATGCCTTATACTCCTTTGAGGGTGATTTTAACTTTCTGCTCGTCAGCCCTTCTCCTTCACAACCTGGCGCAGGCGTTGATGGTGCCAAAGTAAGATAATTCCTAACATTCCCTCAATTGTTAGCGACGTTCATAAAACAGAATTAGTAAGGAAAGATCGATTACCGTTGCAGATATTATCTGAGACAGTTCGAGATGTGGATGTCATATGCGTGCGCGATTATAACCCTGGTGATTTCGTTGCATGGCGTTCCCGTGACAGAAAATCCGCCAGTGGAAAAATCATCAACCGTCCCCGTGCACACTGCGCACTCAGAGTGGATGCTGCATTCTCTTAGCGTAGCAATCTTACTTAGCTGGATACAAATGATGCTGATAATCGGCCGTCTACCGACGTGCGGATATTACGCACTCATGTTTTCCACGGTGCTCAAGAATTTTTTCAAGGTGAGCGCAAGAAACGATCGACGCATGGGGGTATACCAGACGAAAATTAACGAGTGTAACGACGTCACAAGAACTCCCAATTTTCCCTCGTGACGATAGGCACGGTGGAACACGCGCCGTGAATAAAAACCAGACACATTTTAGCCGGTAAAACGTTTTCACGGCGAGCCTTAACAGGGGCAACGTTAACCCTGATTTAATACCGAGGGTGGGTTTTAATTCCGTCTGTGCGACGGAAGATCCGCATTTAGTCTCGGCGAAAGGCAAGAGGGAAGAGGCTCATCCCTTCGACGAATATCGTTAGAAATGAAAAGCTGGGGAGGACCAGCGTTCTAAATGTCTCCTCGGCGATACGGCTCCCATCAGGACCCACTTGCCTACTCCAACACGCGAGCCCACCACCCTCGCGATTATGACAACGTGCATCCAGGGCTTTTTACTTCCTTTTCAGGTTCTCGTAGCGTTCATCTTTCTGATTGTCGGATTCGCGTTGAGCTTCACCGTTGTGTTTCACCAGAACGACCAGTTCAGCAATGCCTGGCTAGCCTTCGTGAAGACCTTGGTAATGATGACGGGCGAGTACGAGTACGAGGATCTGTTCCCGAACAAGAAGGGGGACAGTTCTCCACTACTATTCACCAGCAAGGTCGTGTTCCTTGCTTTCATCATGCTTGTTAGCATCACTCTTATGAATCTGATGATCGGTCTAGCGGTCAATGATATCCAGGAACTCGAGAACCAAGTATGAGACACGAACTCTCTGCCTCAAGTTCAAGCTATTATATCCATCGTTTATGTCAAAATAGGTTTATTAGGGGGAGGTTCCGGTCTAGGAGGTTAAAAAGAAAGTCATATTTCGATTTTTTTACAACAAAAGTAAATAAGATGATAATCTGGAGTTTTCGGCACTTTATTATGTATCTTTTAACACAAGATACAACAACTTATATAATTTCTTTCTTTTTTAACCAGTAAGAAAAATTCTCTTTAGACACTGGGTCGTTTAGCTCCTAGTCTGCAATTCTGAAACAGAGCAATGAAATGTATTCTTAAACTGCATGATATTTTTGAGGCAATCCTTTGTTTTATTATTTTCTGGCATTTTAGAGTCAAACATCACTTTTTTGTTGTTGTTAATTTTCCACAATTCCACATTCCTTAAAATTAGCCTAAATAGGTTCACTGTCAGCGGAAAAGTACACTCTTCAATTAAAAAGAAAATCTCGCTTGTATTGATCAATTACATTTCAAGATATTTCTCCCACCAGTTCGAGAAATGATGTTTCCAGAAAAACGCGTTCAAAGTTTTACGTGGTGAAAAGAACCCATGCTGCATCTGCCATTTAAAGGCCTGTAACTTTGGTAAAATTCTTAGAATTTTGAAATTTTCTTTTAACTACATATTCTTGAAGCATCATTCAAAGTGAAAAACTATCGTACGAAAGTATGCACATTGCCGATTCATATGCACTGATGTAATATGTAATGATTTCCACTGCAGGGTCACATTGATAAATTGCTGAAGCAAGCCGAGTTCGTGAGCCATTTGGAGAGGTTGATATCACATCCAATCTTTCGCAGCAGTTGCTTGCCTGCCCGGGTACAATTGTTCCTCAACTTGAGACGCAACATTCCGAACACATTTCATTTCCATTATCACAAACATAATTCCGGCGAATTAGCGGCAAACATTTCGGCGTACCAAAGAGAGGCATTAAGCTTGTTGGCTTTCAAAAACTCCCGCAATAATAAATGGTAAGCAAGTTATCGCATGTCCGATGGAGAACTTTCGTCCAGTATCGATGAACCGGGAACACTTTGCCCATTAATTAATGATTCCGCTTTAATTACAAACTCTAAGAAAGTGTGTACTTTTTTTAGTTTGATAACGAGCGACGAGAACAAGAATAATGATAACGACACGGAGCTTGCGGCGGTACTTAAGGAAGTGTTGTTACAATTACAAACGTTTTATAGTTCTAACACAATGCCGCCAAGATATACAAGACTTTCTGACAGAAGACATACGATGCATCGAAGAAAAACTATGAATGTATAGATTATAGGCAAGATGAAAAATTTAATTAAGTATACTGTTCAATTTTATAAATTCGTGCACGAATAAAATTGTATTGCAATGTAAGGTCAATATTGACAGAATCCCTTTTCTTTTTAAAAAGTATTCCTCAAATTTCTGGTAGACATAAATTTGTACACTGATAAGATAGATAATTCGGAAAGAAACTCAAGTATTTCACTTTTAAACGGAAGTAAATTGACTGGTATAATACAGTTTAAACTAAACGTGCCATTTTTTAAGAATTTAATTAACTTTTTATAAAACATTTTTTAGTTAATTTCGTGATTACAACAGACAATACTGTGAGAAAATTGTTTTTCAATAGATTATAAAGACTTATATTGTGTGTCATAGATATTTGTAATACTATTTCATTAAATTTCTATTAATTATAATATATAAATTGTATGCTCTCTCTGTAAAATACTGCATAGCATCTGATTTTCAGTTTATTGGTAAAGATGATCAACCAATTTCCGAATCTCAACTTTTTATTTTATGCTATTATTTACGATAACAGAAGTATAGAAAATGCATTGTTTAAACATGATTTTTTGCATTTTTGTACTATTTTCTGTAAGCGAAAATAGTTCTCTGTAAGCGATTGTTATCCTTAAGAAGAGGGCGCTGTATCTAGTCCTGAACTTCTGATCGATAAGCCAATCACTTTGAGTAACAATGTATTCTCCTACTTTCTGAATAGTCTCATTCATCTATTTATTTATACAATCGAATAGATATTTCGAATAAGGGCGTTATGTTTGAAATACAGATTTAAAATACAGAATAATAGTTATTAAAATACAGACAACATTGACCCTTATCCGAAGTTTCTATTCAATTTTCTGTACTTCTACAATTGATATATGGCACCAAGTGTCGATATCATCAACATCTACTATTACCGACGCAGTATGATGATGAATTCAATATATATACTACTGTTACTCCACCAGATGCCTCTGTAAGATCATTTTCACAAAATAAACTTGAAATTAATATTTAAAAGAAAAGTGTCTAAAAACCTATGCAGCATATTCACTGAAAGATGTAATTTCTTTTATTTCCCTAATTTTAAGTCTCTTACTTCAAATTAAGTGTTTAAACACCGTTAAATCGAGAGTTAGATATTAAAAAATTATCCTTTATACATATATTCTAGTCCATATTATGGCACAATTTTATTAGTAATTTGCACACAATACATGTAATAGTTTCGTTTTCCATATGATTCATAATTGTTAATATAGCGTCCAAAGTTTTCCAATAATCTTACTTTTATCTTGAACGATTCCTAAAACGAATTGCATAAATGTTTCCTTTTTGCAATACCTTCATTGAACGTAAAACAATAATTCTGTGTGTATTCTCTTCATAATTACGTTAAACAACTGAAATTTCATAGAAATCAAATATTGTACATGGAGTACAGAAATTGTAAAGTGTTACTTAATTATTTATTTCCGATATCAATTGCTCTAAAATTATTTTGGAACGTATTTCTCTTAATTCCAGCGTAAAATACAAAATTCTGTACAAAATTCATTATATATTAGTTGAAAATTTATATGTCGCAACAAGAAGATGTACTGCTACTAATCAACAAAATTTTAAGTGAATAATGTGCTTTCATTTTTTAAGAGACAAAAATTATCAACTATAATCATCAAGTACAATTCTCGCTGGTATGCACATGAATGCTTAGACTTGTAGACTCCATACTGATTGTGTTGCGAATATGGTTATTCTTATACAATACCGAACAAAATATGGGCACTCTTTAAAACGCAGTATCTATTTTATAACTTGAACTAAATAACTAGATTTTTTTTTAAATGATAGACTAGTTTACTACACAATGACTATAATGCTTTTTTTTTAAATTTTGCTATTTGTATTAGGAATGACAAAAAGGATAAAAATACTCATGTTTTTTAACTTTTTTATCTGAGCCTATAACGAAAATTTAAAAGATACGTTTTGTAGTTTCTGGTCACTTGTATGCGTACTGAAAATTTCATCGAAATCGGTTAACGCAAAGTCAAGTTACAAACATTGAAAGATCTTAAAAACTGCAGATTTCTCACACTTATTGATCGAAAATGTCAAAAATTGGGACAAAACTACGATGTTCGCGATCTTCAATTCTTTACAGCTCGTCTCAAGATCGACCGATTTCGATGAAATATTCAGCATGCACTTAAGTTGCAGAGTTCTACAAAACCCATGTTTTAAATTTTTGTCATAAGATCAGATGAAAAAGTTAAAAAACGAGAGTTTTTTATTTTTTTGTTGTTCCAAATAATAGCAAAATTAAAAACGAAGCATTATAGTCATTGTCTAGTAGACTAGTCCCACTATCATCAAAAAAAAAAATTGTAATCGTTTAGTTCAAGTTTTAAAATAGATATTGCATTTTAAATAGGATCCACATTTTGTCCGGTACCGTATGTATGTTTCACCAGATCACATCGTCGTCGATCACTTCGAAATTACCAACTAAAGAATCAAAATAAAAAAGGGAAAATAGTATATATAAGATCAGCAACATGTACAAAGAAGCATGTATATAAACACAGCAATATCGCCCGTATCTATAGAACCATATTTTTTAAAACCCTTAATGTAGAGATGTGCCATTTTTCAACTTCCTTGGATCACATTGGATGAAAAGAAAAAAGTTAGTAGCATTGTTTTCATTATACATATCGTAAGGATGGAAAGAAAAAAAGAGGCATCGCGGTATAGATTAAACTTAAATATGTTCAATATGTAAATAATATATGTAATAATAATAAATATGTAAAATTCGTCAAATAAAAAATATATGTACAGGGAGAAGAGAATCTTCACTAATGTGCTGCTAACAGAATATATTATTAACGATTCAACAAGGAAGTTGAAATTATGAAACAGTTTCTCAAGAAAGTCGCACCTTAAAGTGACTGCGTTATTAGTGGATAGACATCATTTGCAAAAATAAGTTAACACGTTAAGCGCGGAGCCGATTTTGCTGAGTTTTCCGTTGAGGCGGCAGGCCAGCATTATTTTTTACATCAAACGATAATTAAGCGTTCTAACAGAAATGGATATTGAAAAGGTATCACGATCTTGTGAAGATTGCGTCTGACAGAGTCGATTGTAACGTTATAATCGACCCTGATTGACGGTTTTATAATCGTCCCCGTCTGTGCTTTCAAACTCTGATTATAAATTGTTATTAACACGTTAATAACAGTTCTTCGTTGAGACGGCAGGCCAGCATTGTTTTTTAACTTTTATACTGCCGGTCCTATGCGTCAATGACGTCCAAACGATAGGTTCGCTGTCAGTTCCTAAGAAATGACACCGCCCTAAAAAGGTACACTGTCAGCCCAAGAAGACTGAAACCGACCAAACGGAAAGTCCACTATCAGCCCCAGAGGGCTGACGCCGCGCTTAACGTATTAAGTACAACCTTATTTCTTCTATAAACAATTCGAATTATTTGAAAACAATGCAACCATATTCATACGTGCTTCTAATGCTATTACTGTTACACGTTTCACCTATTCATTCCTTCATCCTATTCATAGACATAATGGTAATAATGTTGTTTTTTGGAACATGAAGGTACAATTGATAGCGATAGCGAAATAGAATGATACCTACAGTCAGTCAAAAAAGATTTCGGTGCTAATTCTACTTCACGTAAGAAGTTCAACTTCTAAACAAAAATAGGGAAGCTCAGCTAGCCTCAGCTTCTAAACAATAATCAGGAAGAAGTGAAGATACAATTGTTGAAGCCTCATGGCTCATTTTTATAGTTGTTAAAAATCGGCGACATTAAAACCGAGCCCCGCGAGAATTGAATAATCATATCTCCTCTCTCCATTTGAGAGAATTTATTGTACATTGTGTATTTCCTTTCGGGATTCAAAGTATGGACTCTGAAATTCTTTGTATTATACACAAGCTGCGACTACGGCCAATGTGCTGTCTTGTCTATCGCACAGGAATTTAAGAGTGTACAATTTCTTACGCTACATTGAATTTTGCCGATATGTGTACGTATAACCGAAATCCAGAACCGAAAAATAACAGTTATAGAACCAATATAATACCGGTTCCCAAGAACCAAAATCGAAACCGATATAAGCCAGAACAGATATCCCTCATAACTGTTATGAAGTTTTTTTGGTTTTCTGTTTCAATCGGAATCGATATACTAAAACAGTTTGAAAGAGCTATCTCCAGAATCTTTTTAATCCCTGCTAGTCAATCTATCATCTAAAAAAAATTCAGGTTATTTAATGAAGTTTTAAAAAAGTTCTTGCGTTTTAAAAGGTGTACTGTTTATACCAGTAGCTGAGCCACGGGTAGCGATAACAGTAGTGGTACTGATAATAATGGCAAATTTCGTATTGACAGAAGGTATGTGCATAACAAGGCGATAGAGATTGCAGTGGGTGCAAGCTGTAGCAGCAGCAATACGCAACTATGGCGATGATGACAATAGCGATATCTTTGATAGTGACAGTAAACTACGTATCTGAAAGGAACGGGAGGAATTACTGCGATATTCATGATAGTGTTGGCAGCAGCAGGGGCGGTAGTATTAACAATTACGACAGCGACGTCTTTGGTGAGGTTGGGAGGGGTTGCAATCGTGGTGGTGATAGCGATAGCGTTGACAGTTGCAGCTGTAGCATGTCTAATAATGTTGGCATATTTGGTGGTGTTTGGTCCTGTTGAAGTAGTGGCGATAACAGTGACAGTGTTGGCGATAGTGCTGCCGATACCGGTAGCGATATTCCTGATAGGGGTGGTAGGAGGTCCAGTGGCAATAATAGTTACATGCATGACGGAAATGATTGCGGTGGATACAAGCTGAAGCAGCAGATATTACAGTGGCGCCTGGTAATGGTGTTGGCCATTTTTGTTGTAGCGTCGGATTTTTGGCGGGGTTTAGAGTGGTGGTGTAGCGGAGATTATGTTGATAGCAATGGTGGTAGCACCGATAGCGTTCATATTGGCAACAGCGTCGACGGTGGCGGTGGCGGCAGCGACAGTGACAGCGGCGGCAACGGTGGTGGCAATAGCGTTGACAGTGGCGACGGTGGTGGCGATAGCGTTGACAGTGGCGACGGCGACGACGGTGGCGGCGACGGTGACGGTGGCGGTGGCGATGGCGGTGGCGGTAGCACTGGCGGTGTACTTTCTACGACGAAGAAAACGTATCGCTGACGAAGACAAGGCTAAGAGTTCGGGTTCGCTCGTTGTGGCTCGGGAACAGTCGTATCACCGCCTTGCCTGCCATGACTGGCCGGCCTCGGCCTCGCGGGGGGTGAGGTACCGCGACTACGAGGGAAGCTTCGGCGGTGAATACGGCGTCCTGATTGGTTGGCGCGTGGGAGAGCCGCCCGCCCGAGCTCTCTGTGGCCGGCAGTCGGCACCGAGCATCCAGACAGAGCACATCGAGCCATCGGAGTCGGTGTGATAGACGGAAACACGCACCTCGGGACCTTATCACGGGCACGATGGCCGTCCGGCGCGTGCACCGTCAACATCAACAACAAAAAACAACAACGTCGTCACCGTTGTCGGGGTGCGGTACTCGTCGCGCGTGTAATCCCCATTAAATCTGCATACACGGGAATTATAGAAGCCACATCGTGCACTTGACAAAAGTATCGTGGGCCACCATCGTGCGGATACGTGGCGCGCAGATGGTGCACGCAATAAGAAACGAAAACAGAAAACGAGATCGCACGACGCACGGAATTTTCGCTACGCGCTTTAACCCGACGTACACAATCCGCCACTATATGCTACGTACTACGTCACGTTCCACGATATTACCTCCTCCTTGCCCTCTCGTTTCCAGCGCCCGTAACGCACCTCCTCTCCTTCTTGTGCGTCGGCCTTCCCACGCGGTCCTCGTATCATCGGTGAGATTACGTTTCGGTTAGTACGCGAGAAAAACGTGGCGCGACCGTTTTGAGCGTTGCTCGTTACCGTGCGTCGTCTAATTATCCTCGTCGTAACGCGTAATTTCCGCACATCCGTATATTTCGATCGTTGTGTTTTGACTGGTGGTGCATTTTAATTATATTCGTTGATCGCGCGTTCTATCCGGTGCAACGTTCTTGTGCCCCCCCCCCCCCCAAATTGTTCCGGGAAGTGTGTAGCCTTAACCTCCTCTGTCAACGACGGTGGCGACGGTAGTGTAAAGGCAAAAAGTGACGGTGACGGTGAACCATTATTTCTCTGTGTTTCATTCGATTGTATTCTATTCATCGTTCTGTGCGGCAAACAGTGAGACAAAAGGGCCCTGGTGTGTCTTTTCTGACGGTGGCAACGTTACCGAGTTACGCAAAGTATCATCCCGCGGTACAGTAGTCGCGGCTCCGTCGGATCGCTCGCAACAGCTCAACGTCGTCCCAGTCGATCGGAGACAGCGGTCATAGTCTCGCGGCCGGTTGCTGGATCGGGGGACCGGCATTCGAATTTCCCGCGTCGGCCGGTTCCGGCCGCCTAACCTCTCGTTAGTCCGGCGGACACACCTCTCGCGATAAATCAGTGGACAACGAAAGACAGGAAAGACGGTGGCCGTCGCTCGGCCAGCAATAATGCCGCACGTGAGCAGCAGCGGCGGCGGCGACGATCTCGGCAGCGAGGACGAGGTCAAGGTCTTCAAGGATGAGGGCGAGGACGAGAAGAGGTCCTCCGAAAACCTTACGGAGGAGAAAAGTTCCCTCATCGACCTCACGGAATCTGAGGTGCGTTCGGCAACTCCTTGTTTACCCGCCAATGATTCTCCATGCGAATCGCCTAGCGTCGCCTACGACCAATCGACGTCTTCCTTTATCCGTCTTCAAGCTCGTGACAGCCTAAGGACGTCGCCATTAAGTGCGTGCATGTGTGTTGCAGGAAAAGGGCTCGCTCGCCGGTGGAACTTATGCGACGACAGGCAAGACGTCCACGAGATCCGACCTCAGCCCCGTTTTCGGTAAGTCGAACCGAACCTTTTCCGTTACTCTAGTTTTTATGGTAGCAAAGGGAAAGAGCGTATCGTTATACACATTCTAGATTCTCGACGTTGTTAGCCTTTTGCGGACGACACATGCGGGAATCTGTGCGGGGATGTGTTTCATTCAGAAATATATGTTTTTGTTTACCGTAGTGAACGCAGTTTCAGTGTCGAGTATCATTCGATACTGCAAAGAATTAACTTAGAATTTACATTTACCGTAAACCTTAAAAACGCTTCGATGAAGGAACACGAAGGGTTTCTTCTTCCTATGAATTGAATAACTATTTTATTTCATTTGTGCTAATTTAATTTTGTACATATTGTACTTTTAAATGAAATGTGCAACTATAAAAGCGTTGACTGCGCCACCGAGACTGATAATAGTTGATAACATTCAAACAATTTAACCTTGGCTCAATCGACAATTCAATGCTGTATCATTTTGAATAACCTTAACAAAATCACAATTGCAGTTATATTACAGTTTCGATTCCAATTCAACATTACAAGATAGATCAACGCTTTGATATATTTATTTTCGAATATGTTCTCGCATTGTATTCGGGTGGCGGTTAATATTCTTTGAAGTTAATATTCTTCAAAATAAATACCCAACCTCGCAGAGAAAATAGCGGTCTACTTGCTAGTTCGTTCGTTAAATACCTGGTAATCCATGTGTATAATCCAAATAAACTTATAATACGATCAACCGGAAGTTCCACGCTATTATCGCAACATCCGGCGGTAGTAGTTCGAAAGCGCTTCACCAAATTGACAATTTTTCGTGCACGCTTGGCAAAGAACTCGACTCCACGGAAAAGCGCGATTTCAGATACGCGATCGTATCACCGATAACGAGATCAGAAAGTCGTCAGACGTATATCTCCTGTCGGACGTTTATCGTTGGCTCGGCTATGAAATCTGATAACGTGTTATGATATTATATGCGTGTCGTGGGGGCCAGCTCTGATTCATATAAATTAACGTCATTGTAGGTGGTTATCTTACGATCTTGTAACGTAATCTACTCATGGCAAATCGCTTTTATGTCCTAATGATAATTTAGACGCTCGATTCAGTGTTCCAACGTTCCTGTCCACGCCGCGATCAACGATATCATAGCGGGAATAAGATTATCGGCGTCGCGTTATCGTTTGTTGCACCGTATCTCTAGAAAACTACACTTTCCCGCGTTATTCCCCGTGATCTCGTTGGTGCATTCCCATTGAAAACGCAACTACCGGCTCGTCTCTTGTTAAATACACGTGCGTTTATCGTAGCAACAATTATTCTACCCGTGTTGCGACGAGTAATTGGAATTTCGCGACGGAACATCGATAAAATGCCGGTTTCATATATTTTTTTTTCACCATATTCTCGTTCCGGCGACATTACCTTGTTACCGTCATGATAGTTGCGCCGTGCCGTTTGAAAATATCAACAAGAAAACTCTGTTGGTGCTGAACCGTTATTCTGTAACATTTTAGCGGCACTTTCTGCGTTTGCTGCGAAAAGCCGCTTACATTGTTAATCGTTCGAGTCCTAAGCAGCGCGATCTCACTGTTTAAATTTCGTGTTGAAAAGTCCCAGGAGATTTGAACGCTATGAACACAAACGATGATGCGCTCACAGACTGTCGAAGTAGCGCGCTCAACTTTACTATAATGCACGTACATCGCGTAGCTGATTTTTTTTAATGTAAATAATACAACTAACACATTTTATATTTCACTGTTGTATTCTTAATCATTTTTATTGAACAAGACTTGAAATATTCATAAATTAATAGTACGCATATTAAGACACGCGCTATCATGCTGTTCGGCATTTTTCGACCATGTTTGTTCAATGACCCCTGGGACTCAATAATTCAAATATAATTCAAATTTCTCATATAATCTGTAATAGATAAACTATTTTATGCCGCTTTAGAAGAAGCTTCGTTACATTTTTATCTAACGTTCTTGTGCAATGCAGAAAGTTTATGGGAACCAGGGAAATATTACTTGCAGTGAAATGTTTGAAAATAACAAATGTTTCCATGATGTAAATAACTGCGTAAGGTTTCAGTTTTCAAATTATCCACAGTTATTTTCATTCATCAAATTGTGATCAAACCGTATCTGTGAATTCCTTTCGGTATACTGCACCCAGAGTCCTAATGGCGACTCCGTTTTTTTGTTCGTGGAAACTGTCGAAGCGATCGCATTTTTCGAAGAAAACTGCTAGGCTTCAATGTGGCCCTGTCCCTGCTTTTACAAAGGTACACAATACCGTTTCTATCTGTCGCTTCCAAATATGGCGACGCTTGGGTTCCCAGAAACGGCAATAAACTGCGTGCCTCCCCGACGTGTATCGCTCAAAAAAATTTCGTAGTTTATTGGCATTCGAAACACAATGATCTTCTCTGTTCCATTTTTTGCCTCGACACGATCTCAAAAGTTTCAGAAGTTTGTGCACAAAAACAAACATCTAGACATTTGAAATTTCAGAAACAGATCGGTAGTCCCTTGATATTTCCATTAGGAGTTGCATAGCGCTTCATAGTTCACATCTATGAATTTTTAATAAAATCTTTAGTGAACTATTCCATTACGATAAATACTCGTAAGATGAATTACATAGTTAAGTTAAAATAAAGTGACAAGTAAATTTACATAGTTTATCAACATTTGCAATGAGATGCAGTCAACCGTCCCATAACAAGGTTAATTGTTTGCGCCTTAAAAGGAACCTAGAACTAATACAAATCAGGTTAATCTGTCCCGTGTTTATTCTCCGAGTGCTGTGTCGTACATTAAGAGAAATTTCAAAACAATAGAAATTTAAAAAATTTGTTTAAAAGTATTTTTAATGATTCCATATAACGGCAACCAACATTGAGTATTTTTGTAAAGGACAAATTCCAACAGTGCTCAAAACTTGTCAGACACTCATATACGTCTGAATGCACGTCTAAAGTGAACCCTGTCACGATGGAAACAATTTTGCTGTCGATATGAACTATTCCTAAAAAAGAAAAGAATCGTGTTATTGGACTACCGTGTTGTAAACGGACTGTCGCAATGTTTTCACTATGTTGAAACTGTGTTCCCAAAATCATAAGAGCGCCTGTACTTTGAAAGAGACACGCAACTTTGTAATTCATAAAAGAACATTGTGCAAAATTATTGGTATCGGTAAATGAAAAATGAAAGGAAAGTCTAGTCAGTTCGATAAAACATTTTAAAATTTCCCATGATCATTTTTCATCTTCTAAATTATTTACTCTTATGGTATAGTTCCTCTATACATTTTAATACTCTGCAGAGAGCAATATTTATTCTCCAGAAGGTTGATTCGAATTTTAATGCGGCAACAATTATGTATATCGAATTATAAAAATTTCTCAACATGCGTTTCTATTTGTAAAAGGTTTACGGTATTGGCAGAATTTATAAACGTTTCGAAAATTCATTATAATTCTCTTTCACCGTTTAGCACGTCGCGTATTCAAACGAAAAATAACTGAAAGAATGGAAAAGTAATGACGCGACGAGGGGAAAATCGAATTGGCGCGGTTAAAAGCGAAAAGGGTTTTCGGCGAGAAACCGCGGTGAAAGTTAATTCCAATTAGCCGAGGGAAATTGACCGAAGTTTACGGAACGCCATTATTCTCGCGACAGGTTTGAAACAAATTGTAACTCGTTAACGACGGCTATACAATGAAACACTCCGGATCTGCCGGCTGCTCACTGCTTCTTCCTCCCCGTACCGACTTTGTCACTGACAAATCGATGTCGTGCCGGCGAACGCGCTGTCACCGTGTTGCCAAAACACTTTAACAAGTTACAAACTGTTTCACCAAGATTTTGACTTGCCCGATGCTCGAACACGCGGGACAACGTGCTCGGAAGCGTCGAGGAATACGCTTAACGATGAAAGAAAATATCTGGCAGTGTCGCTTGATCTCGCATACTTTGATCGCTTCGCGATGTAAAAGGTACTGCGAGGGTTTCGCTCGATTCTGTAGTAATCCGATTAACACGTTTGAGACGGCACTGACAGTTTGGACAGAGTTCCAAGGTAAGAAAAGCCATAAATAAAGCTTGAAAAATCGTCATCGATTGATGCGTCGCTGCTTGTTTTGATGTTCTCAACTCCTGAGTTACGTTTTTGATGTGCCGCGTTTTTCTAAACATCACGCTTGACACTTTTACGACAGCTTTAATTATTCTAGCTTTTACCGCTTGGTAATTGAAGCTGTTGACGCTTGCGCTACGTGGCCTGCGCCGGGTCATTCCTGACCCGGGAATCGAATTTTTCTCAACAATTGTCGAAGCGATTGCGAATAATGTCCGAATTTGTTTATCAGTTGTATCGGAAACAAAATAGAGCAACTCTGACGGGAACAATGAAATTTCGCAGACTTGAAGAAGAGTCAAAAATATTCGATACGTATCTCTTTTCACATGTCGTTTCAAAGTTTACGAGCACTTGCCGTCCTTCAAAACTTCAGCGCTTAACTTCCAACTTTAGAAATGATTACGGATAGAGAAGAGTTTGATCAATAAAAGTAGAATGATGTTTTACATAAAATGCTGGAACCAATATAAAATACTTCCTACAAAATTATTTTAGTGATATTTACTTGAAAACTGTGCGGGTGACTAAAAAGATTTTTTATTATAAAATCAACAGTACACGAATATTTGTATTATAAAATCAACAATATACGAACATATATTTGTGTATCTAGTTCATTGGTTAACACAACAAATTATTTTTCCCGTAGCCAAGAATAGATTCACTTGAATTTATAATAAAGAATGTTGCATTCTTCGTTACACACATAGTCGCGGTATTTTGGCAAACGAGCATAATTGGTACAGTTTTTCAACATCATTGAAACCATCCAATTTTTGTTGAACACATTTTTCTACATCTCCGAGTTATCGCACAAGGAATGGAACGATATAGGCTGTTCTTACCACTAAAACTTGCCTTACCACGACCAACAAAATATGTGCGCACTATTTGGCTGTTATTCAAGGTCACAGAGTTTCATCCGAATCGGAGTCGGATCGTTGATGTCAGTTGCCCTCGAGAATGATCATCCGTCTTCTAGTACTACAAATTGCGGTTGTAGCCGGCGTAAGTGATTCCTGACGATGTATTTTAGGAAAACCATATGTTACGTTAAACGGCGCCCTCATACATTGTCAAGTTCCATAAAAGTGTAATCGAATCCGTGGAGTGTTAAATTATTGTAATTTGTCTTGTCTGGACGGTAGTCGCACGCGGCAGCCAGCCACGACACGAAAATCACTTTCTGTGACGTACAATTACGCGCAAATAATGCGCGCGGATCAGAATTCGTTGCACTCGCCGTCCGCCGTGGGAGGGTGGGTGAGTGTGAGTGAGTGACTGAGAGGGAGGGAGAGAGAGAGAGAGAGAGAACCAGAGTGAAAGAAAGAGCAGGGTAGAGGGGACGGGAAGTAGAGAGGGAGAGAGAAAGAGAACGTGCAAAATATTACGTCGGGATCCGTCGTAATCGCTTAAGTGGTTAATTATGGTGCTTCGAGGAAGGCTAGAGGAGGCTGGAGGTGGGATTAATCTTGGCATCAATTACTTCACTGGACCCTTTTTTATGCAGACTGAAACTAGTTTTCCGCTAGCAGCCTCTCCTGAATGGGTGCGTGATACGTCCGATGACGGACTTTTTTTTTCAATTCATTAGACGTTCCACTGAATGTCTATGTACCGCAGTATCCCTCGTTAGTACCTAGCATTATTTTCTTAACGATTGTTCGATGAAACCTTCCGCTTTTCTCAGTAAAACGCACTTCTTTTTCAATGCTGCCGGATGCTCTTTTAAACGAAGCGTGTATGAAAACACGCGGATCCTGATTTTGCAGTGACTTCTTTCAGTATAATGACGAAGAAATTGATGGGTTGGAGAACCATGAAGTTTTATTTAGAATATTTATTTTTAGAAATGTCCCAGAACCTTTTGAAAAGTTTATCTTCCTTCTAAAAGTAGTTATGATAGCCTAAAATGCAAAAACAAAAATACATAGTTTATATTGTGATAGGTATCATTTGGAATAGAACAAATAAAGAATAACGAGAAACTTCGATATCAGAAAAGTAAAATTTCGATCGATTGTAAACAGATTTTGTATACCTTTTTAACACTCAGAACTGATGTAATCACACAGTGATGTCAATGTTCCAAATTTATTTATCACATTTCCGAAGAGTATTCTTATCATGATTGAGAGTGCAATCAAAAGACTCTGATTTTTTGAAGTCTCCTCGAGTTGTTTCCCTCTGGAATCACCGTATTCAGCAATTGCCTCGGACATTCCGTATGTTCTTTGTATTCAGGTTTTCTGAACGGAGGACCGAAGGGCCGAATTTTCGACCATAATTTAGAAGCATTGCGTGTTCCGCACCGAAGGTGCACTAACGATGTATCGGTATAATAACAGAAAACGCAAAGAAAAACGTTCTCTCGCCCGTCGTGACAGTGCGTGCTTCTGGTTGCCAGGTAATTTTAAAATACACGAATGCGTCCAAAATTGCGTCTTTCGGCGGTGCGCGGGTATCGACACGGTAAACCGTGCTTCGGGAAATTATTATTGCATACAAACAAGAATGCTACAACGCCCCTCGGTTCCCGTAAATTTCGCGTTTCTGAGAATTTGAATGGGAGCAATGCCTTCGTGTTATTATCGAAGCTCATATTTATTACGAGTTACCGAGTGCTCGACAATTTTTAGAATTCTTACGATTTCCCGGCGATGATTTAAACAAATTGGCAATAAATTCATGAGACAATAAGCACGGTGAAACGCAGGTGCGTGCCATAATGTTGTAAGTAAACCGCTTGTACGGAATTAATTTCCGGAGGAAATCTCACGACCCGAGTATAACTGTACACATATGTCGATCCGATGTACGCATATGTCTTTTTTTCAATCGAATTTTATTATATTGTAATGGTAGCTTTGACTTGATGCATCTTGATCTGTCTTGTGGTTAATCTTTTCATTTGTAAAAGGAAACCAAATGTTGGAACATGTGTACTGAACGTTTTCAGTCCGATGAATCTGTCGTAAAATTACATCCTCATGAATTTCAATGAGACGTTCTTCGACCATTCTGTTGCGACTTATGTCAGAAATATGGCAGAAAAAGTATACAAAAGCGACAGTTGGATCCCATTTATCTGGAAACAACTGAAGTACTGTTTCGTATTATGAAAAGTGTATTATCATTTTCGATGAAACAATAATGTAGATTTAACTGTTAATCTATAAAGAATCGAAGTATTCAAACACGGTATAATTGTCGGGGTATCATTAATCTGGGTTAAATAATTTAACTAATTTGATTTGTGAGTATCGAATTAGGATCGAACTATACTTAAAAAAGTATTTTTAAATTTTGTCGGATTTCATTATGAATTGTATCTTCTATTTACGAATTGAGTAGCAGTCGTATTCATGGAATTCTAGAAAGTCAACTAATACACTTGTGAGTTGCCATACTAAATGATTAATATTTATGATTCCATCTGAAGTGATATTTTCTTGCGGATCGTTTATTAAAATTCATTCAAACGCGAACGCGAATTCTCGTGAACATTTCTCTCTCTCTCTCTCTCTCTCTCTCGAAATTCTCGTGACTGATCGACACGAGACGCTGACTCGACAAACGTTTTTATTATTATACTTCTTCTGCAGTTATTCAGATTCGCCAGATTAGCTTGGTTCGTTGCACTTCCAATACAAGGGTCTAACAACCACTGCCAACTATCGGATATGCCAAATTTGACACGGCTATGTCTAAGTATGTTTATCTTGTGACGTTATCCATGCAGGCCTTGATCGCGCGAGGAACATCACAATACAACCGTACCGTGAGAAAATCGTCGTCAAGTTGGTTCGGGATTACGAAAGATCACCCACGAGAGAAAATTCCGCGGCTCGTGTTATCTCCATTGACGACACCAGCAAAATAAATATTAGAGAATTACATGACCGGGTAAACTTCCGTCACTTCTAAGCATACGTTTAGTAACTCCTTCCATCTCTTGGCCGAGGAAATAGTATTCGCATCAGTGTTTTTCTTTCGATTTATCAATCGTAATGCGTGAAGAATCCAATCGTGCATCGTTGTCTCCAGATTTTTCTGTACCACTTCATTTATCGAATCCTAAACGTGACCAATGCATTTTATGATAATTACAGGATTAAAATTATTTAAACTTCGTACGATTTCTATTGTGATTTATGCTTGAATATAATGAACTTTAATCAGAAAATTTCTCATACCGTACATTAATGTATATGCACCGCAGCCTGAATATACCGTCGCATACACGACCGGTTGCAGTTCGCGACCGATCCCCATTTCTCACGCGCATCGTTTGCCGCTTTCCTAAACCGCTTCTACATATATGTCAGAAATTTGCAGGGTGCGAGAGTCGACGCTGTTCCGCGAATATTCCGGTGGCGTGAAAAAAGGAAGAATTAAGTTCGGAAACACGAGCGTATCGCGTCGGAACGCATTCCAAGTGGGTCGCTCATTTTCCGCGAGCTCGAGCTCTCTCGAGCACGATATTTTCCGTGCTTTCGTATCCGGAGACTCGCCGCGGCGCAGAGCGGAGCGGAGCGGAGCAGGGCAGAGCAGAGCAGAGCAGAGCAATCCTCTGGTAGCAGCCGAGCTGGCAAAAGCGCGCTCGCCGCCCTGATATACACTTTGTCGCTACTTGGAAAGTGCCTCCGCCTCCGGATTGCACCTCGCCGCAAATATCGTATGCAACCCGGTTGCGTCGACAGCGCCGTGCTCCGCGACGTGGAAAGAGAAAGAGGGATTAGCAGGGACGAGGAGACGGCGAACGTGGGAGAAGGAGCGGGAACGAAGGACCGAGGGAAGAGCCATAAACGATGTGTCTCGTTGTGCGAAGTAATTGACGAGTTCGCGTGTAGGCGGTTGGGCGCCTAGATCGCCTCGAGCATACCGTAGGCTTATCCTCGGAGACGAAAAACGAAACGAAACGAAATGAGCAGCCCTGATACCGCGCCGCGCCGCGTCGCGTCGAGAGAGGAGCAGAGCCGAGCTGAACCGAGCCGTGTCGTGCCGGGAGAGGCGGAAAGGGCAAGGAGGTAGGTTCGCGCGGGTCGACACATACACCGAGCCGGAGGAAACGAGACGAGAGAGACGGGCTGCGTTCGAGGAAAGAGACCGAGAGAAATTGATAGAAGAGTCGGTTAGTCGACAGGAGAAAGAGAGGCTGATAGAAATTGAGAGTGGGTTAGGCGGCGGTTGGAGAAGGAGATAATACGAGTGTGCGCGCGATAGAAAATTAGTGAAAGAGAGTAAAAGAGAGAAAGAGATGGAGCGATAGAGAGAGAGGAAGGGGGGAAAGAGCTGCATCACCCTGAACTTGCCCGAATACCTTCCTCCCTCCGAACCTTACACTGTGTATCCGCTCACCAATGCACATGGCACCCAAGCGAGTTCTTCTATCTTCCCTCTCGCTCCGTCTTCCCCGTCTCACTCCTACCCTCCTCTTCACGCCTGTTTCCTCTCTCTCTCCTACTCTCGTTCCCGGTCTCACTCGTTCCTCGTTCCTTCGCTCGAATCTCGCTCTCGCCCTTTCAGACCGCTTCCTTTTCTCGTCTTACTCTTCGCCTTCTCTCGCGGAGTTAACCCACCCATTTCTTACGCTCTGCATCGTATACCGGGTGTCGGCGTAATATCCGAGGATATAGATAGCACCGAACGACCGTCGGACGGGACACGACGCGCCGCTCCGACTACTTCCGGTGCGATGTGGACCAGACGGAGTTATTGCTCGTGACCCTCTATCGCCCTGCGGTAGGTGGAGGAACGGTGGATCTGTGATTTAACGAGGCTACCAGGAACCCCCTGCATCGAAATAGACTCGTTACCATTTTTTTCTCGACGACTCCACTCGCGATCCTTCAGCCACGTTTTATGTGTTCTAACCGAGTTTTGCGGAATGAACGCGCACGGTGGTAAACCTCGCGAGCAGCCCCTTTTGGCTTACGATTTCTATCGATGTTGCTCTTGCCAAAGTCTCATACGTTTTCATTATTTTACGAATTTGTCATAAACGTATGCGTGAGTAGTATAGTGGAGCTCAATTTATACAAAACGGTAGGAGGACAGGTAAGTCCACATAACCGGCTTGTTCACTCCAATTATATGAATTACCAGTGGTTGTTCGGATAAAGAGCTCGCCTAGATTCAGTTAAACAGGTACTACAAAAATCATTGTTCATATCGACGGAGTACAGTGTACTTGCATTTGAAATGAGGCACCTTAGTTAGTGAATGTATCTTTCTGAAGTACATGTGAAAAGTTCACACTCGTGCGTGCCGATAAGAAAAGAGGTTTATTATAAAGTGTCCTCGAACAACAATATTTGTATAGTCGAAGCTCTTTTGTTTTCTGTATTGTCCAATTGCTCCTCTGAAAAGTTACAATTTGAGAATATACGATAATTTATAAGAATCGCTCGAATTCCCTAACCAAATAATACAAGAAGACGCTTCGAACAGTGGCGGAGGGTGTTAAATAAGAGCCAGGGTAAAGTAAATAATAAAGAAGCGAGAGTGAAGTTGTTCGCGTAACGGCCGTTCGGTTTCACGAGAATTATGGGAACACCCGGTATATGAATACAGACACACCGACTACAGTCAGCATTATACACCTACCCTGACTCGCCTCTACCTACCTACCTGCTCGCTAACGAGCCTACCTGCCGGACTTCTTGCATTCGAAGAGGTTGCCCAAGAAGAGGGCCCCAACCCTGGGCCCGCACCCATCCCCATAGGGTCGGCAACTACACCCCGCGGTGGTGCTTGCATCTTCCTTTATAAACGGTTAAACAAATTTCCCTGTAAAACGGCGTTTCTAGAAAAGAATACGGCCGCGGGAGAGGCGTCACGAAACGGAGACAGGGGTCCAGAAAATATGTTTGCTTTTGCTTGGCGTGTTTGTGGTCATGCTCGGATCTCTCGCGCGAGAGATCGGAGTTTTTCGAAATTTTATAACCGAGCATAAATTGAATTTTTTGACACCGAATTTCGGTGCTCTCGTGCTGGCGTTTACGATCTATTTTCGTTCGACGATACCCGTCGTTTCTTCGAAATGTATGGCGTTTGTAGGTTTCTACGGTGACTTTTAGAATTGTTTATAACGCCGAGCGAAACGTTACCCGAAGAATCGAACGAGCCTCGTGTTCCATTCGAGAAGAAAGAGACAGGAAGTAGAGAAACACGCCTTTTCGAGTCTCCTGCGGATTCCATTCGAACGCGTTGCTTATTTCTCGCGAGCGGCTCTCGTTGCTTCGGTTTGGTCGGTCGACGGGACGTACCGTGGTCGATATCATCTAGTCAGACAAAAGCGAAAAATTTGACCGCGAGGAATTGTAAAACAATGCGGCTCTGAATTTATGAGATTTTTAGTGGTGCTTACATCTCACGGCCCCTCTATCTGCAGATAACTTTGGTGCACAGCAAATGTTGTTAACATTGTTATGTCATTAATTTTCTTTTGGCGATGGATGAAGAGTTTTTTTGCGTTCTTTCGGTGGCGCTGTTTTACGTTATACAGTAATGTCTTCCTAATTGACGCTCAGATTGTCTACAAAAATGGACAATTTAGGTAGAGAAGATACGATTATTCGAGCATTTTGGCTCGTTTTTATATTTATTGGCAATTGGTAACTATACAAATTTATAGTTATAGTATTATGAAATTTGCAAATTTTATGATTAATCTGTTAAATAATTTCATCCTATTGTTATCTATATTTTTCTTTCCGCTGCGTATTTCCGCTTTCAAAGAATCATTTTGTGTTCTCTAGGAAGTAAAAGTCGCAGACAATAACGTCCTATTGAAATCCACCCTTACCAACACAGTTTCTAAATAAGTGAAACTATTTTTTTACACGAAAGTGCTTTCAAATATATTAAATTTTATTCACCCAAATAAGCTGTTTCAACTGTTATACTACGTCTCAATTATGTAACCGCTCACACGGCAGAGTTGGGTACTGTTCGAATTGTTTCGAATTAATATTTATCTAAAGTAATTGTCCGAATGAATTCGTTTTAGTTGACTATTTCATTCGAATAACGATTATTCATTATTTGCCATAAGTTATTCTATCAACTTATTCGGATAATCTTTTATTCGCAAATTATAAAATTATTCGAATAATGATGTGTATAATTGATAATGACTGTTTCTGTTTTCACGTAATTTTATAAGAATATATTTATACGAATAGATTCACAGAATCAGTTCAATTTTAACTGCTTATAAAATCAATAAAATTGTCGATACTTTCCTGTATCCGTAGAAAAATGATTTAGTTGTGCATCAACGGTCAATCCATCCAAAAGTAACAAACTTTCCGATGCAACATTTCAAAAAAGTATACGGAAGAAATAAATCGATAAACTATGGAAACGACACTTTGTATTCTATCATTTTTATTCAAATCGATTATTTCTCGTATATGAATTCCTGTACGAATAAATTCTTATTCGAATAAAATCGTATTCGGATAAATTTTTATTCGATGGTGTTGAATAATATTTTATTCATTAGTCTTTATCTCTTATTCATCGTTCGAAAAATTTTGCCTAGCTCTGTCATACAGGATCAACGGAATGCAAAGTTCACGCTACCGACTCACTGACTTCCCATTATCGACGGACGTCCAAAAATCTGCGGGTCCCTGACCCGCGACACGTGTTCGTCAGTTGCTTTATTTTCAGTACCGTTGTCACACTCGCGAAAAATCCGTAAGAAGCAAGATCCCGCAATCGTGACCGTATTCGGTTCGCGTACACGTTTTCACCTATCGGCAGGGAATCGGTCAACAGACTTATCGCGAGCTCCGAGTGCGTCGACAAACATGTTGAACATTCGCGATTCGCGATAACGTGCAACGATACGACGTGGACAAACATTTCCGTCTGGAGGACCACGATCCACGTGCCGGCAGCGTCGTTCACGTGAGATCGGCGTCGAATCGCTAGAAAACCGTGCTAGGCGCGTCGAACGCTTTAGCAGCGCTAATACCCAGACGCGCGGCGGTAATCGCGTGATCCGATCAACGCCGATAACAAGATAAGCTCGGATACGCTCATGCGATGGGTAGCCAGCCGGTATCGCTGGTCAGTCTTCTCGCGAAGGGTCGCATCTTTCACCGTGAGGTCACGTAGCGACGTGATTTTCCCGGTTTGAGGCGGATTTAGCGGTGATTGAGTGTAACCGTCATGCGTTCCGGTGACAGCAGCATCTTTGATGCTTCTTTACCATTTGTGGATGGTTCTGGACTGCTAAGTGGCTATCATCTTACTAATGATAGCACGTACATACTCGTTTATCCCTTGTTGACTTTATTTGTCTATCGGTGTTGCCAAATCCATATAAACCTGGAATACAAAATATCATCTACGACAACAATTACATATTGCACTTAGAAATGCAGCTACGGTTTATAACAGATTGACATGACGGTGAAAATTCACCGTGATGGAAAGATGGAGAATTAACTTTAGAAATTTCTTCTTTGATAATGAAACACTATGGTTGGGTGTGATCAATTGATATACCATATGTGGAACGTACTATTTCTTTAGTATTGGTGAAAAATGCGCTATATCAACATGAGAGTACAGTTGGAAATATTTCATTCAAATAACGAATACAATTTCATTCGAAAGACTAGTCGAATAAAATTTTATTCAAAAAATGCATTCGGAATGTTCCAATAAGATTTTATTCGAATAATGCCTAACTTTGAGTGACGATTATGAAGGTGCGAGTCCTGACGACGAAAAAATATTTGTCGACTTTGCTATTACAGTACAGTATCAGAACTATCTAGGCCGAGGCAACTTGTTGTACAAGTCGGTAAAGATTCAATAAAGTCAGTAAAGACATAAATTGTAACTAGTTCCAAAACTATTTCAGTTAACTGAGTTATCATTAACTAAAGTAAAATGCTTCTTTTTGAGCAAATTTGGATTTTTCTCCAGTACCATTCCTTTGCGTTTCTTCATAAATCACTGTCACATTCCCCATTGCGTCGTATCATTACAAAAAATATCGGTGTCCCTGGGCGCGATCGCTTTCAGCACCGAGGATGTCCAGGACTCGGTTTAAATAACGTTGAATGGCGTGATCTCGTAATATCGCGGCGCGGGACGCATGGCACGCGCTGTTTACACGCGATCGGTGTACTTTGACAAGATTAATAATAGCCGGAATTGAATAACTTATTACGCGCGCACGTAGCTGCAACCGCCTAGTTACATCATGGATAAACATTAATGCTATTTAAAGGTCGAGATCCGTTCACTGTTGACACACGCGCTCACGATTCCCGGTTCACAAGAAATTGAATTCCGGAATGCGAATGATGTTCTTCAATTATGATTTGTACATTCCCCATCGGCGATTTCCTTGAATAAATAATATCGCGTTCCAATGCGTCCGGACAGCGATATGGATAATTCGTAGTCACTTATTGGAACTGTAACGGTCCGGGACAAATGTTTTATTATATCGTCGGATAACTCGAAGGGAGAAACGGCCGCGTCTATAAAGAGCAACGTCGCGTGTCGTAAAGTTCTATTCGCGAGCCGTGATGACTCCCTTTACGCTTTTATAATATCCGCGATCATCAAATTACTGGCTATGGTACCCTAATAAACGTATTAGCGTTACGACGCGCGTTTTATTCGAAACAGCGGAGAGCCGAGAATCGGAGTGAGGCGTGGAAGAGAAAGAGAGAGAGAGAGCGAGAGCGAATGGAGGAGAGAAAAAAGGGGAATCATGCCAGCGCAGAAGAATGAAAAAGCAAAGAGGCACGTATGATAATCAGGCATGCCCCGAAAATACCGGTTTCCCTCCCGGACCCGTGGTTACGATTCAGGTTTGTCCTGGCTGTTTCCGAGGCTCTGTCGAAACGATTTTCGTCAAACAAAGTCGTTCGACCGTACGGCTCTCCAGTCAATTAACGCCAGAAGACCGTCGTCGACCTGTTGTCAAGCCCCGCCGCGCTTCTCCCGAGAAACAAGAAATTTCTAAGGGTCGATCGACGAGACAAAAAAGCTGCTGCAAGAGAACGCCCGCGTTCTGATCAATCGTCGCCTGCTAATTGCTCCACTTCCGTCGGTTGACAATTTGTGATTCGGTTGCCGCTTTTGGTCGTGTTATCAGAGCGTCTACATTTCTTTTTTTTTGTATAAATATTAAAAATCGAAAAATGCTCTCTGGTTAGACCACATCTTCAGTATCGTTCTATTGTCTGATCACCATACATACCATCAAGATTTAAATATGAATATTGAACGTGTGTAACATAAATTCTTATATTTAATTGCCCGATTCTCAGTGGACTCGACGTTCACGTATGATCATGAGTATATTTTGACACTGACATGCCTAAACATTGTCTCTTGAACATAGACGGTTAGTGCAGGATTTTTCGTTTGCTCACAGAGTATTGAATGGCAGAGTGTTAACAGCCCCGGAATCTGTCATCTTCTTAAACTGCGAGTATTCTTGTACAGGAATGTATAAACAGCATCTTCCGACAGAATGCATTTAGTATTATTTAAATATTGTTATGTAAACATCTCGCAGCACTGTGTTCGTTTGTATACCCTTTTAGTTATTGTTAACTAAGATGCTTTAGCCCGTAAATAAATATCATTATCGTAGTTATTATCTCCGCGAAAGTTAAAGCATCTATTGAATTAGGAAAATACGTCTTAGTATAGTCGAAGAAATTCTGGACCGTTGCGAGCAACAGGGACACGGCAAGGTTTAGGACCGAACGAGAGGAGCCAGCAGAACGGAAAGAGGAGAGCAGAATGGCGTGGATAAAACAAGGAAGGGAACAGACAGAATGGAAAGAACGAAAGAACCGAAGATGACTCGTGCAGGAGGAAACAAGACAGGAGGGAAGCAGAGAATAACGAGAAAGGACTAAACGAGGACGGTGAACGAGGCGCGCAGAAGCGGAGAGCGAGAGCGCGCGGGCACCCGTTGAACGAAGGTTAGCAATCTGCGTAGTGTTTTACGACAACTATAAATATGGCTGTAAAGCTCTTTGTTTAGAACAGCTAGTCCGGCTTTCGAAACTCTGCCCTTCTGCTCGGCTCGCGCGGCCATTTAGGCTCGGCCGTGATGCCTCCATGCGAGAGCGATATTCATTTTCGGAGCTGCTTTCCGATCGAGAAATTTATTCTGGCTGGGAGAAACGGAGGATTCGAATTGGAAGGGAAGAATGGAAGAGCGATGCGGTTCTCGATCCTCTCGGAATTGTTGGTGTTCGCAGAGAAACGCGCGCGTTTACATGTGAAAATTATCGACGACTGGGTCCATTAAAAAGGAGGAAAAGAAACCGCTCCGTTCAGTGGCATCTGCTAACCATATGCTAAAATGACTGAGCCCGGATAACACCCTGTCACGCTAATGTCAGGTTAAGCGGCGAGAATGATTTACAAGCGGCGAGTTGGAGCGAACCGGCAACGTTACACCGTTCTTTCGGAACGCTGGTTTGGTCGTTCGTTGCGTGGCTGGCTGGACTGGCTGGCTGGGCTGCCTGGGCTGGCTGACTTGCTAGCTCGCTCGCTCGCTCGCTCGCCTCGTACCCATGATAGTCGTTACAACAACGTTATTGCTCGGGCGTAATTAACGTCCGCTAGATACGCCGCGCAGATAGGTTAAACGCGCGAGACATGTCGCGTGGACACGACGCGTTGAAATAATTTATGTCTTCTCCACGCGATCGATTTGCGCGACGGATGCGCCCGTTCGTCGATATTCGATAAATACAGGGTGTCGCGAGATTTTAGCGTTCAAACTTCCGGTATCCTTGAGGTCGATATAAGATTAAAATGTCGTGTGTAATAAAATGTGCAAGAATGTTTCATTTATAACCGTTAACTGCGGACGTTGCTGAATTTGCGACAACAATACGGGCACGAAATTTGTTAGACTTTAGATTAAAGTTCAACTAACTTGATTGTTGATCGACCCTCATAGTTGCGCTAACGATTTCAGGATAGTACTGTGTTTGGTTTACAGGGTAAATCTAACATTTTAAAGATGCATATTTCACCGTATTTCTCCATGACAAATTGAAATAGCTGTCAGCATTTACTATTTTTGGATTCTAAAAGTATTCTTTAGACATTCTAAAATGAGGGTGAGAACGGCCTTTTTCTTAAAATTGCACACCCTAAGCGTACGATAAAGGATAACACTTGCGTAACAAAATTGTGCAAGAAGCGTTAATAGTTAGCGGTTTGGATTTTACGATTAATATACGAGCTATGTTGGCGGATTATCAATTGTTTTCGCGCTTGAAAGAAGCACATTTACATTCCGAAAGGTTGAAACCGAGACGCGGAGAATTACATAAATCAAGACACCTCGAAAGGCACCACTTTTATTTCTCAACCGAAGTTGGACACAGACGATGCCCACAAATCAAGTTTCACCATAGTGAAATAAGACCGTCTTTTTCGTATCAATTGTTTTAAAAGCGATCATTTATCGAAGCCAAGCTACGGTCTGGTGCTAGAGGAGCAGTTTACAGCGAATCATATGTGCCGGTGATTTTGAAAATGGTGTAAGTCATATACATTTCATTTCAAGATATTTAGACATTATAGGACAAAATGTTTTATAAATTGTATAATCATTCAACGTCAAATTTATATATCGGTGTAAAATTTTTGAAAGTAAAAAGCATGAAAAGCTTTGCTGTGCCTTTGATTTGTGTTCAGGTCTAATTTACTTTACATTTATCGAATAAGACATATCGAATGAATTTGTTCAAAAATAAACCAAATAAATGATTTAAAAAATCTGACCTATCTTATTCGATAAATATATGTAATCATGCCCGAAAACAAACCAAAGGTACAGTGCAATCGGTCACCGCGCACAGTAACTGGCTCGACTACCCTATCGTTCCGTAATATCCAGCAAACCGGAACGGTCGGTGTACATCAAAACGAATAGAAAGTGCGGGAAGTATCGGAAAGGCATAATAAAGGGCGGGAGAGACCCGCGAAAAAGGTGATACGGCGAGGGAACAAAGGCGAGGGCGGTGAGGAGGGCCCGATCAATCGGATCCTCTGCCAGCCGACGGTCAGTTAACTAGGACTAAATAAGGTAGCCGGCCGGTCTCGGTAAATAATTGTATCTCGTAAAGCGACTAGGTAACTGAGGATTTATATGGGCGTAGCCGACGGGGCCGACACTTGCTACTTCGGTACACGACGGCGCACCGCACACCGGCCTCCGCTCCTCCCTTCCTCCGTCTTCTCCTCCTCAGCTGTTGCTCTTCGCCGTCGCCTCCTTCTTTCCTCCTCTTTTTCCTTTCCTCCTCCAAACATAACCTGCGAGTACCGCGGTGCACACGTGGCACGAGACGGTTGCCGAGGAGACCTGTCCCCTCTCCCACCCGCGCTGTTCAATGTTGTATCAAAGGCTTAACTTCAGTTATGCAAATGAATCGATGATAACCGACCGAACGACTAATTATGTTTGCAAGATTGTTGTTGCGAGTCGCCGATTTCTCGTACGGAGGTCGAGTCCTCGCCCGATCACGTTCACCGTGGCTGGCCCCATGGGCGCCACGCCGGATGGGGATGGATGTCCCGTGCGTGATACTGCATCGGAATTTCTTAGATAAGCGTTCGTTAGACGCGAGAAATTTGCTCTTAACACATTAAAGGCGGGGGATCTTGACGAAAGTATGCTAGGTAACGCGGCGACCGCCCCGCCTCGTTTTTCGTCCTAGAGCGGGCGATATTTTGTGTAATCGTAAAAAAATTTAGACTTAAAAAAGTTTATTTAAACTCTTAAAACTAAAAGAAATATTAAAAAAGAACTAAACACTAATTACAAAAAATGTTTTAAAGTACATATTTATGAGAAGTCGAGATAAATCGTAGCACTACGACTCCCGCCTTTAACCCCTTAACGCACAGTTTTTTCTTTAAAAACCGGCCAAAAGAAATCAGTTTTTATATACTGCGCTTTTGTTCCATGGAAAAAGGTTATATTTTATTCTTGAATAAATAAGTGTTATAGCTTATAATCCCATGTAAATGATAAATATCAATAGAACGATTTTTTTTCTTTGCTTTCACAAAGCAAGGTTATTTTCAATTCTCGATTATATTCGAGTGTGAAAAATTATAGCAGCATAAAATACAACGCCGCTCGAATTATCTCGAGTGTGCACAGTTTGGCCTGTTTAGCGCGCCCGAATTAACTCGAGCGTACAAGTTAAGGGGTTAATGTGTTAAGTTGTTCAACGGTTTACATTGCGTAAAAAGATCTCAAGCGGGTTTTGTGATTTTTACAATGGGAAAAGCTGACGAGCGAAGAATTTGTCTGAATTTTTGCATTTCTGACGACATTTCTCTTGTGCCGATTTCTAGTGACTCTACGTTCGGTAAACGTTCACCAACATAACCGGTGGTGAAACGTGGGTTTACGAGTACGACATGCAAACAAGTCAACAACCTTCAGAATATCACTTTAAAAACGAACGGAAATCCAAAGTTTGCGCCATAGTCGCACAAAAATCAAGGTCATAGTCACTGTTCTCTTTATTATCGTGGTGTTGTTCATTCGGAATATTATAATATTAATATATAATATTCTTGTTTATAATATAATAATTATTCTCATTACAATATAATATTAGTAGTCAGATTTATACAAAGACAATTTTGCAGCATTTTAATGTTGCGCCATTCGCATCGATCTTGGTACGCGAATCAGAAAAGGTATACTTAATTATATTATATTTTTCCAACAAAATAAGATTTCAAGTATCATTGCTTTCTGTCCCAATTTTTAGAAAAATTCATCATTGTCACCGATTCATACGCATAAAAATGTTACATCATCGATATGATAGAGACTCGTTATTCATATATTGGAAGAGAACTTGTCATTCTCCGCCCACTGTATTCGTAACTAGACTGTGCATATGAATGCAAATATCTGCCGCTAAGATTTAACACGTCGCAATAGCCGTTGCATATAACTTGAATCCAAAGTGGTCGTAAAAATGTCAAGTTTGAAGTCTAGAAACGAGTTGCACGTCAAAGACCGAGCTCGAAAGCTGAAGACATCAAAACGTGCGACGTCAGTCGCGATGCCAATTCTCACAATTTTATTTATGACTTTCCTTATCTCGAGACTCGCTTCGAGTTGTCAAAGTTGTACCGAACTTATTCAAGAGGAATTTATGTACCACATACACAAAGTTACATTAGAATCCAAATAAGTCGAAAAGTAGTAACAACGGATTCTGAAAAAATGGAGTATGTTACAATCTCATAAAATTCGCAATCTACTTGTTGGATTGTTTCAAAAATTATTGGACGCTGAAAGTTAGTCATTAATGTAATCTCGATACGCTTCAGGACTGATAACATGCTTGCCTGTGATAAAGAAATAGCCAGAAAACGACAGGGCTTTTGTAGTTTCTTGACAAAAGTGATCTTTATTCAGTGTTGTTTTCAGCATAGTTTCTGGAAAAGTTTATGAAATTCTCAAACGAGAAGGTGTTAACCCCTTGCCTTGCGATTTATCTTCGAAGAAACCTGCGGGTGCGTACAATTGCATTTAGCGTAACTCTGTGTGCGACGAGTTATCACATAATGAGATAAAAATATACCCGCAGTCTGATCATAATAATTTTCTTTAACAGTCAGAAGAAATTTATATGCTTTTTAAACATTTCAATATGCGGTGGGTGTCGGCCGTCGAATTCGAGCTTGGCACAGGAAATGTTTTGCGGGCGAATCTCGTCATTTTCATTTAACAGTTCAATTGACGTCACAGTCTTGTTTCTGTTGCACATTACACGTTTGCATCAGGATCTCTTTCGATTTATTCCCGCTAACGTAATAAAGTTAAAAAGTTGCCATGCCGCGCATCGTTGAACCCTTTACTCCCACGCGGCAGCAAAAAATAGCTCACGCGGGAAAAAGAAAAGCTTCGATCGTTGATCAACGATCTGGGAAATTAATTATCGTACACGACGAAACCACCCGGAGATTATTAGTCACGGCTTGTCCGCGATCCGCTCTGGCTGCGAGGGTCCTTCGCGTGTTCTCACTGATGAGTTCACGCTTGTGGGTCTGCTAATCTTGTCTACGTTCAGATAACGTCCCATTCCGCTGATAACATCGCGGCTAGATTCCGCTTTTTTAAAGGTGCGTCATCCCTATGCGCGCCAGAACATTAATCCGGCAGCCGTGGCGATAGATCATTTCGCAGGCGTCGAATTTTTTATTCAGTGGAAATCGCTCTACCCGTACTCCGGCCGCCGGAAGTCACGCGTGTACGTGTCCTGTGCCACGCGTGACCATCCTCTTTTCTAGCTTCTATGGTAGATACCGACACTGCGTCTTCATCGTCGTCTCGATCGCGCATGGCGCCCGACAGCGGTTCCGATTAACACAGCTAACATTTTCTGATCAAAAACCAGTACTTCGTGGCTTCAGATTCGATCAAAAGCACGAAACAATTACTCAGTTACTCAAAATCTAGCGATTAAACTTTCAAAATACATACATATTTAGTATTGGAATTAATTTCTCCCGTATTCAGAACGAAATTAGAATTAAATATTGAATTGATCGTGGAATTTGCGGATCTAGTAACCGATTTGAGACGTGTGTCTGTGAAATGAAATTACAACGACCGAAACAAGTGGTGATCAGATAGTTAAGATAAAGCGAATAAGCTACGATGTGCGCACAGTTTCTTGTTTCTTCACCAGCAACTACAGAATCCATGTGGGTGTCTCGAATTTTAGTTTTGTTTCCTTTTTCCTTTTTTTTTTTAAACTCGAGAACAACTAACAGAATATGCGGATTATTGGGCGATATTCTATATTTTATTGATTTATAATTAGCCAGTGTTTTATGAACTGCTACCGTGAGAAACCGCAAGAGCGGAAGAATATTTCCGTTTGAATAACTGCGTTAGTTCGACGAAGTTAAGCGGAAAGAATTCACTTCTACAATTTCCAATATGCCCGAGCCTTCTGTTGCCTCCCTGTACAAAAACAATAAATTAAAATATATTTTGCAATATATTTTGTTCGTTACAGTTTAAAGAACTGCGTTGATTATCCGTACGATAAAGCTTCAGCAGACTTCACGAGTGAAAAGAAACATGAGTAACGGTTCTATAAGCGATCATTGCGAAATTCCCGTGGAAACAATGGTTCTTGTATCGGGCGGCGCGCGCGAACCTACGCGTATTCGGAATTCCTATTGAAATTCCGTTGGCCTCTCCTCGAAACTGGTTAATTCTAATATGTCCATTCTCGAACGATTCACCGGAGCGAAATGGGGGCCCCGAAGGAGTCCGCGGCGCCTGAGGAAGGAGGCCCCTAATTTGGGACTTTATCGTCTTGTTATCCTTGCACCTTATGATGCTGATGACCGAGCTCTGGATATCTCTCGGTGTCACTGTGCTCGCCACCTTTTCGTCGACAGTCAAAGAGGAGCCTCTCGCTACGGGCCGAGAATGCGCCAATACAACCGACTACTAACGCGAATATGTACGCGTGAAACAGGGCGAGGAGGAAGGTGGGGGATGAAGTCGCGTACACAGAGATCGAAGCACGAGAACGAGAAAAAGAGAGAGAGAAAGAGAGAAGGGAGAGATCGTGGGAGGGAGTAAAAGATAACGAGAGAGAGAGAGAGAGAGAGAGAGAGAGGGGGAGAGAACGAGAGAGAGAGAGAGAGAAGGGTACGAGAGAACCCGAGAGAAGAGAAACGGAAAGTGAAGCGAGAAAAGAGGGAACGAGAGAGTAGTATTCTGGTAAGAGTGGGTGCCCGTGTGTCTCCTTGCCCCCTCTCCGTGGACACAGGCCCAGTGGGGCCCCTACCGCCGCCCCGCAGTCCCCCTCTTCACTCGGGCTGCCCGAGGCCAAGAACGCAGGGCCGTAGGCCCCAGTCTCGGTGCCGCCGGTTACTCGTAGCTTTGCGGTGTTGCCGAGTCTCCTCCTCTTTCGATCACTTGCCCTCGCACTCTCGTTTCGACGAGAAGGGCCTACTTTTGCATAAATTACTCGACCGTGCTCAGCCTCACCAGCCGTTTCGACGAGTCGCACATATTCGCACGTTCTTCCATCCTTTTGGCGGGAAAGACCGTTTCGTTGCGACGACGACGGCGACTCGCCCGATCTGTGCATGTTCACGATGCTTCAAGGGAACGTTTCCTTCGTACGTCTTCTCGGAACGCTTGACGCGTGTTTTCTTAGGGAATATGGGCGGACGACGCTATAGTATCGCAAAATTTATCGAGGACGATCTTGTCACGAGACCCGGTGGCGCACAGCTGCCAGCTCCAGCAGGTGGATTTGTGTGCTCGTTAGCCTGTAATGGAGATTGCCACCTTAGATTTCAACGACCACCCGGGCTTCCCTCGAATTCTCCGTTTCTACAGACTTCGTTTCGATTCCGTCACTCTTCCCGGGAACTATACCTGCGAGATTGAAGTTAACGTGTGCTGCCTGAAATTTCAGGTTTCCAGCTACAATTCGACGCGTTAACTGCTCGACCATAAAGACCTCACAAAACCGAAATAGTCTATTTAATGAAACAAAAATCCTAAGTATAGTCATTACTACGTCAGTTCTGTTTCCTGTTGATTTCAACCGAATTTGGTGTGTTCGTTCTGTCCACACAAAACGTAATTTTCGAATTTGTATATCCTACACGAGATTCTTATCTCGATGCATAAATACAACTGTGATGTTGAAATAGATAATTATAGCTTTGTTTGTTGTTCTTGTTTCTTTCGTTTTATATCGTCATTGATCACGCAATAGAAATTTTCATATAATTTTGCCACAAGAATGGATTATATTTTCGGACGTAACATAAAGCATAAGAAACATCAAACCTTTCTAATTCAATGATTTTTAGCGAGACATAAACCTATTGTAATAGGAAATGCTGATAATGGTGTAACACATTTCCTGTTATATTGTAACACTTTGCACATTCATGTAGAAACGAAATTACGTAAAAAGCAACGAACGAACAAATGAAATAGAATAAATTTTTACATTTCCTACATAACCGTATAAAAAAAATATATAGCACAACATAACTTATAAGAGTATTCACTTAGGCAGGCTCTTTATTTATGTATAGATTAATTATAATATTAGTAAATAAATAAATTAATAAAATAACATATACTATATTTTCAACGTATAAATTGTAGCAGCCCCGTCGTAACATTTATCACGAATTGACAAATTAAAAATGGAATTTTCGTGGGTCATTTACATCTAGTTTATTTTGCTATACGACTAACAATTTACATATTGTTAAAAAATCGCTTTAGACGATGATTTTATCCTTTATACATGCTTATCTGTTTTCTAAAATCGAAATACAACGGTGCTCGAGCGAAACCAACGAGCTGCTAGACGGACGAGGTTCAGTATTTTGATATTTCGTGCGACTTTTGAAGCAGATCGTCAGTTTGCTCATCGTGCACTCGGTCGTCGAGATTCGACTCCGTAGAACTGCGAGTGGTACGAGCGGATGCGGGACTCGGAATACATACTCCTTTCCGCACGGAAGATCGTCAGACCGAAAATATCGCGTATGCACGCTCCGAGCGAAATTCCTCGGTTGGTTTATTTCTTTCTGGAAATTACCGGCAGTCGCGTTTCTCTGCGCGGACGTGTTCGCCTAAACAAGGAG
The DNA here is from genome assembly GCF_051020955.1 of Megalopta genalis. Classification (NCBI taxonomy): domain Eukaryota; kingdom Metazoa; phylum Arthropoda; class Insecta; order Hymenoptera; family Halictidae; genus Megalopta; species Megalopta genalis. The sequence continues at coordinate 4,531,541 of NC_135018.1, read as the reverse complement.
ATCGCGCGCCACCCTTTCGCGTGTTCTTTTCTCTTTTTTCGTTGCTACGCCTGTGAACCGTCGTCGCGCGTCGGTCGATCGTCTCCGGCAGCCAGCGCGTTGGTTCGAATCCCGAGGCTTCGTTCTGTTCACGTTTCTGTCAAAACTCGGTGCTCTCTCGTCGGATCTCGTGACCGGCTACCTGAGGCCGCGCGATGCCCCGAAGAGAACTCCGAGGAGGTCCATATTGTGGGCTCGATGAGACGGATCTGCACGGTGTAGTCGCAGGAATCGCCGAGTCGAGGAATCGTTTAACGCGACACCGAGTTTCCAGGCAGGTTATGGACCTCTTCTGAATGGCTGTGATCTCGAATAATGGACCGCGAGTGCCACTTAAATTGGTATATCGGCACTCGAAACCTTTTCCTTTCGAGGTCTGCCTCTCGGGTTCTTTTTTGTTCAGGTATTGTTAGAGGTAAACGGTGGCGACGATCGAATTACCGATTTTATTCCTGCGAGACTCGCGGAGCAAAGCATTCCTCTTGGCACTCGCTCCTGGAAATAAGGAAAACGTGAACCCCCGAGCTTCCTCTTTCTCTCTTTGCTGTCACTCTTTGATCGGTGGACTGTCCAAAGAGATCTCGCTCGATTAAAAACTCATCGCCGAGCAATAACGGACGGTTACTTTCCTTTCTTCACCGTTATCACGGACAACGTCTCGCTCTCGCTTTCTTCTCGTGGCATCCCCCGGTTATCTCAGCTTTATCTCGCCCCATTACCGTCATAAAATTCTCAGCTATGAACGGTGGGAAGAACGATTCGCTTTCTCGTGTTATTGCTGCGTTCCACCGTGCTCTCCTTCTATCTTGATCTTTGTTCCGTGGAGTACGCGCCCCGCGAACCTTATAAATCCCGCCTGAACGTGCGCCATGAAATTCTTGCAGTTACGATTCGCGTTCGATCGATTTTTGAAAATAGAATGTAAATTGCATCCTGTGCAAACGTCAAGACGTCGTGTATCTAAAAAAATGCGATCAGTGTTGAGCAATCGAAATGTCTTATTGTAGCACGCGTAAGAACAATTGAAATTGTTCACTTCCAAGCGAGAAGGTGGTGAATTTTTGTACTTCGTTGCAGATCAGTCGTTGAAATTTCTGCAAAAATTTTCTTCCTCCCTGTAACCGTGGAACGAAGGTACCGAAGTCGCTTCGATTTAATAATAAATTGAAGAGAACAGTCAAAGTTTAGCTATGAAATCTGTGTAAATTCATGTGACTGTCTATGGTCTCTTAAATTCTGTATGCAAAAACATTTGAAACAGAAGTTCCTTGGTGATGATGATATCACATGATGGGCTATTTCGATTTTTACTATTTTTCTCACATCAAGATTTGTAGATTGATGCACAATATTTTGTGCATCTGTGTGCATCTTAGTGTCTACCTAAGATAAGATCGATGCTACTACGCATACATTTTTTTGTGTTGTAATTATTTAGAATGTAGTGTAAATTGGAAACCTCGATATTCAATGTATATATATTTATAGTTGAATTAATTTCACGAACTGTTCGGTAACAAGTAAAATACCGGTATGATAATTGCGTATATGTTGTGCGCGATGCAAATAACTTGTAAGACGACATGTTTATGGATATTGTCTTCTATGTAACAGGAAGAATATTACAAACGTGGTTAGTCCTCAGGATTTAAAGATGATTCAAAGAAGAATAGTGAAAACGAAACATTCCATAGTGCGATTCTTTGATACTGTGAAACTTTTGTTTCAAATCTTCACATAATAAAGAGCAAAACTTGGAAGCAATAAATCGAAATGTGGATGATGGAACCCTTAATACCATTTGGTTGATTTTAGTCCGATTTGGAGGGACGTTAAATCCAAACGGAAAACTTCCGTGTACGTTAATGGAAAGAATTCGCTGGACAATTTGACATGATTAATCGGTCAGTATTGCTGGAGAAATACATTTATTTATTAATTTTTAAATGGGTTTAACTCTTTCCTGCAATGACAAATTCAAATGAGAAAATATTACACAGGACCGTGGTAAGAGGCTAGTAGTCACAATAATTCTAAATGAAAAGTGGAAGTTAAAACGCATGGGGATCCGCCAAATCTGTTTACATTGTAAAATATTCTATTGAGACTGTTGAAATGACCATAATCGGCTTTAGGGAATTCTGGCCGATACATCAAATGGTGTCTCAATAAGGTCAGCGATATATGGAATTTGGATACAATATCATGACACCTGTAGAAACCATTTAAAACTTTGAGAGCAAAAAGGAAGTCAAAAAGTATTCTACGACGCTCAAAAAAGATCGAGAGAGAGAGAGAGAGAGGAGGGGAAGTGAGGGAGAGAGAGTAGCTTAAGATGAGTTATAATAGAAGCGAATAGTCATGACCACAACAGGGCATATTACAATTTAGCTTACGGGATACCATACGGAACAATCGATGTTGTATACTTTCGAGTTTAGAGCGAAGATAGCGATGGTGAGATACCCAAACAACAGAACATTATTCTAAACACGAACGAACTAGGGAGCAAAACAAGATTCATAAAGTATTAACGTTATTGAGATGCTTTGAGATATACATATGTAGGGATTCGGTTGGCGGGAATTGGGCGATTCCGGCAATCGTAGATGGTGTTTCGAAGCTGCGTGGACTGGCCAAAGCAGCCTTGGCAGAAGGCGCTGGCACGGCACCCATTGTCCGCGCCGTCTCTTGTTACGAGACGAGACGAGCCAGCGGGAGCGAGAGAGACCACCGCTCAGGAAAGAAAGGGAGAGAACGAGCGGGAGAGAGACGGAGAGAAGCAGTCGAGCAGAGAGGCAGCCAGGCGGCGGTCAAACAGGCAGACCCAGGCTCTTTCCTCCTCGTTCTTTTCCGTCTTCTTCTTCTCCTTTCGTCCTGCTCGTCCTCTCTTTCTTTTGTTGCTTTCCTTCGCGCGGGTCTTGCCATGCCGGGGACCGTGCCGAGTCAAAACCACCTATGTGCTTGGCAAGGAGGCCCCCGGCAGTAGGTCTGCTGCCTCGAGGCCCCTGGCCTCTTCCACCGACCACCTTTTTCTCTCTCTTCCTCTCTCCCTTTCTTCCTTTTCTCTTTCTGTCTCTCGACGTGTCTCTCTCGCCACGTTCCTCGCGGTAGATTGCAACGAGGCTCTCCCTCGGCTGGGTCCAACTTGACCTCCGGTCAACCCGGGGCCCTCGACTTTTCGTACGCGGTTTCAACGGGAACCGATGACAGAAATTGAAAACTTTTCGAGAGTTTTAATTCCGTTTGGCCCACAGGAAATTTATGCGCCCGGTCGGGCCCGAGTGGGCACACCGTACGTACACCGGAGTCAGTTTCAAGGATCCTCTTCCGTTCGATTGAATTATGGAAATCGACTGGTCCCGCGTTTGTGTCCGCGTCCGTCTCCCCGTCGGAAAGATTGCGCGCGCGCGTGTTTTGTAATTCGTCGGGAATACTCGTGGAATCGTATTTCTCAACGACGTTTCGTAAATCGCCGAGAGCGCGCGCGACTACTCTCTTCTTTTGGTTATCCTCGGCAGATGCGATCTCGCCGGATTTCGTTTCGGCCGGCGTAATCCTCGGAACGACTTCCGGCTGGCCCGGCAGATTTCATCGCGGTTGGGAATCCAGACGGGAATCGACGAGAGCGAGTCCCTTCTACTGGGAGCAGCTTTTGATTGCTTTGATTTCTCTCGGTGCTGTCGGATTCTAACTAGCACGTCGCGGGGCCCCGGCTACGTGACACGCTCCTCCGGCCTCGGGGCCTGTCAGGAATCTCCGCGGGTCCCATTACGAGGGTGCGCCTACTTGGCCGTCTTTTATACGGAGAAAACCCGTTCCGTTGTCTCGGTTCATCCAGCGCACGTGCGCTTTTCCGACCGTCTTTCATCCCGCACGTCATCGCGGAGAACTAGTTTTCGCCCGTGCGCCTTTATATTATGCAAATCCGCGGCCACGATAATAGGATTCCAGTCTTCACCTCGCCGAATAAATAATCGTACGCGCGTGCACGCTTTCTAATGAACGCCGACCCCGGCCCAGCCTGAAAATCGTATCTCGTCGCTCTTCCTCAGCTTTTCATCGAACCGCTGCCGATATTGCTGCAGTTCGTCGATCCATCGTGCTTCGAGTACGAACGACCGGACCCTCCGAAAGACTTGGTTCCGTCGTTGGTCGAACCGGCGAAGGGGACAAATAGATTTCCGGGGAAATTCATCAGAGTCAACAAGCACGCCGTGACCACGACACTTGTTGCACAAACCAGCCAGTCCGAGGACGAAGTCTCCCGGTGCCCCTTCGGCTCGGCTCGAGGCTTCTCTCCCTGGTACCCTCTAATTTCTTGTACACGGACCTCCCGCGTCGAGGGTCACCAGGTTACACGCCGCCACGCATTCCCGTTTCGGTGTTTCACCAAAAGCGTCTTCCGCGCTAGAAACCCGACTCCTGAATTTCTCGGAGCCATTCACCAAGCCCGTCTGTCTTCTACCCGCCTGATCGCAGAGATACCCGCGCAAAAAATGCCTAGCGTGGACCGATCTTTCGCGAAACTTTCAATACCAACTGGCCAGACTAAACAAATATTTTTAATAAATTTTTTTTTCGTATAAATATGTTGCCTACTTATCGAAGGGAGCTGAGAAAATGTACCTCGGGGCCGATAGTATAATAATATACATTTGGTTTTAAGTTATCAAGACGTTTATTCGTAAAAATTATAATAGTACATAAAAAAAGACAAAATTGGAAATACAGTATGATTATCATGTCTTTTTCTCATTATTCAGTTTCGCAGTAATTATAAACTTACAAATTATTTTTAATTTAACGATCAATATTTTTCGGAGGAAATTCTAATTAGAGATTTAAAACAAGAAGGAGGGATGATACATTTGCTAAAAAAGTATTGGAACAAAAACTGGTATTTCTACTTAGAAAAATAGAATAATATTCATACTCACCTGATCGTTACTAGAAATCACATCATGTCGACACTTTCTTAATTATGATTTTGCAAAGAAGCGCCATTTTTCTGTCCAAATAATTTAATATATGATTATTTCAAGGACATAATATAATACGTTGAAGATTATTGTTTAAGTAAGTTATTTGGACAATGCCTAAATCTATTTTACTGTTGAAACACTGATACTTTGAGTCTGGATTAGGATTTCAATTTTGTGCAAACGGTCCTAGAATAACAACCTTAGTCAAAATATGCTTGCGATAGAGTTATAGAGCCGAATAATATCCAATAAATTTGGATTTCCACTTTCAATGTGCATGTAATTTTGACTCGTCCTGTCATTCTTTGCCGCCACCGACTACCGTCCTTCAAGAGCCGTGACTAGCAGCCAATATTAGAGGCTTTTAGAAGACGGACGTTGGTGAAAAATGTTTGGCGCAAACAATCGGCATCTGCAGCCAAGACGAGGCACTTGTTGCACAAAGGATGCCCGGGCAGTGAAAATTTTTTCCCCCTGATTTCCGTTCGACCAGGAACAGGACTCCCCGCGTCGAATGGTCACGGAACGGTCCTGGCCGAGGGACATAAGTACTGATTTCTATTGACACAGGCCAATAGGTTGCCAGGCTCCAGTCTCCACAGGAATCTGTGTCCTTTTGGCGATGCTGGCGAGGGAGTGCTGCAATCCTTGGCCCTTTTTCCTTCAACCGTTTACTCCCGTGAGAGTCGGGCAAGCCTGATGAATCCCCGCAAAAAATGCCGTAGAAATCGTATTCCCGGCACGTTCACGAATCTGAGAATAAATACGCATTCGTCGAAAGCACTATCGAGTCGGCTGAAAAATGAACATCGCCGGGGAACGGTGTCGCCGAAACATATTGTCAGCATCACGCTTTCTGCCTTTCTGCAATTGACGAACGAGTCCAATAGATTCCGAACGTTTTCTCAGTATTTATTTCGCAGTTAGGGGAGAGTGGGATAATTGCTGACTCCTTAGCAAGAATTCAAATGAAACGAAAGCTGAGAAGGAAACAAGTTCATTTATTGTTTATAATTATAGCTTAACTGTTCATTTATAAACCACAATAATTAATATTGATAGCCTTTTGCAATCAAACGGGCTTTTAAGAAAAACGAAACCTTTAGTGTTTGTAATTGCTTAGGAATATTAAGGACATGTGTACGGGGTAATCTCGAACAAGTTGCTAATGAAATCTATTTATCGTAGAACTTGCATAGAAAAGCTTTAGATCAGCTTTCAGCACCGCTGCAGTTTTCATTTGCCCACGAATTACATTTGTAACACATGATCCAGTCATTGCTTGGTGGGTTTTACAATTGCAATAAATACAATAAAATTAATTATTAATCTTTCTTTTGTCATCTTCTTTGATAATTCTCTTATTTTTTATATTGTCATTAACAAATCTAAGATTTCTGACTTCTTTCGTCCTTAATCTTTTAGTCTTAATGTTTTTATGTCTCTCTTACTCTTAACTTCTACAGCTCCTATTGAATCCTCCAGTTTGTACTTCGTTTCTGCCTTTCTTGTATAATTCCGAAGCATCTGAAAACATTTGAGCAAATTTCTAACTAACCTAAAAATAATTTATTGATATACGTGGGTAGTATCGAACGTTCGAGACTACCCCATCCAATTTATTCATGATAACCCCGTTACGTAATAAGAATAAAACATAATTTATCTTAGAAATTCGAAAGGTGAAACAACAAAATTTGTCGGTCTCGTTTGAATTGTATTTATTACAATGTGCATAAATCTCAAATAAATATCACTCACTACGAAAGCTGTACGAAATATCAGCATTGCGAAAAATTAGATAAAAAGTAACTAAAAGTTTCAATTGTATTTACCTTGAATCGTGTTCGCTGCTTCTGTCTTCCGCTCGTCTGCTACCGAACTCGTTGAGACTTGTCGAATGTTGTTTTAACCTATCTGCTTTTCTTATTTAACAGGCAGAAGTTGTTGCATTGGCGATTAGTTCGCGTTCGCAATTACCCTACCCACCTGCAGGCATTTCTCTTGTTACCGTCGATTCGACTGGCAACGGTAGAAAGAATAGCGATGATTTAGCTGGATTTGAGAACCGTCGGGCCACGGTGCCGTGTCGGCAGGTCGGTAGGCAGGCGTATAGCGTTGATGGACCAGAGCTAATCTAAAAATCGCCGGAACTTCACAATTATAGTAATTTACCAGCCGACAACAAGCTGTACACACAAGCTTGCCCATAATGGCATTAACGGCACGCTCTTTCGATCCGTGTCCTTTTTAGCCGGAATCCAGACCTGATTCGAGGCCCGAAACCAACCCTGGCTTTACGATCGAGGTTCGACGCGATCCCCGATCCTGCGCGATCCACCGGCGCGGTATAAATCTCGGGCCATCTTCTGCCGTTCCCACCGGTTCTCGATCTTCGCAGAAAGAATATAATTGTTCTCGTTTTTCCTCCGTTCTTCGACCGCGAAAGAGACGGCTGGCACCGTTTAGCGGAGAGTCTCCGCGCCAAGCATCCGGCAGCCGGGAAATTTAGACCCGGAGAGGCTCCTTGTCCAGTGTCCGTGGTCGCAAACGATGCCGTTGTCCCCGCGTTATGACGACCGTCGACGTCCCCTTACTGCCAGGTTGTAGCATATAAAGCAAAAGGAACAGTCAGATTTATCGTTTGTACCCGAGCGCTGGCTCTGACGAGTTTTCGTTCTCATCAAACGAAAATGATCCGTGCGCAGACAATGCTCGCAAGAACACTCCGCTCGAAATCGAGGCACATACTTGGAACCATGCGAATCCATAATAATCTCTTCGCAGCTTCCGCTCTTTGCCTCTATCTATTATGGCGCCAGCTTTCCACGAATCGTCGCTTCAGAATCGCCGTTAACTTGGCACATGGACCCGTACGCCGCGCGGGTCTTGTTGCGATTTCCCCTCTGATTTCCCACCTGGAGATCCAATTTGTGTGTAACTTAAAAATTCTGGAATTTTACCCTTTGCCATGTCGCCGTGTTCTCGATTGCGAGGCGACCCTCGGTTCGCCGTGTATTAACCCGAGAAAGATAACCTACGTCGCAGAGGCGCCTGCGAAGACTGTTGATTTTTGTTAATTTTTCATAGAGGTCTAGTGATTTAAGTTTAAAATTACTTAAAATATAAAAAAATATAATATAAATGCATTTTATTTTTACAATAATGCCAAACCTTTAAAATGACTAGATTAACTTAAATAAATATCCATTGTTAGTATAAAATTGACGCCTTAGAAAAGCATGCGCCTCTGAAGCGTATGGTTATCTTTTACGTACGTTGTCATATGGTTATCTTTCTAGGGTTAAATTAATCTAACTTGTGAAACCGAAAGCAGAGAAAATTGATTGCTTTTCGAACTGCACGCTTTTCAAATCGTAATTTTATGCTGAACGGAATGTGTGTTGTAACATGTAGGCATAGGTATAAGGTACCTGGCCTGACGACTAGGAATATTTTTGTCGAGATCATACATTTTAGACGTAAACGTGCAACAAAGTTGTACATTTATTGCCGCACAACTTGTATGTCATATAATTACAGACATCTAAACATATTGCTAGTTATATTTAATACTAGAAATCAAAATAAGATCGTAATTTCTAAACAAAATTTTGCTTGGATCTGACGCAACTTTGGCTGCAATATCTGCACGAATGATACAGATACGATTGTCTTCCAACGAAAATTGACTACAATAGCTATCAGGTGTAGAGTTTCAAACATTTTTGTCATTTTCTTAAATAAGTTATGTTTTACACTGATGGCAATACATTTCATAGTAATCCTAGTTACAGTAGTACGTCGATTCTTTCTATCTTTGATATCTAACTTCCTTATTATCTAAATACAATGTACATGAAAATAGCTCCGTCTGAGATAGTGCGTCTAAAAAAAGATTTAACCTGTAATCGAGACTGTTCCGTTATCCAAACGCCCTCGTCCTCTTAGTTAGTCTTAGTTCTAATAGCAGAGTTAACAATTAGTCACCGTTTATATATTAATACGTTTAGTTTAATAAATGGATTGGTATGCTTTGGTATGCTTACTCGTTACACTTGTTCTGCCATTTCTCACATACTCTCTCTCTATTTCTCTCTCTCTCACACACACACATAGCCTATATCGTTACATATTGTATGCCTAAACGTTTCATGGAGAGAAACTTCATTATTATCAAAAACTGTCTATAACTTTATATAAGTAATATTTTTTGGAACCACGTTTATATGACCTTCTTTTCATTGTCACAAGCAACAGAATACAGTACCTAAGTTTCATCACCTACTTTCTTCGTATCCTGTCACAACTATTGGTTTTATTTGATTTAAACGAACAAACTAACTTTCAGCAAACGCTTGTAGCTCGAATTAAATTTTGTAATCGATCTAAATATCATATTTTCACGAATCATGGAGATGTAAAGCCGTCGATTATTATGTTCGTCGAAAATATTTCTCCGAATCTAATTGCAATCAGTAATGAATGCTATCGTGTGGCGTGGTTCGAAAGTCAATATCGTGATTGCCCACAAGATAGAACGACTATGAGTATAGAGCGGAGTGCCAGAAGCTGGGCTTCTGCAAAGACCCCGAGCCACGAGGCGCGTATAGAGAGTTCGCTGCAGCGAAAGCAACAGTCGGACGAGGATAACAACCTCCACAGCCTTGAACCTGCTTCCTAAATCAATTAGCTCCGACAGCGGCGCAGCTTTCCGCAAGATTTCCTGGAAAAGAATCGCGCGTCGCCGTCGCTGGCAAAAAGAAACTCGGCCTGAAACTCTATCCAAAATTCGGCCGAGCAGAAAAAGGGAAGCGTTGTCTCGCGGCGCGGTTGTGCGAAGCCGGGCTCGTTCCTCTCATTCCGAATGCATATCCTGAGTGCACATGTGCGCCACACTCCTCGCGCCAAAGTTTATTGCCAGTTCTTCCCCGCCCCCTCGCCACCGCGACTCCCACCATCCTTTCCATCACGATCAGCGACTCAGCGTGTGCCTCCTCCTCCGCTCGTCCTGCTACGTTCCATCGAGCTTTCATGCAACACGCTCGCACTCGCTCCAAGTTCTTGGCCGTGTTCTCTCGCTCGCACTTTCTCCCCTGGCCACCGCATCCGTTCCTCTCCCTTCGTCACGCTATCGTTCTCTCTTTCGATTCTCTCCTGCAGGTTTGTTTACTTCGCAGTCTTGTTGGAATAATACTTCAGCACGGTAATTATAGATACTCCGGGCACACAATGCCCGACGACTTCGTCGCGCATTTGCCCGACCCGGCTTGACTTCACCCGAACCGACTCTGTGAGCAGGAACAGTCTTGTCGCTCCTCGGAACACTGAAAATTTTCTATTTTCGACACGTGCTCTCGCAGTCACGGGAAATCCGTCCGCCCCTCGATACGCTCACGGCGCTTTCAATTTCCGCTGGAAGATTCGTTTGGAACGACGCTCCTCCGTTTGTTCGCCAGTTTCTGGCCGAGTTCACCGGTTTCTCTCCTGTTTGACGTTCGATATCCCCAGATGGACAAGAACAAGCCATTCGGCGCCCACCCTTTGCCACGTAATGTCTCGGAGTGGCAAACTTGACTATTTGGAACCTTTCGTTATGCTATTCGTTATTATATTGTTTATTGACTTATGTAATAGAAATTTTATATCGATCTTAACCAGTTAGCTGTTACGACCAGAGTGCAGGCATGAAAATTAACTTCGCACGAGAACGAATGCGCAGAGCGTCTATCGCGTGAACATTGTAAAACCATCTGCAGTTCTGCGTCGCGTCGCTATCGTAGTTTCGAATTACGATGTTCACCCGGTAGACGTCCTGTTTATGCGTCGTCGTGCTTAGTTAATTTTCATACCTGCACTGGTTGTATAGCGTGTACGCAAAAAGTAAGCGATGACGAGTATACTACACCTAACCCGGCCACTACATATGTGTATACAGTTTCTCATAATAATTATTGATATCTTTTTATTTGTTCGTTTTATTTCGTCTTCGCCTTCAAATATTGACAACAGCTCGATATTTACGAATCTATTTTAGTTTCCGATAAAATTGTAATTTAAACAGCAAAGTTTTACGCATGGCGTGCACACCGATCATAACGCAAAATATTGCGATTTCCTCAACACAAGTATGTATACTCGTCAAGAACAGCTAACTGGTTAGGGCAACGGAATTTTATTTCCCACCGTTGCGTGTACAAAGCGCAAAATTCAATTAAGCGCTTAGTACGGTTCTCAGTCCGAAAACTCAAAATTAATAAATTACATGGCGAGAAGTTAAGCAACTCATACAGGAATTAGGATCGTGTAAAATGTTCATAAATGTGCTCTTGCGATGTGTACTTGTGTAACGCATTACAAACCAGTCGTTCTTACTGCCGCCTGGTAACTCTAGTGTTAACTGGTCGTCAATTTAATAAATCGTTTCATGATTCGGAAAATTGCACGAAATTGTCAGTGCACACAGCGCGATAAATCTTGATTCCCACAGTTCCTGTCTTTCTTTAAGATGAGGATTTAGTATTCCTTGAACCTCTTTGTGCGATGATTTGCTGATTTCAAGTTCACAACGAGAAATACTATTTCTCAACTAGTTTTGTGCTGTCATAGAGTAGATAAACTTTTATGATCATTCCAGCAATTTGTGATGGATACCTGAATATATTTTCAGCCTTGAATGTTATACAGTCCAAATTTTATTTTTGACACGTCATTGTAAAACGCCAACCGCTCCTCATTTTTAACTTTTGAACGACGGACATCTTTGAGTAGTTACAGCAGCCATAGCTGAGTTCATTCAAATCTTTACGATTAATATTCATTTGTATATCTTTAAACCCGTTTTATTCGGACCAAAGTTAATCTTTTCATTCGACTCAATATTAATAGTTGACAATTACAAATGACTGCCACAAAATTAGGATTTAGATGGAATCTTTATAGCTCTGGGTCAAAATGGACCTGACGCCCGTCAATAGAGGGTTAATACACATTTCCTTCTACTTTACAAATTTCAACATCTTCTCATGTAATATGTGGTTTAATGTAATTGTGGGATATGTTTCTGACAGCATGCAAAGTTTTTCCAATAACTATTTCGGGTGAATAACTATTTTGGTGTTTAAGACTAACAGTTTTCGGAAAATATTTTTCAACGCGACATGCAGACATTTACAGAATAAATGCGATTTCAGACTTTTCACTGATTCGCAGATCACGTTTTATATTAAATTCTGTGTCCCATTAGGAATCGCTAACCATTTCAAGCACGTCTTTCTGGTATTCCATTTTCCAACCATCCAATTTACGGAATGAACAATTTGCTGCCACCACACCTTGAATTTTATCGCGCTCGATAAAACTAAAGTTACGTTTCTTCCCTGGCTCGTCTCAGAAAACTCGACAATATTCAAATCTCTTTTAGTGCTACGTTATTAATTACTAACTTGCGGCTATTATGCATGATCAGGAAGATTTAAAGAATTAAAAGATGTCAATATATTATTTCTAATTTGATAAAATTATTACAGAGAGAAAGAGCTCACTATTTAGAATCTGTTTCTTGTAATCGAGGCGGACAATTTTTATTTTGCATAAACATCCGCGATCCGTCAATTAAAAACAAAACCTTTGTTAAAAAGTATCAGTTGATCTAGCCTAACGTGTCTGCTTAAGAAATATTAATTGCTTCGTCACATTGACTGTTCTATCAACCTAAAACAAATGTGAACTTTCCATTATCCAAATAAGCTTCGCATGAATAAATTAGTTCAATTTAAATCAATTCATACACGACACAATGTATTATAAAAACCAGTGAACAGTAAGAATCGCAAAGAGTAAGAATTGTTGAGAACACGAAAACATGGAAACGTTTCCACAGAACGCTTCAAGCAGAATGCTTATGGTTTTCAGTGTAACGGTTAAAAACACGCAACCAAAATTTCATAGAGTTCGAAGACGGTGACAAATTCGTGCAGTTTTTCGGTGATCCGAGCCACTGAGCATTTCGAAGCGGGAACAAATACGCCGCGACTGCAGCGTCACTTTTATCGCTGGAGTTGACAAGCTAAGCCGAATCCGTCGAGTGTCGACTCATAAGCAGATAAAACTTTCATTAAAAGCGTAGCCTATTTGCTGAGGCGAGCGGCGCGCAGCACGGAACGGAGCGGCGCGACACGCTCGCGCCGGCCCGCTCCGCAGCTCGCGGTTTTCATCGACGCAGTCACGATTAAACAAGGAACGCTCGCGATTCCGGCGAAACTCGGCCCGGTATGCGTGCGTGTGTCGTGTTATTTATAGAGTCGCGTAGCTGACAATTTAATCGTCCGCAGTCGTGTGAATTGCGCCGATCCGTACGGTTCGTTCGGCGCTGGCTACCGAGCGAAGCGGAGAGGAGCGTGAGCGCGTGTTCGTGTCTTAATAAGTCGTGGCGAACGGCCGCGGAGAGCTGTGTGTGTCTCGCTACTCGGAAAAGGTCAATGGTCTTGCGTCGGGGGACGATCGAGATCATCGCGGAGGAGCCTCGAACGGAGAATTAACTCTTTCATGGTCGGTGATGCTCGCACGATTCCACTCGAGTCAAGTCGTAGCCGAGTCGCGGTCAACTCTGCTGCACCCGCGCGTGCAATCTCTATCTTGCTCTCTCTCTCTCTCCCTTTCACTCTTTCTCTCTCTCCTTTCCTCTCGCCATCGAAGTATTAATTAAGCACGCGGCTCTCCGACTGATTTATCACCGTTTACCGCTAGAATCGGTCTCGCGTTGCTTTTGTTGCGGTTCGTTACGCCGCTATTACGACCCATTTTCGAACGTCGATAAGAAATCAAGCGAAGCTCCGTCGGAATTTCTGATCGCGAGAGGAGAGGCGATCGCGGGAACCGATCCGCCACGCCGGTTCTCGCGTCAGGTGTTGCGAGGATATAATGCTCAGGCGTGGCTCGCAATCGCCGCGACTATCGAGCTTCGCAGAAACGCTTATCGTGGTCGTACACCGTCGTTCCCCTTCCTCTTCGGGCTGCGAAAAACACGATGGATTTTTGCACGGGTCCGACCGCCTCTGTCTGGTAATGCCCAGAGCACACGGGCTCCGGGACCACCGCGATCATACCATCCCGTCGTTACATTACTCGATTCTCTAACGTTATTGCGGCTTTCAATCTATCGCGGTCGGGCTTAATAGCCTACGCTCGACCGCGAAAAACCCGCTACCGGCGCACGATCCCGGTGATACTTCACCCTCACGGCCGGAATAATGGCGTTGCCGATCACCTAAAGATCCTCGTCGGCAGGTGATAAGATCTAGACCCGCAGGGTGGTGGGAGTCGCGCGATGGCTAACTCCCGCCGGTCGGCCTGGTTGGCCAGATCGGGAGACGATACTTATCAGTTCGAATCCTGAAAGCAGGTTTCTGCCTCTTGAAACGATCGAATTTCGCGGAACAGACGGACTCCTCTCTCTCTCTCTCTCTCTCTCTCTCTCTCTCTCTCTCTCTCTTTCTCTCTCTCTCCTTCCTCGACCGCTGGTAGTTCTCGAGCGGGACAGGATCCGCCTTGAGCAGATCCGGACGACGACGCGACGCTCTCCGCCGCTAACCGAAGATGATCGGTATCGCTTGAAGTTCTCCACGCCGATTCTTGTTGCTCCACGCGATCCAGTTTGCTGGGACGGATAAACTCGAAACATTTTCTCTGGGAGTCGGCATCTATCCTGAAAGTTGAGAAACGCAGGAGGCACCGGTTGGTGGAAAAGACAAGAGGACGATCTGTGTCGTTTGCTGCTCGTTGGACGATTCTCCTTCGCATGGGCACAAAATTAATCCTTTGTACTCGAAGCTATTTTATCTCTAAGTCCGAAAAACAGCTCTCCTGACTTACAAATTATCCATTTTGTATGAGCTTGTGTTGTTGAACTTCTTAAGGTGCAGGTTAAATGAAAAAAATCTATCTGCGCATTAGATTGTATTACATAGTTATACTTTCTCTTCTAATTTTAATAACCATGGGTTCCAGAAACATGTGCGATCAGTGTTCACTGCAGAACTAGCTACGCAAAGAGTAGGGTGGCGACGCATGCGCAGGTAGTCCCGCACAGCGGCGTGACGCGTCTACCGGGTGAGCATTGTAATTCTGAACTATGATGAGACAGAGAGGACTTACACGCGTCGCGAACGTAGTTCAGAATTATGATGTTCACGTGGTACACCTACCGCGCCGCTGTCCGGGACTCCCGCGTATACGTCACCTACTCCCACTCCTTGCGTAGTTAGTTTTCCTGCGAACACCGTGCGATCCAGGTGAACGTTGGTCGCCAGGCCGGCCAGCGATAAGTTTTATCTTTGAGTATCGTGATGCACGTACGATGAATACCGACCGGATATGTAATTTAATTGGAGCGTTCAGACGACGATACTGTACCGCGGTACTCTCTTTCTCATGTTAAACGCTGTATCGCATACGCATGTTGCGATGCACGTATCTTCGCGTGAAACGCCTCTAAGAGCAGCCGGATACGTGCGTCGCGATATCCGTATGCGATACAGCATTTAACCTTTTAGGTACGGCTGAATTCTGCGCGAGGCTATTTCTCTGGACGGCAGAGTCTGATGTGTACTGTACAGAGTCTGTGTACTATATATACAGGGTGTCCCAAAAATGTCTCGCAATCCGAAAGTGGCGGGTTCCCCAGGCCACTTGAAGCAACTTTTTCCTTTACAAAAATGTTCTCCGAGGCATCGTTAACGAGTTATTAACGAAAAACTGTGACCAATGTGAGACGAGCTCAGCTGGCGCGAGGCGACCGAGCCAATCAGCGGAACTGGGATTCGACCGCTCGACCGTTGGCTCGGCCGCCTCGCGCCAGCTGAGCTGGGATTCGACTGCTCGACCGCTGGCGCTGTTGGCTCGACCGTTGGCGCCGTTGGCTCGGCCGCCTCGCGCCAGCTGAGCTGGGATTCGACCGCTCGACCGCTGGCGCTGTTGGCTCGGTTGCCTAGCGCCAGCTGAGCTCGCCTCTCATTGGTCATTTTTCGTTAATAACTCGTTAACGGTGCCTCGGAGAAAATTTTTATAAAGGAAGAAGTTGCTTCAAATGATCCGAGGAACCCGCCATTTTCGGATTACGAGACATTTTTGGAACACCCTGTAGACTGTTGTAAATCGATGTGAAGACAAAAGAAGTGCGAAACAATGCATATGAAGACGATTATTTGATTCAAACGATGAGCGAGTGAGCTGCTAGAGCAAGCCACTATAGTTGCGCGTCGTGCCTAAAAGGTTAATACGAGAAAGAGTATCACGATACTACTGTATCGTAATCTTAACCATTGAATTACATGTTTGGTCAATATCCATCGTACGCGCATCGCGATACAAGCAGTTATTAGGGACCCCGTAAAGAGGATGTGCAATAAATTCTCCCTAATTATCTCCCAGCAAAAATGGACAATTTGGGAAGAGGAGATATTTCTTGTTTTTATAGTTACCGATTGTCAACGACTATAAAGACGAGCCGCAAAGCTCGGATAATCGTATCTCCTCTTTCCAAATTGTCCATTTTTGTGTACAAACTGAGGGTCAGTTAGAGAGAAGTTACTGTAGATAGATATATTTTCCTTAGTAATAATCTAAAATATGTAAAAAAAAATTATGAATGAATTAATAGATTTATTCTTCCCATAACCTGATAATTCTGATAAGTATATCTTATGCACGCGAAATTAAGTCTTGTATATCATGCAACAGTTTTAACAGTTCTTTGAATATAAGCAATTTTGATAATGTAAGTGCAAATGGTTAAGTTTCTTTTCGGAAACACTTCTTTTTGATAACGTAAACCAACGTGACAATGCTCAATGATCAGTAAATCGCAACGATTTTACGATGTTTCACGTGGACGTAGAAAACTGCAAAAAGAAATGTAGAAAATGAGTACACAGGCGTCTTTCATATTTTTAATTATTTCTTGCGCCAATAGTAACCTTTAGCAATATTACGAGACGTTTTCTAGACATGTTACCTGTACATAAGCAATAGAAGCTTGTTTCAATTTCTGTCTGATAGATTCCCATTTACTAATCGGGTGATTAATATCCGTGACGTGATCCAGGGAAGAAATAAATGAGAATCGAGGTTGATTTCTTTTCTTATTTTTCGGTGAATGGGATGCTTGACGTGTTTCTTGTTGGTTTTATAGGTAAGGTGGATCCGACGCCGCATACTTCGTCGTTCAACATGGGCTACCTCGTCTCGCCGTACCCCTACCCGAATGGCGCCGGAGGACCTATTCCTGTTTCAATGGTGAGTCGATGTTTTTTTCTTTATTCTTTTTTTAAATTCCCGCGTTCTCATTAACGAGGATAGAGCGAGTATTAGGTAATCTTCACTATGTTACACGATTGTGTTAAAATACCAACAGACGCGTATCCAAGAGATTTAGGTATTATCCTATGTAGGAATAGTCCGCGTAACAGCAACTATACCAGCGGTATTGTTATATAAAAAAGACAAAAGTATAAGTCTTCTGTCAAAACTACTCATATAAATGGAGCGATGTACTTCCATTCAGATTTGACTATTATTTTTCAATCTACACAAAAAAAGAAGCAAACTTTCCGATGGAATGTTTGAAACAAGGAATGTGGAAGAAATGAATCGATAAACAATAAACGAACACTTTAAATTCTTTCATTTTTATTCAAATCGATTATTTTCCGTACGAATTTCTGCACGAATAAATTCTTAATCGAATGAATTCTTATTTGGATAAACTTTTATCTATAGATAAATTGTTATTCGATTGGACATTTTTTTCTATAGTGTCGAATAAAATTTAATCCGCTGGTCTTTGTCTCTTGTCCGTCATCCGAATAAAATTTTGCCCAACTCTGCATTCTTCAAATAAGCAATGCTGACTAGAGAACTTCAAACGTAAAATCTTGCGACTTTGTAACAACAGTCGTTAATTAGCTTTCGACTAAAAAAGAAGAGCAAGTATCAGCGTGCGAATTCAAATTCCCTGTTGCAAGATTGTCGCATAGCGGGCAGATTATTTATCAACCCGTCCGTAAATGATTCCGCAAAGATAAGCAAAGTGTTCCCCGGTCCTATTAAAATTTTAATTGTGAGGATCGTTTTCGAAACAAGAGCCGCGTCGCGGTCTCTCTTTTGTTTGCGGAGAGTCCAACTCCGAGGCGTTCACTCCGCACCCTTTGAATCGTGATTCCGGTATTGATTTATGATGCCCGCAAATTGGATTCACGATTTATTTACGAGCGAGCGTTCGCGCGCTCGCGGCCCCATGACAAAGTGCCGCTGGAAACTGCGCTGGAATTGTTTCTCTTTCCGCGATGCTCGCATCCATGAGCTTTTAAATAATTAACCGCCTTGTGAGAGGAACTTGGCGCCTTCTAACAACCGTGCACGGGATTCCTCTTTGATATTTCCATTGCGCGGCGGCCCTTGTTAACGCGGCCATCGAACTTACCCGGTTCTGTAAATTTCTGCTGATTTTTATACCGTCGATTACTAAGTTGCCGATATTCGAAATTGCCACTTGTCCTATTGAACTGATACGTATACGGCTGCTAAAACTAGTTGTCTTTATTGATAAATTAATTTGTACAGATTTAGCAAGTGTATGAAATTTAGGTAGCCGGAGGCATGATCGTTTTTTATGAACGATCTTAAATTTTAATTTTTCGTTTTCACAACTAAATTGTTTTGATTTTCTAATATTTGTACGGCTTCTGGATTGACAGGCAATGTGTTAACTGTTATACATCTTACTACTTTTCAATGGATTTGATCAAAATATTTTTTTTTTAATTTTGATACAAGCTACGGAAGCTAAGCTACGAATTTTGAATATCCTCATATCGTAAGAGGTATTTTCTCAGTACTCCTTGTAAGGAGGTCAATGGCCCATGCTTGCAATGTTTACGATATTTTATTGGATAAAATCATGTAACCAAGTGGTTCTCAATCTTACCAAAATCACAAGAACAATGTTTTGATTACGAAGAATATTTGTATAAGGAGAGTGCGTACGAACGTATCTTTTAATAAAAATTATAGAACGCAGATTACATATCGCAGTAAACGCAGAAAACATTGAACAAAAAAGAAATAATATCTGTAAAAGTCACGATTCTACTTAGTGCCAATAGGAGAATTTTTTTTACTGTCAACTTCATAGCAAGCAGATTGTGAGCAATCATCTTCTACCCTTCTTGGGATGAATTAAATGAAGAAATGAAAAAAAATTTATATTAACATTTAATTTTTTTCATTTTTATTTCTTTTTATAATTTCGTTTAGTTTGATACGAGTGCTGCTATCTATTGTTTATTTATGAAGAAATCGCGTATATTCGACTCATCGACCGAATGATTCTACGACGATGTGTTTGCACTACTCGTTAAAAAAGAAAAAAACAGTGCACTTACATTTATTGGCTTCTGAACCGTCCAATTATCATCGAATCGAACAGGTTGCGAATGGGAACCAGTAAATATTTAGAGAACCCGATTTTATTATATTTCACGTGTATACGAAGTCGTCATACTTCCTACGGAGCAGCATTCAGCCGTCAAAGCAGGCTATTTTTACCGCGCGCGCACGTAGCGCGCGGTGTCTAGGAACGGCGAGAAGGGAGCGAGGAAAGTAATAGAGCCCGAGTGGGAGCAATTCGCTAAGCTCCGGAGTTCACGCTACTCAAAACCGATCCAACGAAAGTAGACTGAGGGTATCGCGGCGTGTCAGGCGTGCAATTAGCGCCATTAGCGATTACGCGAATGGAATTCGCTCGGCGGTCGAGCGTGGCCCGGCTTCGGTTCTCCCTTACACGGTCTCTGTATCAGGAAAGAGAAAGACGGCGCAGCGTTCGTGCTATCGGAGCCGCGCTCGAAAGAACTTGTTTTGCGAATGATTGACATCGAAAGTACGTGGTACAATAGCGATTTAACGAGGAGCAGCATGTGATCGGAAGAGGGTAACGATGCTACCGATGGTGTCGAGCACGGCTTTAAAAAGTTGAATCGATCCGGTAAAATCACGAGGCCTTCTCTTCCTCTTTCTTGTTCTCTTTCTCTCTCTTTCTTTCGCTCTCGCTCATTCCACGTCGCGTTGTCACGGGACGGCATGAATGAAATTTGCAGATTCACGTGTACGCGTATATGCTCGCGGAACGAGCCGCATTGTCACGTCAAATGGATCCGCGCACACGCGTGTCGCCGAGCCGGGCGGAGCCGCGACACGGGCTGTTTCGACGGACGGCTAATTTGACTGCGGTGAATCATGGCGTTGCTAAATAGTGGGCAAAATTGGGCCGATCCGGTGTTAGAGTGTACCGCGCGCACGGCTGATCGACGCGTTGTGTTGTCGCGACCGCGCCGTTGCGACGCGCGCACACCATTTTCTGCGCGATTCCATCGCGCTTGGGCTCATTCACGCAGCCGCAACTCTTCACGGTCGACGAGCATTTATCTTCGCAGATCGAGCGGCGCCGATAGATCGGGAACGGCCCGCGTAGATCGGATCCGGTTCGATCGATTGATTGTCACTCTCGCATTCGTAATCGCTCGTAAATTTGTTCGCACGTTATGTCAGAATGAAAAATAGCTGTACGTGTATTTATCAGACGGCTAATAGCATAACTGGATGGATAGGTTTTATGCAATTACCGCGTAATACGGATAACGTAATAGAGTGAGAAAATTATTAACTCGACAGGTGGTCTTCGTAGATGCACCGGCCGAAGAATTTTCATCGCGTGCGGATGCTAAGAAAGAATCGCCGACGAAACCTGGATATTTTAATTTGCTGGTATAGATATTTACAGGATCGCGTGAATAAATAAGGTTCCCTTCGGTTACATGAGATCCAACGTAAACGTATGCGGTATACTTGAATCGAAGAATTTTCTATTTAGTTAATCGGTCGCTGGATTTTCGCGAATATAGAGAAACGTTCGCGTGACGTGTTGTTCCCAAATTTTGCCATGTAACGAACTTCTATTATCGTAGTCGATTAGCTTGTGATCTGTCATCTTATATTTTTATTAAGCGATATTTTTAGTAGAAAAACAGGACTGTAGGAAATAGGGAGGATATGCGGTGGATTTGTAGGCAGGCTGGAGTCTGTACATAACTGGTTCCCGGCTTTTTCTTTCTCAATTACTGGAATTGTACGAACGTTTCTATGAGAAGGTTTCTTATAAACTTCTTTACTCAAGCATATATTTCTAATAAGAATTGTACAAAGTTCGAGTAAATTCAATATTACCATTGTTATAAAACAATATCCATTGGTCGCGTTCAATACTCTGTATTTCTAGTATTAAAGACCTCTTTTACAACGTCAAGTTTCGTAAAACTTTTCGTGCAGTTCCAAGCTACATCTGTGACGTACAAACTATCAACCAAGAATGTAGATGCATAAAAATCATTGATAGCCCTCTACGAAGCGGTAGATTGAAAACGATGTACGCAATTGAAACCCGAGGATTATTGCTTGCAGAATTAACATTTCTCGCAGTCGATGAGCATCACGACACCTAGGCAGGCTATCAATCAAAAGGTAAAGGCGATCGATTCGAAACGCGTCACGTAATGCTGTCTAGAGCGATTAACGGGCCCCATAAGACAGATTATCCAATAAACTGCATCAATAAGCGTGAAGCATCGTTCGCAGCTCGACAAAAGTCACGCGACGGCTCTTTTCCACGTCGACGAAGCGAGCCACGCGGTACGGGTATCGCGAGCGATCGCGATCGCGAGCGCAACTCGCAACGGCTAGGCATAATTGCCCGAAGAAACTCGTTGTGCAGGCATTAGACTGGCATCGGTTCCAGAAAGCCAGCAGCCAATGCTCTTTCCGTGAATTTTCTAATGGAATCGCAGACCGATCGTTGCCGGCCGGTAATAAACCGTAAATAAAATTAGACCGCGTTGCCGATAAAGGGTTGCGTGACGTAGCCAAGAACTCGAGAGTGCCTATTGAGGCTCTCTTCAACTCCTCGGAACTTGATGAACCACCGGCCTACCCAGGATGGTCACCGACGCTTCCGACTCGCTGCCTCGCTGCGTCGGTATACATCGTCGTTCTCTTTCTTCTTCTTCTTCTTCTTCTTCTTCTCCTTCTTCTTCGTTCATCTTCTTTGCCTTTCTCTTTCTCTCTTTCGGTGGCTCTGCTCTCTTGGATACATCCTCTCCCTACCAGACTCAGGCACCCAGTCTGGTTTCTCTTTCCTTTGTCCTTTTCTCTGTTTCTCTCGGCCCTCGCCCCCTCCCCCTCCCTCTTTCTCACTCTCTCTTTTTCTCTCTCGCTCGCTCGAACGGTCCCGTACCTTACCTCGGATTTACCTACCTCGGGCACTCATCTTCTACCATGTCATTATGTCGTTATTTCCGACAACGAGCGTGTCTCGACTAACCCTCGTACGCTTACCTCCAACAGAAATGGGCGCGAAAGCAGTTTCGCCCGAAATCCGACTACAAACACGGCTCGTGAATGAACCCCGCTCTCTCTGCCCGTCGCGCCAGATCTTCGGAACCACGGGATCACGTCAATGGGAACGCTGTAGCGATTATTCTTTTTCCATTTTCTCCTTTTTCTCCTACTTCTTCTTCTTCTTCTCCTTCTTCTCCTTCTTCCTCCTCTCTTTCTTCTTTTTCTTCTCGTCCCTCTTCTTTTTTACTCGGAATCTCCGCGACGACGCTAGAAACGCTTCACCATGCTTCTTGCCTCGCTAAGAGGACCCCATTGTTCTCGCGAGATTACTCGCCTCGCGGTTTTTTGGCCCTACCCGCTGGTAGTTCGTGCTCGTGCCCGTACTCGCACTCGTACTCGTACTCGGTAACGGACTGATAATTCTTTCTTTTTCGTGGGCGAGAATTCGCACGGCGGAAACCGGCGCTTCGTGCGATTTGCGTCGCATCGATTCGTCGCCGGTCGTCCATTTTGCAGCCTCTGCATTTACAATTTTTATTGACTGCTGCACTTTTATATTGAACTTTTATGAAACGGTGTCTCTTGTAAAGGCAAAATGATCGAATATCGTTGCGATTTGTTAAAAATCATTCGTCGGAAAATTTGTTACTTTCGTGTAGATTGATAATTCTATAATCTATAATAATTCTATAATCTAAAAAAATAAATCTATAATCCTAAATGTATTCGTATAAATATACTCTTATAAAATCAGGTTCAATAAAAAACAGTCAACAATTATTCGCATTATTATTGGAATAATTTTACAGTCTCTATTCGAATAAATTATTCGAATAATTTTATAATCTCTGTTCGAATAAGTGTGCGAATAAAGAATTATTCAAATAAATAGACAAAATAATTTGTGACAAATAATCGTTGTTCGAATGAGATATTCGACTAAAAAGAATTCATTCGAACAATTACCTTAAAGAAATATTTATTCGGAACAATTCGAATAATGCCGAACTCTGGTTTATGCTGCATGCAAAATTATTGTACGAGTTCCCATTGTTACCATTGTGAACTCAGCTTATAATAGAGATTAAAAAAGACACCAAATGACAGATCAACGTTTACGCTTTCAAATTGTATATTGCATAATGAGTATGAATTTGGAGTATCTGACGTAAAAATGTTGCAACTATAACAGATCGGGGAATCAGCTATCTCAGCGGAATAATATTTTATTCGCGAACGCATCGATCAGAAAACGGCCATAAAGTCACGGCGCAGTCGCCCCGAAGAAGCATTTCTCGCATGTCAGAAGCCGAAGTTAGCATTCCGGGCTTGTGAACGCGTTCCCTACCCCGTGTCCCCTGGCTCGTTGGTGCCGATTAAAAACTTGTTAACGATTCGACGCAGCGATTCGAACGCGTTCGCGAAGAATGTTGGAACACGCGCTATCTCGACCACGTGCGCTGGTTTGACCGCAGCGTAGTCACGAGATCAAACTGTTTCGAGGGACTATCGAGCAGCGGCCGGGTCTCGGTTGTGCAGGTGCGATCCCGTGCTGATTAAGCACCCGCGGTAACGACAATTTGCTAAACAACGCGTGTCCCGTGGCCGTGTTCTTTGCGGAATACAAAGTGCCTTGGCAACGCCTTTGAGAGGCATCGACCAACTGAGGTTTCGTGGCCGGGGCTTTCACGATAAAAGACCGCGCGTGAAATGGCAATTAGGTGACCAAGAATCTACCCGCGGATTCTTGGGAAATCACGGACAAATTAGACGCTGCGGTTTTCTCTGGACGGTCACCCGTTCGTTTCTTTTTTCACTCGACGCTCGTCGGCCACGGTCTCGTTACTTCGAGATTACACGGACCTTCCACAGACGGAACAGTTTTTAATGGTTTTAATCCTTCGCTCGGGCTTCTCGGATTCATTTCGACCCTGTGAGACTGATGAGGATTTTGAAAATGCCGGCTTCCGGCTGATCTCGGCGTCATCTTTTTTGTTCTTTTCAGAAAACTTCTCTCGCAGTTTGCTTTAAATTTTCATCGAGTAATCTTCTCTTCGTTGATCTGTCTCTTTCGTTTACCTTTTCAAACGTAATTTGCATACGCGTTTCACTGGATACATTAAATTATTCCAAGAGTTAAATAAGCGAAAGACTCTGTTAAAAGATTTACTCTCGGGATTCAGGATTTTATACCTTCACTGGTATTTACTTTTACGTTTCTTTACGATCTGAGATGCACGCGTTTACAATCGTTCTAAAATTTAAAATCTTAAGATTTTAGAAAGCTAAAGAACACACGTAACGCAACACGTATCCTTTACACTCGTGCCTACATACAGGGTGTCTCACCTAACTCGAGCAACTAAAATATTATGATAGATAGGGGTAAATATTATGATAGTAAAAAGAATTTGTTTAAGGTTATATCTTTTGAGTTTTGAAGGTCATCGAAGTTGTTTTTAAATGGAACGATACATTTTTATTATCGCTATATCGAGTTAGGCGAGACACCCTGTAGAATGCCTACGCAAGTGTTGTCGATATGGTTCGATCCAGATTTATCGTATAATATTAGCTCTACCGGAAAGTTCTGTCTGATAATGTTATTGCAAATTTCGATAGGTATGCACATGTTCATTTAAGACATATATTTTTGAAAAATGTTGCTCGCAAATTGTCATCACGCTGGCAAGAGGTCATAAGTAACGACGGAAATTATATTGTACGATATAAATATTCCTGAATTTATGAAAAATCTATTATTTCCTTTCATTTATTAAACGGACAGAACTTCCCGGTAGACCTAATATAAATAACTCATATTATATACATTCTTCTCCTGTTATATCATGTTATAGTCGTACTATATAACGTGAAAAGAATTTAATATTAACACTTTAGTATACTTATACGCGTATCATTGTTCATCACAGCTTTATCTGCTGAACGTACTATACACGTGTTTATACAGCAGGGAAAGAATTTTTAGAACAGCCTAATACAGTTTTGACTTCACTGAAACTACCATCGTGCATTTCACCTATCGGCGTTAAAACGTGTAAAAATCAGTGCAGATCTCGAACAAAGAAACAGCTATCTAACAGGTCACTTAGCACCGAAAGAGTTCATCGATCCAGCAACTCTCACCAGCGATCAAATATACCATACCGATTCTCCGTTGACCGCACGGCAGCAGCGGCGCAATAAAACGATCAATCTCGATCGTTTCCCGAGGGTAATCGATCGGAAGTGCCTGCGACGTGCCAGAGAAAAAACGAGAAAATGGAATACGGGGCTGCTCTGGGTGCTTGCCGCGGAGACGAGGTGGCGTTATTCGGTAAAACGGTGCTGGCCACAGCGCCGACACCTTTCTGCCAGGATTCTTTAACGCAATCATTGTCGCGACAAAAACCGGCAGCCCGAAACAATTGATCCGAGCTGTACACACCCCGGGTTTCACGTGCCGTGTTCCGCCATTAACGCGCGCGCCCTGCATTCCGGAGTCTGTCGAACTCCGGTGCCGGGATCGACAAATGCCTGCTCCTCCTCCAGCTCCTCTGCCTCCACCTCCGGGAAGAGTAGTCGCATGCAAGCCGGTGACAAAGGAACGATGTCTAGAATTCGTGCAGTCGTCGAAAAAACAACGGTCGCGAGAGAACGAGAGAGAGAGAGAGAGAGAGAGAAAGAGTGAAAGAGAGAAGGGCGGTAGAGAAAGGGGAGCGAAGGACAGAGAAAGAGAATCGGGCAGGCCTTCGCGAAGCCAGGAAGAGAAGGGCAGAAACGAACACGCGCGTACACAGAAAACGAGAAAAAGAAGATGAAAAAAAATCGTACGGACGCCGGGGTGTATGCGCACGGAAACGCGCAAACGTTCCACCAATTAAAAAGAACTCGATTCGACGGGGTTGCTGAAAATAACAGGCGTATCGGAGCGCAGTTTCGCGGGAAAAGGGAGAGAGAGAAATAGAAAAAGGTAGGAGGTGAACTGGAGGAGCGAAAGGGGTGTGCAAACAGAGAGAAAGAGAACTAGAGAAGGATAGGGGACAAGGGCTACGTTGCGTGGAGAACGTGACGACCTATAGGAACGACGGTGAAGAGAGAGGAGCGAGAGGAGAAAGAGGAAGAGGAGGAGGACGAGGAGGAGGAGGAGGAGGAGGAGGAGGTGGTGATGCTGGTGGTGGTTTGGGCTCGGTGGATGCACGTGAAATCCAAAACCCTTATATTAAAACACAGCCCAGCCAACCAGTCACGGCGCGCTTAATTCAAAACAATATAATGGGCGCAGCAACATAGCTGTAGTCGTTCCTCTCTCTCCATCCACCCTTGCTTCTCGTTCCTCGTCCTCGCTCGCGCAGTCCTCCTCCGCCTCCTTCTCCTCCTCGTTCACAGCCCCTCCCAACCCCCGCATCGGTCTCTCCATCGTTTTCTCGACAGTCCATCGTGTGTACGTGTGCGCGAACCACCGGCGAAAATGTTCGTATTAAGAGAACGCTTATAATGCTCTCTCGGGTTGCCGGATTGGTCGGTCCGGTGCTCTGGTTCCTTGGCCGGACCAGAGGCTCGAACTCGGAGCGAGGATGGCGACGACGATATGGTGACGATGGTTTTGTCGTGTTGGAACCACCCGGGCTTTGTCTGTCCGTTCCGGCGGAAGACCAACGCCATTGTTCTCATTGTTTCGTGACACGAGCGACGGAGAACGAAAGGGAGGGTTTGGCCAAGCCCGTGGATGCCTGCGAGAGGAGAGAGCTGCGAGGGCATCGGGGTAGAGAGGGCGGGAGGGAGGGGGGGAGGGAGAGAGAGAGAGAGAGAGAGAAAAGCGCGCTTAGATGGCCGCGTGATACACGCCTGTCCCCGTGTTTAGTACTTGATCGTGCCCTTCTAGCACCGTCAGCACCGTCCTCTTTGCTAATTGTTTGCCAATCAGTCCTGCAAGTCTAGCTCGTGGGAAGAGAGCCTCGGCCTGGCTTTTCTTAGCCATATTGGGTAGCTCGTTTTCTGCCAGCTCCTCGAGTCTAGGTTTCAAAGAACCACTCGCGGTTGCCAGAGATTTCCACGGGATCGCGTGTCTGCCTCTCTCTCTCTCTCTCTCTCTCTCTCTCTCTCTTTCCCTCCCTCTTTCTCCTCGTCCTCCTCAGTCTCCTCAGCTTCCTCAGCCTCCTCTCCGGTTTGTTGCGCTCAGCGATGTAGATCGAACTATCTTGATCTGTGAAATCGCATCTTCTTCTTTACGCTTCTTTTTCTTCTCTTCGATTTTCGTCGGCAATAGGGCCTCTACCCGTGGGAAAAGGATTTTTCGTTTATCTTCGTCTGCTGTTAAGATAAAAAGTACCTATTATGAAACACAGTTCAACTGTGATCCCTTCTTGTAACAGTAACACAAATAATACAACACAAACGGGCTCGAACATATGAAAGTGGATGTAAAAATTCTACCCACATTTGTTAATATTGTTCTTTATAAACTCGTTCACGCGAATACCGTTACATAACAGTCAGCCGTAAAGAAAGAACGTTTATCCGGAAAACAGTGCCTTTCGAATTATTCGGCGATGGGGTACGAGATTCGGAAAGTCGATATCCTACCGCAAGTTTTACCTGGTGCGAAGGCGCCATTGGTTTCGGTATTCGTGTGGTTGAGTACTTTTGTGTTCGAGGACCTGACCAAGAGCTCCTCCGTCCGCCGCGCAGCTTGAAACCCGAGGACTGTCCTTTTTCGAGGGATAATACCGTGTGGCCTGTTAATGCCAAGATGGCTGCGCGATACGCAACTCCATTACGTACGGAACTTAGACCCCCATCTTTGGACCCTGCTAATTGTTGTTCTGTCGTCTTTAACGTGGGAATATCTGCGCGATGCGCGCTCCCCGATACCAATCGCTCGACCGAAACTGGCCCCCGAACGGTGTACCGTGAAATCTTTGCTTGTTCCATGAAATCGCTGCAGATCTGCGATTGTCGAGCTTTCAGTATGGTGGACACTCGAAAAGGGTTAACAGAACGTTTAGAAATATTTTATCATGTTCTCGTTTGTTCGTGAATTTTTACTTATTCTTCGCCAAAGTTTCCCAGCTGCTTAATAATTTGACGATAGAAAAAGAAATCCGTGTACACTATTTCAAACTTGTTTGAAAGATATCAAATACTCCTGACAGAAAAATATTTACTTTCCTCGTTACAAAGCGACCCGATATCGCAAGGTAACGCGATCCGAGAAGCACCGAAAGCCTCGTGTACAAATAATATTACAAACGTGTCACAAATAGCGCCATTGGTTGCTCGGATACGTACACGTGAAGTATTATTATCTACTATTTTAGAGCAAGACGTTAGCATCTCGGGGTGTGTACTCGGATTTCTGGCGGATTTATTTGCTCCGTTACATTCCTCCAACATTTACGCAACCAGTGCACGGACCGAGTAGTTCAAAATACATTCTATGCGCGGGAACCGGAAGTCGCCGGTAAATTTATTTAACTTCGCTCCGAATTTACGTTCCGCGGCAAGTGCCAAATCCTTTGCGGTGTTGAACAACCAACGAACGACCACGGGAAACGAGTCCAACGTGCTGGGTGGGAAAAACAAAAACCAAGATCGACAAAGATCGTTGTTACGTTCTTCGGAGAGATGATTTTTCCGTGTAAATATTTTCGCTCATTACGAGCAGCAATTTGATGAGCACGCGTCACGTGAACAGCAGCCGACTAGAATTTATAACGTTCCCGTTCGTCCATCTCGCCTCGAAATTCTCTGCTCTGCTCCGCTAAGTCGTTTGACATAATCGGCGTACCGAATTTCCGGAATCTCGTTCGGCCGACGATATTACGCAAGCCGCGACCGCGCTTGTGCGATTTTCCCTCTTGGTGGCTGATCATTCATCTAACCGAGACGGCCTGCCCTATTACTTTTCAGCGAGTTTCTCGATCTTCGAGCGACGTTCTTTGACGTTACCCTTTTGACTACCGGCAGCGGAGCATTTCGTAGTGAATCGCAGATCGCGGTTCGGAAGAAGAAACAGCGTTCCCGGCGCTGCACGCTATTAACAGTGCGAATACAGTGGTTCCAAAAAGTATTCGTACATTTTTAAAACGGCACAACTTCCTTAAAACTGAGCTTGTATTTTTTGAGGACGTTAGAGTTAGTTCTTTTACTATTTGGAATGATAGAAGAAATAGAAATGCTCTCGTTCTCTGATCTTTTGATCTGAGCTTACAGCTAAAATTTAAAAAATGCGCGTCGTAGATCTCGGTCACTTATATGCAGATTGAAAATTTCATCGAAAGCGCAAGCAATGATATTGGAAGCGTTCACATCTTCTGAAAATTGTTAATATGAAAAAACTAAATAAAATGACACTCTGAATTGTTTGCGATAAATGCAGCAATTGTTTCTAACTGTTAAAGGAAGTGTCGGTAAAATGTATGTGGCGTTGAGCATACATTTGAATTAAATGAATTTTGCCGGTCCGAATTTACCTACTGCATGTGCGTGATCTTGCTGAAAAATCTTCTCGCGCAACGACTCGATGAGAACGCACAAGGGGCATAATACACGCAGCGTTCCAGAGCAGGCAGCCTGGAAAGGTTAACTTCGAAGTTTGCGAGCCGTCCGGGTCCTTTCATCGGGCTGATAATCTATTAAGAACTCTCCTAAGAACTTCCCCCGACTTCTCGGACTCTGTTGCTCGCGGAGCTTCTCCCCGGAATTTCTGGGCGAGCGGATTCCAACGTCGCATTAAAGACGGTCCACTACTCGTTTTTAGTTAACACCTGAGGCCTCTCCAACGAGCGGGCGTTCCGAGCTCGTGAAGGGGTCGGAAAAGGTTCCCTTGCGCCTCGAGAAACGCCTCGAATGACGCTGCTTGCTGCTTCCCCTTGCCCCTTCGAGGGACAAATGAGCCAGAATAAATAGCCGGGGTGGCTCGTGAATATCGGAGAATGTCCAGAACTAACCAGCTTGAAAAACGGAAGCTGAAATGTTTGCGACCGCGGGGGTTACGGACACCGGAGGCAAAGAGGACGAAGCGATCGTCTCTCTTCTCTGCCGGTGACTTTTTCTTTGTAAACGGCGACCGGTAACTCCGCAAATAGATCGCGTTTCCGGCTCGACGGATTCTTTGGATCCATTAGGGTTTGCGTTCCCCTTGGCCCGACCTCGAGACGATTTGTGACAATTACCGGTTTAATCACGCGCGACGGACTTTCTTTAAACCGACACGAGCAAGCCCGTGAACCCGCGCGATTCTGAATTACCGCAGAATATTTGCCAGCACTTGCGACCTAAAAGCTACCTTCCCTCTTCCTTCGATTCAAACAGTCACGTCAGACTGCATTGTTTATTGTGAAAATTATTGTGAATCGGGTTGCAACTTCGTAATTTCTAGCCCCTTTCAAGTTTTCGCAGACTGTCCAGCAACACACTGTACAAAATATGCGTCTTCGGCGTTATTTATCAACTCTAACATTTATTTAAGATTTTTACCATTTTTATTACAATGTAAGCTTGGACCAAGGAAAAGAGCAGACTTCACAGTTTCAACGATTTGAAAATAAATGGGCGACCGGTCATTTCGGCCGACACGATGGTAGGGTTTGGTGTTAAAATGCACATGTATTTCGTAAAAATGTGAAAAACAATTGTTTTCCACAAAAAGGCAAAGCCTGCGCATCTTTATGCAAAATAAAAGCTGCGTTTATTAATTGCAAGATGCAGGAACTACATAGACATTTGTTTCTAAATCAGTTTAGTGTGTTGATAGCAATACAATATAACATTATCAAATTGTTTCAGTGTATGTACTATTTTCGGTAAATAGTAAAACATAAATTCTGTCATGGCGATGCAGAAGACAAATCGTTGTAACAAAGTAACGTACCATCGATAGCATCTCTCAATTTCGACCCTTCTTCGAATTATCACTTTGTTCATTTACGCTGTTTTCGAAAAATGTTGACTCATTTCTCGGTCCACAAAGGATTAAGCCTCCGTCACGAGGATAGGTCAGGTTTTCCACCTGACCTGTCTAAACTGCTCGAAAAGGGTTCTCGAAGGTAGAAAAAGAAGCTACCCTTCGAGAGAAACTATAAAGTCTGTCTAGATGACGCAGGGATATTCGAGGGACAAACGAGCCAAAATAAATACCCACAAGGTGGACGATCGTAAATATTACAGCGGAGGAAGCGAGTGGGGATCGGACGGGAATAATTAATTTATTGGGTCATCTAAGTACTTGGGGGACGAATTCAGGAGCACGGCTCTCGATCGCGGCCGGACATTATAAAACTCGTTCTAGCCGGTCGGGGCCCGGAGTAATACGCGCGTTCATTTCCATTTAATTGGGAAATCAATCTAGCGCGGGGCATCGTTACGGAATATTTATAAGGGCCGGTATGCGGGTAATACGAGTTTCAATTTCGCGCGCTCGTTCTTCTTCGCCCGATCTTTCCGCGGTACTTCTTTAATCTCCTGCGCCGGGAACACGTTCGCGCCCTTTTGCCGTTTTCTGATTAATAATTCAACATACGATGAAGAATTACCATCGAGTCGGCACAAACACGCGCGCGTGCGGACACACGTACACACACGGAAGAGATACGCTGTTATCCGTCGTCTCTCGGGGTTCTCTAACACGCGACACCGCCGTCTCTCTGTGTACATCGTCATCGATGCGTATGCATATTAGTCCATCATAAAGCTCCTCTCCGGGCCATTATATCGGGTCCGCTTCAAAGCAGCCAACCCCCGCCATTATTGCTAGCCGATACCTGTATCATAGCGTCGCCGTTGCGTTTCGCCTCTCGATCAAGAAAATAATCGTAATTCACGACCGCGTTTACGGCTCGTTAACGGTGACATACAAGCGACACGCGAAAAACCGTTCGTCCGTTTCTGCCGCGGTAGAGATGCGCGTAAATCGTATTGTTGCAATGCGAACGGAGAAGGTAATGCATCCCCGTCGCTGTCGTTGCCGCTGTCGCAGTCGTTGTCGCCGATCGAATCTAGGACAATGTCGACCATAATTTCAACGCTGGCCTGACATAGGGAATGCACTCGTCCCGTCGCTCGACCGACCGTTACTGCTTCGATCCACGCCTATACACCGTTTATTTATTAATCGATCCGCCTGTCGATCGATCGATCGGCGGCTACCACCACGCTACCGTTACCACGCGTTATAGACAGGATCAAGTGGGTCACGTCACCCGTGGAACTTGCCGCCACGTGACCGATGTTTGAACCAGAGATAATCCTCGCTCGACAGCTGCGAGACCACTGGCCGACGGACAATCAACTCGATCTCGCCTTCGGCTTGTCTTATTTGGCTCCGTGTCACTCGGCTCGCTGTCTCGTGTCGTTTAGGCTCGCTACGGAACCCCGTTCTCATTCACATGCCTCGCTACCCCATCTTCTTGCCGATTTTGTTGCGAATCTCTCCATTCAGCTTTTCAACGAGATTATTATACACCCAGAGCACACTGTTTTCCTCGCTCGAGGTCAACCGGGTCGAATAAGGAATATCGAACTACCGGTGAATTCAATTCGAAAGACTACCATGACCTGCTTGTGTATGTGTATAATGCAGACTAGAGACAGTTCAGGGTTGCAGCACGGTAAAAGCAAATCGATGAATCCATTTGTTTATGCTTGTTGTTGCGAGTAAAAATTAACACGTGCCTCTCCGTGGTTCACAACGATGTACATAAAATATTGTGGCACAACCTCCTGTACATTGACACAAGATTATCGAGTACAATAGATTGGCGTGTAACAGAGAGAAAATAGGTTTGTCGGTTGTCAGATTTCAGACAGCAGAGCCGCTAACGAACGATGGACGTCCGAAATAGAAAAATTTCGGCGGCGACTGATTACAACGGGGACATGTTTTCTGTTTGAAGAGCGCTGCCGTCTGTCTTCTCTCGCGTCTTCCCACTTGGGACCGCCTGTTCGTGACCAAAATCGTGTTACGCTATAAACTTCCTGTGGCAAGCAGCTTAAAATAGTCTGCTCGGGAAATAAGAAGCGGAAATGGCTAGGCTGCATCGTTCTTGCACTTCGATTAAAAGGTTCTACAGGAACGGGGAGTAAGAGATTCGGAGACACCGAACCTCGATCATATCTGTATCTTTCTGAAAACGAGATTATTTTCTCCGATGTCGATCGATCGACTGGCCATTAAAACAAAGGCGCCGGCATGCTCGTTGAAACAAAGGTAGTCCGAGCGAGAATCCCTGGGAAAGGTTGAGGAGACGATCTCCTCGGGGACGAGAACGAATCCGAAAGCTGAAAAAATGTTCAGAGACGCCTGCAGTTCAATTTGTTCGCGGTTCACGCTTCGTTATTGGCTTTAAATCACGGACGGCAATTTCGAGCTGCGGGTGGTACCAACTTCTGTAAACAGGTTTCCCCTTGATCGTCGTTTTGCTTTCTTAGCGAGGCTGTCCCGATGCGAGTAAATTGAATTTTCTGCCGAAACAAAAGCCCACGCGATGCTGTAAATTTTCTTATTGAACGTCCACAGCACCTGTCGAACACATTATCTTCCGTTACTTTATGTTACTCCGCTTTACTTCGTAACTGTCTTTGGAAGCGTCTGGAAACGCCTGCTGCAGCAACTATTTGATTATTTAATAATTAATCACTTCGAGGAGCAATATTTACCTTTGGCGTCATTAGAAATACGACCGTAATCGAGTAATAATAGATAGGTCTAAAAGTTCATGTGGTTTCAATTTCGATTTAAAATCGCACAATAATTGCCCAACAGTTACGTCTTATCTGTTATAAATAGCTCTGATTTTCTCCGGTTGTGCGATTGTTTACTTGTTCGTTCTCCGTGCGAGTAATACAGCGATTCATTTTTGAAAACTATCAGTGTCAAGTTAGCAAGGATGAACATCTCTGACATGTTTTGCTGTTTTGCCGATTCAAAACTTGTCTCGGTTGCTTTGTAACGATTACGAAATTCAATTTATTTAGATCCTTTCCAATTGTTATATTAACATGTGTTGGGAATGTATTTAATGTGGAAGTATTTTAATCATTTTAATAATCGTAGAATAAGAATTGTTGAACCGGTCATTTGATCGGTGATGGTACGACTAGTGTTAATACACGTTTTGTTAACGCGTTGAACGCCCACCGTGAATCGGTAGAGTTTCTCCGGGCGCCACGAAGCACAAAAGAAAAATTTGCAAAAGACTATAAACGTATTGTCCTGAGTGTCCAAAGTCACTCCAATTATGTTTACAATGTTTCAGCGAATTTCATCGTAACTAATAAAATGATATAATATTTTTAAAGCAAATTTAAATATAAGTATAATTTGTTAGCGTAAGCATATTTTATATTCTATTATTTTATTTTATTATTAGTATAAGTATATTTTTAATGTTCGTTTTTGTTTACTTTATACTTTATCGTTACCCTATATATGGGTGACGTGGCGTTCAACGTGTTAATACTTTCCTACAGTTGTCTACGTTAACTTAAAATTTAAATGGTAAACGAGATCTCCCTTGCAGCTTCGGACACATAACGGAGAATTCATCTTCAACAAAGCAGTCTATTATTCATCAAATTATATTTCTAAAATAAACGGCCTCGGAATCTTACTTGAATTCGACAAATTCAGTCGCCCGAATAACTAATTTCTCACGTGAAAATCGAACCTATTGTCTGTATCCTGAAAGAAGATACCCGAAGTTGTGATGGCTGTTCACCGTACTGCTGCGTTGCTATTACGACTTCAGGTGTCGCCCCTTGAAAAACAGACCACAAATACGCCGGATTCTCGGGACAACAACCAAACACGGCCGCCTCCGATTCCCGGTTCCAGTGAAAAGCAAACAAGAGCCCCTCGAACATCAAACATCTCCTGTGACTCAAAATCGCGTCCATAGATCACGGCTGGAAGATTCGCTGCACAAGGTCGTTAGTCCGTTTCACGGTGCGCCACGGAAAGCGCAGCAACAATGTCCCCCTACCGGTCGATTTCTTCACGGTTCGACAGGATCTCGCGGCGGAGAGGGGTGCAGAGAACAATCGGTCAGTTTCGAGAAATCGTAAAGCAGAGTTTTTACGATGGAGGGCAGGTGCATGGTAAGCGACGAGTACACGGCGATGGGAGGACGTCGATGGGTTAAAGAGAGGGTGGGAGGAATTGAGGGATGGACGGGATGGGGGGGAAGAGGATTGCAGGAAGGAGGGAGAGGGAGGTTTGCGCGAGGCTTTGGCATTTTGCCTTCTTTAAATTGTCGGCCGACCGTCGATACCTAGCCGTGGACACAAAACAAGCCCATGCTACTCTCGCTGTTTCATTCGAAAGGACAGAAAAAAAAAACGGAGGAAAAAGGAAGAGAAAAAAAGGAGGAGAACCGGGAGCGGTCTCGCCCGTGGAAATGCTACTCGACAAGTACACAGGGAGGCGGGGTTGATTCCCTCCGTCCACCCCCGGTGC
Source organism: Megalopta genalis (assembly GCF_051020955.1). Lineage (NCBI taxonomy): Eukaryota > Metazoa > Arthropoda > Insecta > Hymenoptera > Halictidae > Megalopta > Megalopta genalis. Next base: position 4,495,616 of record NC_135018.1, on the reverse strand, counting down.
CTCTCTCACGGTTCCTCCTTCTTTTTCCCGACGTTTTGCAATGGAAACGGCTCCGACGAGGCTCGGTTATTACAGCGCGAACTCCCAACAGCCCGTTTCGACTACGCGCCTTGCGCACAGAAGCGGTTTAAACCGCAGACACTCCGTAAGAGAGGAGAGTCTTAAGGGGCTGTCGCGACCTCCAGGAATTTCGAGGCGATAGCGAGCGGGAGCAGCGTCGTGGCTGTCGGATAGCATGATCGATCACCGGCACCCTTTTCATCAGAAACGAGCAAGATAGAGACCCAACGGCCGCGCAAGAAAAAGAATCGTAGCCCCCGACGTAATTTCAGCGACGCCGCGCTCTCCTCGCGGGTCTCTTTCTTTCTTCTAAGAGATCGCGTTGCGGGCACCACGGCGCCGTCGGAAGGGGTTCGGAAAGTAAATGGAAACGACGCGTTCATTATCTCACGGACGGAGATTAAGTCGTTAGAAAGGCGGGCTAATGAGCCACGTTCCTCCGCCGGGTGTGATTAATCGAACACGGCCCGCGCGCAGGTTTTATCCGCGCGGTCGCTCGCGCGGGCTACGCGACGAGAGGCTCGCGACGATACGCGCGACGAGACGAGACGCGGAGCGGAGCGACCGGTCGGCCAAGTGGTCGCGACGCGATTAGATAAAAATAGTGTTTGTCGTTTGCGTTTATTGGGCACTCTACGGCTACGGCGGCAGAAGTGAACGGATGCAACGAGCCGCACGCGGCAGAAAAGACCGTCGACCGCATTGGCATTTGCATCATTCACCTTGAGAAGTGAATATAGTACGCTGGAAAGCCTTGTGTCGCGCACCGCGGATTACGTTTGAAGGAATTTATTGTGCGGTTGGTAACGGCCGCAACGTCTCCCCCCTTCTCTCTCTCTCTCTCTCTCTCTCTCTCTCTCACCCTTTCTTCGTCTTTCTCTCTATCGCTCTCCGTTTCTCTTTATCTCTCTCAGCGCTTGTTCTATCCCTATCTTTATCTCTCTTGCCAGCCAGCGAGGGCTGTTGTTCGAAACCGACTCTGACGCTTATGGAATACGTCGAACTAGCGGGGTAATTTGAGATCAACGCTCCTCTCGTCGACAGATACGTCGGATGTATCCTGGATTCCGAGTCGACGACCCTGACGACACTAACCCGCGGCTGGATTTAGCGAAATTTCCACAGTGGTTCTCAGTTCGACGCTTGATAGCTTTAGAAATCGGATGTTTAACCATTTCCGCTCGTGTGGCGGCTCTGAGGCACCGTTAACAATTGTTGTGTAACATTTCAAGAGAATTTGTAAGTTATCGGTAGACCGCGGATCTCTGTGCATAATAAACGTTGTCTATCTCGATTGCGATAAACAGAAGTCGTATATAAATATATTTCGTCTGTTGATAAATTTAGAAAGTTGAGAATAATATAACGGTGTTTCTAGAAAATCTTTAACTGTTTCGATCGTTTCGTGTTTAATCTGTCTTATGGGTTACGAGATTCGATCGCATAAAATGCAAGAAATCGTATATAACGTAGGAAAATACCATAGATCAAAAAATCTATTTGGGATTCAGAGTTAAAACAGCTCCCGAGTGTAAAGGGTTAGTCTTTGTACTTCACCAGCAACATATTTGTTCAACTGGTCAGCAAATTTGCCTGCTGAGATTTGACGCATTCTCGCAAATTTATTGCTGTCGAACAACATTTGTCGTACCAAGCAAAGCCACGATTGCAAACGTAATTGAAATTATGCATGGAAAGATGATCGTTTTATCTCTCGGAAGATCTATTGATAAGCTTCTCGAGGACTTTATTAGAAAGAATCTTAATATAATTTCCTTTCAAACAGTAATCCTGAAAGAAACGATTAAATTATGCCGTTCTGAGCGACTTGCTGAATTACAATTGCAATTGTTACAGCTATTGAAAAATGTATTTCATCAATTACGCTACAATAGGCGCAATATTAAATAATGGCAAGGTATTATGGTAACGATTCCTTTATTATACTAAGTTCGACTCAATGTTCCGAGGAAGATATCGAAATCTTGCTACAATCTAAAGAGAAAGTAATTCGGGAGCATCATGGACCACGTGAATGGTCAGAATTTCATTTAATGGTACTGTAAAATAACAATAATATCTACCGGAAAGTTATATATTCTCGAAGCATAGATAAAACTTTAGCTAACATGTACAAAGCTATTTCGAAAAATCTGGCTTTCTAGATACGCAGCAGGTGTACATCAATTTATTGAACCGTGGAAGAGTTTAATGACTTGCTGGTAATGGAGGCAAGTATTTTGATCATCAGTGCACATACCACACGGTATGCTTGTACATGTCTTTTGCGAGAGTACAAAGTTCCACTGGATTTTATGCGGAATTTACACTGATTGAAAACGTTATCGCAGAGTCATTAAAATCGGCACTTATCCGTTGCATTTGAATCTGCCTACACGTATCCCATTACGCAGTGAGCATCGATAGTAGAAACCAATTCTTCACGGTTTTTTTTCATTTGTACATAGTCGGTAGTCCTATAGATAAATACATTTTCACATTTTGTACAGTTGTGAATCTGTTGGTAAAGAAAAATGGCTATACATATATACAATAAATTCTCTCTAATTGACCCTTAACTTGTATACAAAAATGGACAATTCGGGAAAAAGAGATACGATCATCCAAGCCCTGCGGCTCGTTTTTACAGTTACCGATTGTCAACAACTATGAGTTGGATCGTATCTAAGAGAATGCGTCGAACAGATTTTTACCGATGCTTCTTCCCAAATGTCATTTTATATATTTGATTAATCCTAGCACTTCGACGTATAAAAGAGATAAAACCATTTTTCCCTCGTTTTCTATAAAAATATTCTATCTATTTCTTAGCACATTATCTGCTGACGATCATTTTATATTTTCCGAAAGTCTACAATTTACGGCCAAAAGTTTAATCAATTGTTTAGTGGCACTAATTGTTCGAATCGTACACCAACATGTTGCCCTAGTAACATGATCGTAATAATTTCGTTTGAGACTATCATGTCGACAAAGATTGTTTGGATTTCTCTGAGTATAGCATAGTGATTGAAAACTGTGTATTAAATCTCTATTGACTAAGATAACCTTTATTAACAATTGAATCGTGTACAAGTCAAATATGTTGTACACCATTTTATTTTAGCTATCCCTTCATTATTTATTGAAGAAAAAAAAACGACGTCTCTCAGCAAACTATTTATTAATAACAGAACAAAAAACGATAGACAATCTTAGTCCGTCTTGAATTTCAAGGATCACCTAAGGGTATAACATACTTCCGGTGAAATGTTAACATTATTTATTCGAAATATAACACTCTTATTTGCAAAACGATAAACCAAATGGTGTTTCATATTTGGCTACTCGTTCGGTGGGCCCTTAAGTCTCGAAACCCGCAGAAAACAGTGCACATGCAAATCGTGATAGATTTCATAACAAAATGCCGTCGTCCCGAAGCGGAAATGATTTTTCCAGGATTGGAGCGTCTAGGTCGGCGCCGTTATCAAAACCTGGCGGCGCTTGCTCTCCAGCGATTCATTTTTAAAAGAATCTGCGCTCGTTTGCTCGCTTTGTGGATCGGGATAAAGGCGCGACGTTTGATACCGCTCGAGTAATTTCATCGCCGCGGCGGAAAAAACAAAAAGAAGACGAAAAAGAAATTGAAAACGGAACGCACACGCGGGCGCACACGCGTGCCTGCGAGCGTGCGCACACGCTGAGAATGATTGTCGACCGCGGCGAAATAATGGCCGGTATGTTTCGAGGATTGCAAGGAAGGGGTGCACGCGCGCGATGTCCACTTTGTTTCCACGAATCGTAGATACCAGACGCGCCACGCGGAATTATATAAGCGGCTGGTAATGCAATCGGGGCGATCTTCCAATTAAAATATTCTGCCTGGTGGCTTTAAACAGTTTCTAGGAAGGGGTTGCCCGCTGAAAACCGCGCGGCATTACCGGAGGCGTGTTTTGCTTCCACGCAAGAGCAGATTCTTTTTGTTAGCCGCGAACCGAGAAACAGCGAAAGAAAGAGAGAACTATCGTCGGTGTGTGACTGGTACATGGGGCGGGGGGGAGAAAAAGAAAGCGGAAAGAAAAAATTGCGTTGCCTCGCTCTCGGCAGCCCTCTAACTGCGGAACAAGTTTTCCCTCGCAGCCTCTGCCCTTCCTCCCCTCTGTCCCTCTTTCACCTTTTATTTTCCTTTCTGTTTCGTAAAGGAGCAGGTTGTGGCGAGTAACGTTTCAAGATCAGAAAAAGAAACAGAGAGAAGAAAGAGAGAGAGAGAGAGAGAGAGCTAGAGGACGGAAAGAATGAAAAACATGACGGAAAGAAATTTCCCTAACTAGCGGGCCGGATTATCCCGGCGGCCGAACCCGGGAACAATCATTTAAAGTTCAAGTCATTAGTCACGTAACTACTTGCTTAATAACTGTGAAATTGTCCGGGGGTTTTTTGTCCCATTGAAAATTACACGGTATCGGAGCGCGACAAAAAGCGGGGCGGCGGGCCACGATAGCGAAATTATTCAGTGTCGCGCGGCCGAGTGGCATCAATCCAGTTAAATGGTCCTCGATACGCGTTTCATCGGCCCTGTTTTTATAAGCACTCCGCGGAAAACAAAATCGGCACCGGAACTATACCACCAACGTGGCGTGTGTTCATTCACAGATCACTATTCGCTCGGATTTTTCGACTACGGCTAATCATTTTTCACGTAATCGATAGATCCTTAAGCGAACATCAGTTTTTCTACGCGAACTCCTCTCATGGAGACTCGTTTGGACTGTTATTTTTGTTCTGTTAATCCTCCGATCCACAATGCCCAAAAATGTCTCGTTTATGAAATCCTGTGAAATAAGCTATTGGGCTTATGAGTATTGACATTGCGTGCGTGAAAGGATTAAGAGCGTTTGACAGACAGAGACTAGAGGAACGTCTAAACGGAGTTTTATTAAGCTCTACTTTTTGCTGTACACACAGACGTCACAAGTGCATAAAATTTGCAAGCGTGGCAATGAATGCTCGTTTGTAATAAATACGTCGCGCATCTCTTTATAATATTTGATATTTCTATGGAGTAGTTTAAACGGCAAGAGATGCACGAACGTTTATGTTTATTGTAATCATTCTCATTTAATAAGAATAATTTGAGGACATTCGTGGAATATTTGACATTTTGCAATATGCATATCCTACTCTGATCACGTAAAATTCACGATCTGACAATTAATTCTGTGCATTTGCGATGAAAACGAATAGATCGAATTCAGAACAGCAAAATCATTCGAAGAATTTGATAACATTATTGTTATTTGGAAACCTAAGGTTGGCTGCCGCGTGATAATAGCGCAGAGAAGAAACACATTTCCCTGAAACATTCTAGTTTACGCTTCCCCTGTTTACGTTGTTTGCATCCTAAGAATCAGATTGCATCTGCACTATTCGCGCGTCTACAAACTATGCAGCATGAAACTGGAAACTTTTCAAGTTCCAGAAATTTAGTTCGAACGTCGAGATTCGCGGTCGCTGGTCGAACGAACCATGCAATTATTGGTCCATCGAATTTACGATGTTGCGAGGAGGGAGCGTTCGCGTAATCCGTAGGAAAAAAAGTATTAATCGCGCGAGGTAGTATCAGAGACGGTAAGGTGCAGTTCGGGGTAAAGAGGTGATGAGAAAGAAGGAACGGCGGCGAATGGAAAAGAGGAAGACAGAGTAAAAGGATGAAGTGGGAGCCTCGATGGAGGGAGAGAGAAGAAGATAGCGGAGAGAAATGTATTAGCGTGGTGGTGAACGATGAGAGGGGCGTGCCAGTCACGGTAATAGCTGGTAAGCTGTGCTATTATGAGCAGCCAGCAAAAAAGTGACGTCACGCTAGGCCACTCCTGTGGTTGACCAAAACGAAAAAAGTGTATTACAATTCGTCACTTCTTATTGTTTACCGCAATTGGCTGGCGGACTGTATCCTGTCCTTCTCAGTTATTGTTTAGCAGCTCGCGCTTTACACCGCTTTATTATGCCCTTTGTCCCCGAGAGGACAACTTTCGGTCGTCTGTTTAATATTTAGTTCTTGCCGGTGGTGCACGCCCGCAAGCATTATTCCACGGTCACATGTGTCGCGAGTCGCCGATAAACTGCGAATTAGACCCCCCGCTACGCTCCTGGCGGGCGATTGTTATCCTCGTCGATGGTAAAGATTAGGCCAACTGGCCAGTTTCGATCGATAGTCCGGGCGAGACGGATTTTAATTAATATGCCCGCAATGTTTGACGGATTCTTTCAATTCGGCAGGTTCCGAATTACTTTTAGAATTTTTTTAATACCAAAAATAAGTAAGATGATAATCTAGGATTTTCGATATTTTATTATGTATCTTTTAAATAATGCAACGAATTATGTAATTTTTTATTTTTGTCCAAGCATTAGGAATAAACGGGCCTCATTTTATACGGGTCGTCGAAAAATCCTCTTTCGAAATAATTTCGAAATAAATTCCGAAATAATGAAATGTATTCTTAAACTGCATTATCTGCACAATACAGAGTTTTAGCTGCAAAAATATCAACAAATAGACTTCGTTCCGTTTTTAAAGCTCTGTCAAAAATATTTTTGGGTACATATCTAGTAGCATTATCATCTAACTCACAACTTAAACAATACAAAGATAATCAGTCAATCTCGGTTGTTAGTTAAATTCAAACTTAAACATACGTTAAGGAATGTATACGTAAATTGTTCTTTTTTGTTGATAAACCAAGTAATTCATAAATACATTTGAAAATAGTAAATTCACTAAATTGTGTAAACATTAAAATAAGGGAATCATTTCTTCTACTGAACAGAAAATTCTTTATGGTGAAAATCAAATATGAGCATTGTTATTCGCTTAACATTTTCTTGCATACCATAAATGCACAAAGATCTGCAGTTTGCTAACGAAAATTCATAAAATTTCATAAATTCTAGACGTTTTTCACAATTTTTGTTATCTATCAAGTCGACCTCGACGTGTCGGTTCTAAAGGAGCATCGAAACTGTTTTGTTACAATCAATAACACGCTAGGAACACGTTTCGTGTATCTGCATCCGTGGCGATGGTTCGCGTTATCGCGAAGCGGTCGCCCACGTAAGCGGTCTAATGTTAGCCGGCGCAAAAATTAGCCATTTCTTTGAGACGCTTACGCGTTCTTTAACGACGCCGCGGGAGAAGATTATGATGGGTCGAGCTGGGAAGAGGCGCTGGAATTAATATTTATAGAGCACCTCGTCAGTCGATCCTCTTGGTCTCCCCGTATGTCCCCCTTTCTTTCGAGAAACCGAACGCGACAATGTGTGCCACGTTGCGGGAATATAAATCCCCCGTCGGTCATTTCTTTATACTGGAACGTATCGGACGACCTGGCGGATCTATTAAAACTGAATGTGCGAAAAATCGATCGCTCCGCGTTCACCATCTCGACGCGAGAGGTACGCACGCACGTTTCGCAGTCTCTCCACGATGTGCAGCGAACTAAAGAAATGCGTTGTCGAGATATGCGTTCGGAATCTTCTACAGGCTTAGCCCGTATGATCCGTCCGCGTTCTTAGAGTTCAGAGAAAAATAAAATTTCGTTCTATGGTTCTTACAGCGTCTCCGAAACGAGCCTGATCGTTTGCTCCTGTAGCGGTGGCGGCGTGTTTCAGGCAAATCTTTTTGTAAACACGAATATTCGTATGATATGTGCATTACGTATGAATATTATCTTGTTTTTTGAACATTTCGTGCACCAAGATTTTTCTTAGAGACTTAGATCGTATATCATAGTTTTATGGGGAAAAACAAAAATGTACATCGCTCTTTAGTTATATAAATATTTAAATTATCTGTTCGATAACATGAACAAAAGTGCAGTTTGAAAGTCGAAGCTGATAATATTGCATCACTCCATACTCACGGAAATGGAAAATATATTTATTAAAGATTGTCATATATAATTTATATTTAATTTATATAATATTATATTTTATATTCTATATTGTATATTAATTTTTAACCCTAGAAAGATAACCATATGACAACGTACGTAAAAGATAACCATACGCTTCAGAGGTGCATGCTTTTCTAAGGCGTCAATTTTATACTAACAATGAATATTTATTTAAGTTAATCTAGTCATTTTAAAGGTTTGGCATTATTGTAAAAATAAAATGCATTTATATTATATTTTTTTATATTTTAAGTAATTTTAAACTTAAATCACTAGACCTCTATGAAAAATTAACAAAAATCAACAGTCTTCGCAGGCGCCTCTGCGACGTAGGTTGTCTTTCTCGGGTTAAAATGGTGCATCTTTTCGTGTCGTTATACTTGATATATTTTGTATTCCATAGAAAGAAAGTCGAACTGTTAAAATATTATTCTGCGAATGCAGTTATTTCATAGTATGACACGCAGCATGATGTTAAGTACATTCAAGTTGATTGATTGAAAATGTAATAGAACGTAATACGTAGTAGAAAATAGAAAATGTGTACGTAGGGATTTGACTCGACTCGGCTATAGCTACCATAAGATCGTCGGGAAAGACGAGAAGCCAAGACCATTGAAATCGAGAAAAGTGTCCGGAACGCAGAGGGCACCAGCAAAATTCTACATGTTCGCGATGTTTTTTTTGCAACGAAGGTAAATCGCGTGGCGAAGACAGCCAGCAGATAAACGCTTGTTTCGATAGACCGGTGAATCACGGAATTCCACGGTGTCGCTGACAAATTAAATGCCCGCGAAGACCAAGGGCGTGGAGCAGCATATTTTCTTGCACGGCTATGTGTAAATCGCCGGCGTCTCAACACGTTGTTACAAACAGTTCCACAGTGCGCATTGCTGAATTACTGAAATGCCGGCGAGTTGTTGACAAATTACCGCGCGGCGCTTGCCCGCGCCTGAATAGCCAGCCGCCGAATTGAGAAGCTTCGAAGCTCCCGGGGAGCTTCTTCCTGAAAGCGATGAGAACTTCCCGAGCTTACCGAGCGCCTAAACGCTTGATATATAGCTGTTCCCGTCACACAAAGATGACAACTCGGACGTATTTAATTAATGACCGCCTTCGAGTCAACGGAGGGAGGCTCGTTGCCGAGGATGGGGCAAGTTTCGAGGGGTTAGACTCCGTAGTCGCGTGACTCGAACCTCTATTTTGCGGCCATCTAGGCGACTATTTTACGTGTCCTCGCGTCACGTGACAACCACCCCTTCCCGGTATCGTCGGGAAATCGCAACCAGTTTGAATTTCTTTCCTTTCGTCGCGTTGTCGGCTCCTTTCGCGCTGATCTCTTTATGGATCGGCGGTCGTGCCAATGGCTTTGTAACTCCTGCTTGTTAGCCGTCCGGGCACGAACTAGCTAGAATCGAGACTAACACTTTCGGATCTTCATTCTTTCAGTAGGCTACTTTATATTGGAGCTACGATAAACGATAAAACGATGCGAGCGGTATGCTCCATGTTGTTGAATTTGAAAAGAACGATTCCCCTCAAAATCGCTGATCTCTGAGAAACCTTAAATGACTGAAACTGTGTACTATTTAATTTCATTTAATTCGTTTAATTGACAGAAAACAATTTTTCCATTACAAGTATAATTACAAATATTATGTACGAAATTTTTACGATGACGGTAATGCGGTAATACAAAAGAATGATAAAGTAGAATAAAGAAGAGCGTGTGATACAAATGAAAGAAAGATATTGCAGGAAAATTGGTAAAACGAAGTCAAAATAATGATTTCAAAATTGAAAGAATGATATTAAGATTTTCAATTACACTTACTAGCCAAAATAGCAGAGCGTGTCAGTGTTTATTGCCGCAGCTTTGCTGTAACCGCATCAAAGAAATGCATTTTGTAGTTTTCAAGTATTTAGGGTGAGCTGGAATTCGTAATTTGCTGCGCGAAAAAATAAGAAGAAAATTTGGTGTAACATTTTTTTATACGGGGCTTCGTTTTTGGATTTAGTTGTCGCGTATTCTTCTATCGCAGTTGCCTCCATCCGAGATCATTTTTACGAACATTGACAATGATGGAAATATTCCGTTTATAACATAGTTCGCAACAATTAATGTTTGCAAACACTATTTCGTGTATATGGACACTTTTTAAAACCGAATAACTTCCTAAACACAGTTTGATCCAATGTGTCCAGTTTGATCCAAACTATGTTTGGTCAAACATAAGCCCTAGGATAGAAACAATGGTAGCCCTAGAATAGAAAGAATATTCAGAAAATATTAATATATTATAGTACTTATTCAAAATGAATAAGTACTATTCTTGTATTCGATATGTTCCAGTTGGCTTCACCGATATTATTTGAGTTTCCAAATTTGAAATGTTTCCTAGGTTGGAGCAACGTAGAGACACTCGAAGGCTGGCATTAACTAATTAGAAATTACAAATTAGGTTCAATCCGGACCTCTCAATTAAACTACTTTCTCCCATTCATACTCGACTCTCGCGCTCGAGCATCCGTAAAGGGTATGTGATGAGCTTTTCTAATAAATTCGAAACTCTTACCGTTCGCGCAAATAGTTCGCTTCGTTGAAATTTCTATCGCGAGGTCGTCAAGTTACAATACTGTGTTCCAATATGAATTCGAGTTTAATCGGATTTTCCGATTAAAAAACTGTCAGCGATCGTTACCGTTCCCCGCGAGATATAATTATCATCGCCGTACGCAGATCGCGAAGCTATTACAGTCGTATAATTACGTTCGCCGGCTTAATTAAAAGAGAATTACAATACGAGTGTCCGGCGTGTCTTAATTCCCCTCCTGCTGGTGGAATATTGAAAACGGCGAGGGCTTGTATGTACGTCTCTCGGGCGTCGTTTCTCCTCGCCGAGGTAACGCGAAGTTAAACGCCTCGAAAGAAATCTCCCCCGAAACCCCTTATTGCAGATTGTTTATCGATACTTAAGTTGTACCTTGCGGATCCTATTCCGAGCGAGGGGGCAGACCCTCTCGGCAGAGATAAGAGCTATTGCTGAAATTTAGCAATATTCCTGGATGTGGGTAGTGGTGGTACCGCGATGGAGGTAGTGGTAGTGGTGAATCGTTCTATGGTCCCGGAGCGTCTTCCGATGAGCAACCGATATGGTCGCTATTAGTCTGATGCTCAGAAGCACTATGGCCCATCTTCTGTCCAAGTGAAACAGAGGATGAGGCGAATGAACCGTGGAGGAGGGGGCGCATGGCTTTTCGAGGCGTAGATAATAGCGAGAGAGTGGCCATTAAGGGCGAATCCCGTAGCAGGAAGAAGGCTTCCCGAAACTTCGCACCTGCCTTTCCTCGCTTCGGATACACATTCATGAATGAATGAGGAGGACAGCGTTCAAAGTATCTCGTCGTCTGCCCGCCCTTTTTCTTCCTGCTGTTCGGTTGGTGTTATATTATCCTGATGCTTTTTATTAGCTTGATTTAATAACGGGCAGAGAGAAGGCTCCTGCGACCTAGGTGTATTTAGGCCGTATCGAAAGGATCATTCGTCCTTAATTCGAATGCTAATGCCACGCCTCTGGAGCCGAGTTCTCGCGGTGCCTTCTCCCGACTCGGAGCAGCTCGCGAGTGGTCGAGAATAATGATATTATTGCGGATCCGCTTACGGCTTACGGCAATTAAAACTTTGGTAATTGCTGCGGCGAATTATGTAATTATGTAATTACTACGTCCTGAAGTCGCCGCTGTGCAGTTACAATGCTGTGTATTATCTCAGTTTTTGCTCCGCGACTTTTTGGCCGCCTCTGCCGATGTCATTCTTGATTACCGGCAACGGTCAACGATGCCTCTAATTAAGACCGGCCAGCAGACGGTTTTACAGTTCTGACAAAACGAGATTTCGTCCTTCTTCGCGGCACGGGGTATGGTTTTACTTGATCGGCCACGCAACGCCCCATAACCGGTTGCCACTTCGCTCGTTGTTTATTCCCTTACCGCTCCATTTGGCCCGGATCGACGAGATCTCTTTGTCAAACATATCGTTTACGTCGATCTCATTTGTTCGCTACCACCGATTTATGCCGATCAACGGACACCGAAATTTTCGACATCGGCATATGCTCGACTGCGAAACTAATAAGACTGGTTCTTTTTTTTTTAGCAATATCGACGTTTCATACTTTTTGCACATTTTAACGTACAGCGTCGGTATAACTGTACGGAACAAATAGATACAGTCTCGTGTTTCATCTTTGTACAATAAATCGGTTTGCATATGGATTGACTTACATACGTAGAGCCGATCGAATGTGAAAAGTATTTGATGAACATAAAATTCTAATATCGAAAGTTCTATTGTTCTTCGTTTTCAACATATTGTTGGTATATTACATTTTTATTCCACAGGACGAAAAGTCCTGTCGAGTATATCATCCTGTATACACCTAGTTTACCAGAGATCATCTAGTTCTCCCGCTCAATTTCCATCTAAATTCAACGATAAGCGTGTGCAGCTCGGCTAGAATTTCTCGCCTGGTCGCCGACAATACCGAGCGAAGACAACGGTATCATTGTTATCAGAAACGTAGGACGTGTGCCCTCTGGCCGGCACGTCCTGGACGCCCACAGCTTTAAATCGCTTCGCCTCGACGAGAGTCTGTTAAGCCCTTCATGGTTAACCGAGGCTCGCCCTATACAGTCGTCTCTTTGTCGATTAGCACGGCAACTCGCGCCGGGATATCGAGACCAGATTTCTGTCCAGGTCGAGATAGCCGGTTCGTGTTCTTCTTTTTTAATTACGAGGAAACCGTTTCGCAGTCGTCGCGATTCTTTTGCTCTCTACAGACTATCCTGGCCGAGGTGTTGGGGCATTAATTTTTCATTGCATTCCTCGGGGCCCGGACACTTCGTTGGAATTTCATCGAGTTGCTCGATTCGCTCTGGATTATTGCAGGAACTCTAATCGCTGCGTAAATGCATTTGTCATAGGAAAAACGAGTTCCTCTCGAACCACTCGAGTCACATTCTAATCCCGATCGTTCATTTCTATTATTATTATTGTATATACGCGTTGTTTCAAGTGGAATTAAGTTGAAACGAAGTCGCTGGTTGCTTCTATGTACATTTTAATAATATTACAGTCTGTATAGCTATGGCGTTAGCGATGCGTTATTTGTGGTTTCGATGTGCGTTCTATCTGCGTTCTCAGAGTTCTATATTCTTGTCACCTCGGTTTTCTGCTGATTGATGGATGGTGGGTTTTGGTGGAGGAAATGAAGCGTTTTTGATTGGAGATGGGTGTGTCGGAAGGAACTTGAAATGAGGAGTGGGAAACTGTTCGAAAGTTCGGGTTTGTAATTTCTTCGTTTGTCAAATATGGAATTTATGAGTCTGTCGCATGTGTTGTCCGTTCGTCGGGTCGAAGAGTACTTTCGTTCGGATGCATTTTTTCTGTCGCAGGTATACTGCTTAATTGCTCAAGGGATGGCCAGGGACGTTCGACCTTAGGTCTTGCCGTCGCAACAATTATTATTATTATTATTATTATTATTATTATTATTATTATTATTATTATTATTATTATTATTATTATTATTATTATTATTATTATTCAGAAATTTACTTAGATTGCAGAAAATAATGCAGACTAATAATTTAGTTCGAGAGTGCATATTTTGTAAATTGCCTTCGAAGATTTGGATCACAGAAAAAATGAACGTTGTTGCTGTGACAGTATACATTTCTAATGATCCGATGGATTCGATTATATTGATCATAGAGGGTAAACGTTTTAATGCGAAACATTCTCGAGTTATGGCGATTTTTATTTAGTTGTCAGTACCAGCAATGGATATTTCAATGGTTTCTAAAACAGGTAGATACATTCGATGTTGGCACAACACGGTCCGAGCTGTTTGTGCAAAAGTTTTTGCGAGCAGCCGGCATATTTTAAGGTTTCCAACTCTGCTGCGTCACTTTACAAAGATGAATATTTTATTACGTTCCGTTTACTAGGCACTTTCGATGTAGTTACTTACGATGTATTGTCCGCACTTTCCTTTTTATCACATTACATGTCGCCGGCATCTAATGCACAGTGGGCAAAATTCTATCTACAACCATATTTCTATATCTCCGGAATGTATTTTAAAAACAATTGAATCGATTTACGAATTTCTTTGATTTGCAGTCACGTGCACACGGAACATTGTCTCACTCGCGACAATAACAAAAATACTAGTATCCAATTTTCTCACCTCGAATCTCCTTGAAGCGACAAACTCGCCGATGTTCGACCTTTTACAGGTCCTCGACTGTTCGCTATCACCTACGGAGGCCTTTTTGAACTTCTGTTCGAAACCTTCTTGTGCCTGACTCACGGTAGGCGTCGTAGCGTCAAAGGAAGGCAAGTTCGCAATTCGTCCGATTTCGGAAAAAATTCGTCTCGCTGGTCGGAACAAGATGGTTCTTGTCCACTTGCCTCCCAGAATAGATCTCCGCGTACGACTTTCGACCTTCGATTCGCGTACGCAAACGGCCTACCTATACCCTAAGGTACAGCCGTACAAAATCGTCAAGAGGCACACGCACGCGTGCATGATGCGTGTGCACGGGGCGACGGAGCACACGGAGGTCTGTTTATATCGGCGCCCAGCGAACTTCCCGGCCACGGCTTTATCATTATCGGATGTGACTAATGTGGCGTTTAACGCAACCTCATGTTAGTTATTATTATAGCCCTTGGCAACCGGGCCCTGATCCTCTGCCTCCCTCTATCTCGCAGTCTCTCTCTCTCTCTCTCTCTCTCTCTCTCTTTCTCTCTCTCTCTCTCGCTCTCGCTCTCGCTCTCGCTCTCGCTCTCGCTCTCGCTCTCGCTCTCGCTTCGGCTCTCTGTAGCTCTCTCTTCCCCCACTCGCCCCGTCGCCCTTTTCCGTTCCATCGCGCGCGGACGAAACGCCCTTTCGACCAAGAGTCCACAAGGGCCCCCAGGCACCGGCCGAACTCTCTCGGACCCTGGACACGCTGGTTTATTCATTCAGTGAACTAGGGACCGACCGACCGACCGACCAATCCACAGGTTTCGGTTATTGTTTCTCGGGTTCCACCGCGGGGACCGAAAAAAGAACGTCCTTCTCGACCCAGGCATCCACGAACCATCGGGCTCGGGGGGTCCGTGTTGGTTTTCGACGAAATCCACCGAGACTTTATTGTTTTTTTTCTTCTATTGGCCGTGGATCGTTCCTTCAACGACGGTCCTCGGGGCCCGCGGAAACTGAAACGACCCGAAACGGATGATGACTGGCGAGAGCATTGCGTGTGGATTTTCGTCCGTGAAATCTTTCTTGAAAAATTATTTCACCGGGGAACGAACTATTGTTGGAAAGAAATTTACCGATAATTAAAATAAATTCTTAGTTTTATAAATGTGTTTCTCATTTATTATTAACAAAATTTAAAAATTATATTTTCATAAGAATTTCTTCTTTCATAATCTTGCATTTGATTTCAGATGAACGTTTCTTTCATCGTTAAAATTTGATGGGATTTGTTTTTTTAAGGTCTGCTGAAAGTTGATTTATATGAAAATATGTATCTCAGTTAATTTGTTACTGTGCCGTGGATCAGATTGATCTTCTTTCCTTAATGTTTCGCGATGTCTCCGTATTATACCAGACATTTTATATCTACGTAAATATTTGTTACCCTCAAATACTTTATCGGAATCGGACTAAGGATTCAGTTGTGATTCTGGAGATCCATTAAGCATGTTGATTATTTTTGTTGCCGGCCGAGAGCATACTAGCTCGTTGGTTAAATAAATCTTCTTGAAGCGAGAGTTTAATATTGTTGAAATAGACGAAGTTGAAACTCGATTTCGATCTTTCGAAAAATCGATTCAAAATTGATATTTCAGATCTACATTTTAATTGATATCTCAGATAATGAGATATCAATCATACGGAGATTTTTTTCTTGAATAGTTTCGATATACGTTTCGAATCGATTTACAAACATGAAAATTAAAATTACGTAATATGAATTGCTTAAAGCGTTGAAACATTAAAATTACTGAAAGTGTTATGCTACCTTAAGTGTTAAGCTAACAACTTCATACAGAATTGTATATTTTCAGATAAAAAGTAAGTTGAAATCTATTTCTAATTAACTCTTTAGTTTATCTTTCTATAGTTTTATAATTTATGTAAAAAAATAAGTTAATTTCATTCGCACGAGATTTTTAATTTGTAGTTTGATTTGTGAGCTTATAATTCAACATAATTTTCGTTAATTATTGCGATGACACTAATATATCGAAACGATGTAATAAAAATCAACAGATCTGCTAACCAAAATATCTCTTTCGGATCTTGACGATCTTAAGGGAAGTGATTTCAATCCTTTTGAAAAATATTCGACAGTTTTTTCATAGTAATTTTAAAAAGAGGCCAACACAGTTGATCCACCCTATGATTGCCTATACGAGCGATTCAACCGGACGAATAAATTAACAGAAGGGGGGATAGAGAGAGAGAGAGAGAGAGAGAAAGTAAAGTAAAACATTGCTACAAGTACCTGTTCCATAATCTTTAATATCCGACAAAATATTACAACATAGTGTGCTGCAACTCTAGATCCGAAACTCATAAGATGTGGATTAGGTGATTTTAAGAAACAGATTAATGATCGTATTTGGCCAGCAAGCATGAAGCCACCTTTCCTACTGATCGACGAACATCTCGCGCCGATTGCATGGCGCATGTGAATTGTAAGAACACGACATTTCATGTGCGACGAGCATGCAAATAATTGAATATCCAGGAAACACCTGGTGGAGGCTATTTATTCGACAGCCCACACACACACAACACAGACGCGTCGAGACGCTGGCTCTGACACTGCGTTATCGAATACTAGCGCTACTGTTTACGAATATCTTTCGTGTTATCATCGACACGGGTACGAAACTGTGGCTGCGCTTATCTTGCGAGACGACGTTCTTCGAAGTTCTCGCTCACTCTTTTACCTGGTAACTCTCTATCTATCGGTTTTCATCGGAACACCCGATAGATGATCGCTGGGAGAACGAGTCGCGGCAGCGTGAAGAATCCTCACGCTACCGTGACTGCTAACACGGGTTAATCTTGCTTAATAACACTCGCAGCACCGTGTGTGCCTCGCCCTTTGGCATTGTTCATTATCGTTCGCATAATTTTTTACGGTTCTGCCTCGAATAAACGATATTAATAATACCGGTAATTAGACCAAGATAATCATCCGGGGAGTATTTGTTAATTATCGATTGGGGTCGTGTGATAACGAGGAAGAAACAACGAAGGAAAAAGCGTAAGGCAATATGGCTAGTTTTTTACGGTATAGTTCAGCCCAAGGTGAACGGTTTCCTTGGCACCCTCTCTGCCTGTTTGCCACTGTCCCCAACTTGTGGATCGAGTTATATCGTAAATGAATATTAATTATTTAGAATAACCGATCATCCGCTGATTATATTTTACAATTAACCTAACTGGCGACGCGCCCGCTTTACGTTAGTTCACAATAATTTATTGGCATTAGACAGTCACGTCGAATACAACCGACAGAATTTCTCTTTGCCTACTGTCGAATCAGTATACGAATGATAAATGTAAGTAAACGTCTTTGTTGTTGGTTCGCCTCTTAATACTAAAATTATCCGGTGCTAAAACGCGACAAATGTATATGTATTGTTTCGTACACAAACTGTGTACGATCTTTATTACAATAAAATAAAGAGGTTTTGCAACATATTGTCTATGGAAAGATTCTTATAATTTTGTATGTAGAAAAATGTTATATTATAATGTAGAAAAAAGCTTTAGAAACAATTTTGATTAGATTTGTAGTTCTAGTAATAATTCAGCTGAGCTGATGCTAAGCTGTTAGCACTAACTCTTTTCGAAAGAAATGCTGTTATAACGTTCATAGGTTTCATAAGGCAAGATTTGAGTGTCACAAAATTTTTAATAAAAGTTCGATGTTTTCGTGCAACGTTTTCACAAAATGGCAAGCAAACACATGTTGCAACAGCGAGAGAAGTCATCGGTGACAATGTACACTGTCAATTAGTCGAAATTACTACAAATAAGACCCTGCAGTTCCTGACGCGTTTCCACGCGATTATTCTATTGCACGAGGAACGCTAACAACACGCGACAGGAAAACTATTAATGAGAAATCCCGGGAGAAGTAAGAGTGAGATGTTCGGGACTTTGTTACTCAGGATAGAGTTTTGATCTTGAGAGTAGGTAGAAGAAACGATAACTGTTAATTGACGCGAATGAACAACAGCACACATGACCGATAAAATACATCACCGAGAACAGGATTGTTCAGATTAGGAAATAACTTAAGAGAAATTGGAAGACAAAGAGAGACAAATTTATTTACGAGAATAGAGCTTGACAGCATTGTCGCACGAGTATTTTTAATAGGACGACTTCATTACAGCAGCATCAATCGCAGTCGAGCGTCGATCATAATTAGAATCGCAGTAAGCCAGGCGCAATTACAATTATGAAAATAGTGGATCGGTCACCTGAACACATTAATTTTCATTGTTTAAATACACGCGTGTCCGTTCCGTTCCCCTCTGGAACGTTATCGCGATCCACAGCGCGAGTTCACAATGAAAAATAAATTGATTGGTCGGCGCGTTGCCAGCAGGAAATCGAGTTCGATAAAATCAACAAAAAAATACTGTGCCAGAGAGAGAGAGAGAGAGAGAGAGAGAGAGAGAGAGAGAGAGAGAGAAATAGGGAAGAGAGTCTCCCGGGTAAATAATAAATCCTCGAGGGTTTATTACGGATACGTAACCGCGGCCTTACGCGTTTATCGAACTGATTTATTCATAACCAAAAGCCAGTTCGTTTTAGCATCTCGTTAATCTTCCATGCCGTTGATTACCGCGCACCGTTCGTTCGCCGGTCTGCGAAAACGTTGCCCTCCTACACGGGCTTCGCCTTAAATCACCACCGTCCGATAATTGAGGGGGTCCTTGCGCTGCAACGGCACCTCGTTTTAGGCGCACCCCGCGAAATTGGGAGAACGACCGGTGGCCGCGCCCTTGTCCCGCCCTTCGTGCGTCGGCGCCAAGCTTCCGTGATGCCGGACCCTCGCCATCGCTAAATCGCTCCTCTGTTGTCCTATTTCTCGAGACGTCCTACTCTTTTCTCGGACAATCCTATGACCTGCCTAACATCTTCGTCAAACCCATCTATCGTACTCAACAATACTTTCTCACGTTCTGTTCAATTCCGTATACAGTAAATTCCTTCCTTTAGCTTGTAAACGAAAATGGAAAATTTAGGAAGAGGAGATACGATATTATTCAAGCCTTGCGGTTCGTTTTTATAGTTGCCGATTGTCAACAACTATGAAAACGAGGCGCAAGATTCGAGTAATTGTATCTGCTATTCCCAAATTGTCCATTTTTGTTTACAAGCTGAAGGACAATCGGGGAGAATTTACTGTATCCGCAAATATTTCCACTTCTGTATTTCCACGAATCTTTCTTCGACCTTGTCTGTTTTTGCGAAAATCTTTCTTTCAACTTCTGTATTCCTACAAATTTTTCTTTCCACTTCTCTATTCCTGTAACACTTTCTTTCCACTTCTGTAGGATAGTGGAGCTGGTTACTGTGGGGTTATCCATTGCTGTGCCTTTGGTTTGCTTTCGGGGCATAATTAACTTTGTATTCATCGAATAAGCCGAGTTAAATTTTTTTATTGGAAAATAAGCAAATAAAAAGAATAAAAAAAGCTTTATGATTTTATTTTTAATGATTATTTCACAAGAAATTATTGCTTTAGATTATTCCAAATAATATCATAATATTATAATATTATTACCATAATAATATGAAAATATAATCATAATTTTCTGAATTATAAACGTAATTGCCGTCGCTGTACAACAGTTCTTTCTCTTTTGAATATTTTCACTGCCAAAGTTGGAAAATCACTCACAAAGTTGAATTCGTAAGAACATTAGCATAATGATTGCAATATGTTATGACTAGAAAGATGATTTCAAACAGTTGATCAAGGAACATACCTATCCAATGTTTTACAGAAAGCAAACGAGCTATCATGAAAAAAAAGACTCGTTTAAACGATCACACGATCTGCCGTATTTCCACCGATTTTCTATCCGACACCATAATTGTAGCATCAGAATATACCCGCTCTCGCACAACTTCGTCACAACGAATTGAAACGTCTGGTATCACGAATGAATCAAGATTTCCGTGACGAGGCGTCGCCGGTGCAACTCATTTGAAGAAGTTCCTCTGCCAGTGACAATTAAAGCACGCGCCTCCGCGAGTGTATCGTCCTTATTTGCGGCCCGTTCATCAGAACTGCCTAAATTACTCCGGTTGCATGTCGCTAAACGCCGGCTGAATTGGATATCGTCCCGATAACGATCACCACTCGTCCCTGTTCTTCTCCTTCTTCTTCGACTACGCGTTCTCCCTCCCGCCCCCTTTTCCCGCGACTCGGTGAACGGATAATACAACGTAGACGACGACGCGGGATTGTGTACCGGTGAATTTCACGTGTCATTACCTGGCGATGCGTTTCTTCGGCTGGTGTCGCGTCGCAGCCGTCGCTGTCGGCAGGACGAGGCGGAAACAAATTGTGAAAGGAGGGTTCAGCCGAAAGGGAGCGTTGCGCGACGAGAACGAGGATACTGAGAAAGAGAGAGAGAGACATGCACACATAAACACACACACGCGCAGAGAGAGAGAGAGAGAGAGAGAGAGAGAGAGAGAGCTCGCGCGAGAGAGGAGAATCGCGTGGCAGACATTTTTGCCGCTTTCGCTCCTTTAATGGCATCGGTGCCCCTTGCAATTTGTTCGTATCGTTGGTCTCCCGGTGCTCTTCTTCCTTGCGAGCATTTCCCTCGTCGCTTTTTGCCGATCTCATCGGCACGTGGTCGCGAGCAAGCGAGCGAGCAAACCGAGTATACGAGCGTACCCGCTTCGAAAACCCTGCGTTAACTACAGACGGATGACTCGGACGCAGAAAAAGCTTCATTTACCGCAGGCCCGTATTAAATGCTAATGCGAGCGCGAAGAAGCGCAACGGAACCCAGTGCCTTCGCCTTCCGACTATCGTAATTATATCGCGACCTTCCGATTTCCCGTTTCCTTTGCTGCGGTTCAATTCTCCACGGTTCTATCCTATAATCGACCTCGGGAAAAACGAAAACTGCTGTTACGATCATTGCTGTCAGTTATCGCTCATCCTCGGGCATTTTTACCCCTATCTGATCCGGATCGGTACACTTTGACAACAGTATGTGTTCCAGACAAACAGAATTTTTTATCTTACTTTAACAGAAATCAGTAACTTAGATTTTTAGTACGAAGGGAAATCAAAGATAATTCTTTTTTATTAGAAAATGTTATATTCTTTGTATTTTTAAGAAATTACACTTTTATGTGAATTGTTATAATTTTTTCTTGGAATTTTACTAAATTACATAAAACAGGTTAGATATATTTTGCTCAGGCACACACGACTATTTTGGTCGTCGCTAAGAGTAAACGCGTCCAAAATTCTCTGTTCGAGAGAAAAATTCATTCAAAGAAGAACTCTTTCTCTTCTTTGTCTTCGGGATACTATTAAACTTCACGTAAAAATGCGTATAGTCGTCGTCAATGTTCCGACAAGAATGTTTAACACTTCTCCATTAATCTTTCCGTGGCTTTCCGGATCTATTCAACTCAGACTATGTTTCACCTTTATATGCATAACTGACCACCTTGTTGCAGACAAAATAAATGAATTTGGAAATAAATTTTTACTTCGTTTTTGTTGGATTTTTAAATTAGCAGTTACATTAAAGTTATATTAATTATTTTTAAAAAGCGCTTAAAAAAACTTTGCGTTATATAGCGATCATTTCAGTAACGTGCACGTATCTTTTTGGTCGAGTCTATATGTCTTGGACACCATTAGCTTTCTATGAACACCGTAGAGGGTTCACATCTTCTACTTTCTCTAAACATCTACTACTTGTTTCTTAAACTAAATCAGTGTAACAAATCGGAATACTGAAGTAATTATTTATAGGAATACCGGCTATGCTTTCCGTTTTACCTCGATCTTGACTTTATTACAACGATCCTTTAAGAGCTCCGATAAGATCTGATCGATTAGCGAAATATTGCTAGCTAGGAGGCCCATTCTCGGTGTTGAACGAATCAATTCAGAACACCGGGAACGATTCGAAGGTTAAAATCAGGCTGGTTCGAGCGCTATAGCCGCGCGATAGATACTCGCTGCGACGGTGAACCTTTAATGCGTTAATGACAGGAAACGAGTTGACTATGCGAGCGGGCTCCGGCGTCCGTTTATGGATGCGACCGGCAATTTGTCTAAGGAGGGGCAGGAATCCTAAAGAGTCCACTGGTTACAAAGGAACTGGGGACTTCCAGCAAAACTTTTTTGCGAGTCGTAACGCATACAAATGGTGAACGCTGGACGAGTTCCGCGGCTGGACGATCGTTGAAATCTAAACTCGACATCTTTGTTCCTACCGTTCTCACATTTTTGTCTCGCGATAGGGATCAATTTGAGGAATTCATGCACGGACCACCGTATAATTCGTGCAAATACATTTCAGTCGGCGCTCGATTATTCGAGCTGATAGACACGGCTCCCCCGAGCCTATCTCGCGAGATCAACTGATTAGGTAATGCTAATTGTTAAGCGAAATTATGCATCGGGCGAATTCTAATTTGCTTCTTGCTCTAATTAAGAAGTTAACACGTATTGCTTGGAATTTTACGTACAGTTCGTTCTCTTTAGGATTTCCTTGTACGGTCGTACGAATGCCCGATGATTGCTTTCACCAACTTCCTGTTAGCAGTTCGAATTAGCCATTGTATTTTATCAGTTGAAAATGAATGACCGGCCCTACGTTTTTTTTGCATTGTGCATTTTATATTCTTGTGCGAGTGCAGAAATGAAAACGAATAATCATATTTGTTAACGGTATCGGTATGTCTGTTCACAAATGTACGCGATAATGTTATTTAAATCCATCGCGAACAGTATGCAATAATAATTTTGGGCATTAGGACGATGCCGATTCTCGTGCATATTTTATATGTTAGAAACATCTTTGTCCTCGTCGACAGCTGTGGTACGTGTTCACGAATCCAGTCTTGACATTCGATACACCTAATCTGTCCTTTTATGGATCCAACAAGTTTACTTTCAAGCATCCTTTCTTGATGAAGGACACCTTCCTTTTGTTTCTTCTTGATCTGCTTGAGTGCCACTTACCTTTTTGCAAGGAACTATCCGCTTTCCTGTTCGAGACGCGAGTGATTTTCATATAGCGACTTACCGCAGCTTTAGCATGAACATCGCACAACTGAAAAAAATGCAATTCCCGAGTTGTCTCTACAGAAATGTTGCAAAGATACACTTCGACCAATTATGAACCAGTTATGCTACACTCTTCTGTATCCTGCAAATACGTTTTATTACTAGTTACGCGCAGCTCTTATCGCTTGAATTTGTATTACGAATGACACAAATCCTTGTTGTTCAAAAATCTGATTAACCCCTTAACGTGCACGCTCGAGTTAACTCGAGCACGCTAAACTGGCCAAACTGTGCACACCCGAGTTAATTCGAGCGGCGTTGTACTTTATGTTGCTATAATTTTTCACACTCGAATGCAATCGAGAATTGAAAATAACAATGTGAAAGCAAAAAAAACCAATCGTTTTATTGATATTTATCATTTACATGGGATTGTAAGCTATAACACTTATTTATTCAAGTATATAATATATCCTTTTTCTACTTATCACTTACGATTTATCTCTTCCTTGTGAGCCGCTTTCCGACAGCGTATTCATATTCAGATTCTGATTCGCTCATTTTTCAATATATATTTTACTAAAATATAATGTAAAATAAAATATAATAATAATAATAATAATAATAATATTCTGAAAATTAGAAATCATACCAATTGTATAAATATTTAATATTTTTGTATTTTTGTAATTTTCTTGCCAAGACAACGTTCTAAATTGTGTTTTTTTACATTTAAAAAAATTGATTTTTTTTGGCCGGCCTTTTTCAAATAAACTGTGCATTAAGGGGTTAATACATTGGCTTCCACATCAGACTATGTATATGGGCGCAGACCATTATAACCTGTTTAGGACAGTTCAGGAACACTACAATTGTTCCTCCAGACCATGTAATAGCGATATTATTCATGAATATAATGTAAATTAGCATAAGTTTATGTCGCGTCTGGTAATAATATTTCAAGTAACGAAGCTTCAAATATTGTTTTTTTTGTATTTGGTTGTACTTACATACGAGTGGGTTAGAATTACAGTGGCGCCAGTCAAAATGTTCAAGATTTCTGAAAATTAACACATTAAAGGCGGGGGATCTTGACGAAAGTATGCCAGGTAACGCGGCGACCGCCCCGCCTCGTATTTCGTCCTAGAGCGGGCGATATTTTGTGTAATCCTAAAAAGATTTAGACTTAAAAAAGTTGATTTAAACTCTTAAAACTAAAAGAAATATTAAAAAAGAACTAAACACTAATTACAAAAAATGTTTTAAAGTACATATTTATGAGAAGTCGAGATAAATCGTAGTACTACGACTCCCGCCTTTAATGTGTTGACTTAAATCTAAGTTATCTCAACGATAAATCTGGTCAGTAAACGGTACACATATTAGTGTACGGTAAGACTCGTTGTTCCTCGCAATGAGGAAAATGTGTCTTAGGCCTAACCCGCTCGTAAGATGAGTACATAATGGGGGAAATGTTTATTCACTGTACAAATCGACTGCCCTTGAAAGCCCTATTCAATCCAATGATGCCCGCCCGTATAACAGAGTATCGGTATTGGCTTGACACGTTGAGAAAATCCTGTAACGTTACGACGCGCGAGTAGATGCATGGGAGAGAAAAGCAACTAATTAATTAGTTTACATGGCGTGGCGGTATCGCGCGCACCGTGTATCACAGCGGTGGCGGCGGCGGTGGCGGTGGCGTCGCGTCGGAGGTGGCGGCAGTGCGCCCAGTGGGGTGGAGGAGACGGTGCTGGCGGTGGTGGCGGTGCCGGCGGTGTGCGGCGTTGATGTAGGATCAGATGGAGGCCGTCGGAGTGCGCGGCGTTGCCATACCTCGCGCACGCACCAAATATTTGACGCTAACCATCGGTGAAACACGCTCTCGGTCCCCCGACCCGACCAGGCTTACTATCCCGCACGAAAACATCGCCGCCTCCTGTTATTTGCATTCCTATAGCTGGCCGGGCCGCGCTCTCTCGCGCTATGCGTGTCATTGTCTCTCGGTTCTGGCCGTCTTCGGCCCTCTTCGTCGCGACCCTCTTCCTTGCTCCGTCCTTAACTGGCCTCTTCCAAAGCCGGGTCTGTGGAGCACACCAGAAGGCTTACCCATGAATCAGCTACCTCCCGGAGACAATCAGCGAGCGAGCGGTCCCCAAGAAAGTTCGCTGTCTGCGAAAATTTGTTGCTGCGACCGACTAACAAGGGACATCACTTAAGGGGGCATTCCCGTACGGAGCCGTCGATTTTTCGCGATTTATGGGACAAACGATTTTTCGATTATTCATCTTATTTTTCCGATTAAATCTGGCGTGCCACAAGGAAGCGCATTAGGACCCATCTTATACACTCTGTTCACAGCGGATCTCCCAAAGAACCCACGTACAATTACCGCCACTTTTGCTGATGATACTGCAATCTTAGCATCGCACAGCAATCCAAAAACAGCATCTCAATACGTGCAAGAAAACCTCGACTCCGTACAAACATGGCTGCTGAAATGGAGAACAAATGTGAACGATACCAAATCCACCCATGTAACCTTTACACTCGGGAAAGAGATATGCCCACCGGTAAAAATAAACAACAAACAAATACCACAAGCAGAATCAGTGAAATACCTTGGCATACACCTGGACCGAAGACTAAATTGGAGGAGACGCATCTGGCAAGAAAGGAAACAACTAGGCACACAATTGCGCAAAGTGTACTGGCTATTAGGACCCAAATCAAAATTGTCAATTCAAAGCAAAATAATAATCTATAAATGCGTCGTAAAACCGATATGGACATATGGTATACAGTTATGGGGCTCATCCTCCGTGTCCAACATCGAGATCCTCGAGAGATTTCAGGCAAAACTTCTCCGCATGATAACAAACTCCCCATGGTATATAACGAATAATAACATACGCAATGACCTTCAGATACCTACCGTCAAAAATGAAATTAAAAACTTTACCGACAAATACACTCTCAAACTCGAACTTCACCCAAACATGTTAGCAAACGAACTACTAAACGAACAGACTGATACGCGCAGACTCAAAAGATTCAAACCGCTAGACAATAGACACAGATTCCAAGAAACGTGATAAAACCTTTATAGCAATTATATTAGCTAGAAGAAAACCAAAGAAGATATGAGCCAGTGGGCGAAATATCTACACATTATGAGTAACTAGCTAAAAAATCTTGCTTATTGTTATTTTGTAACAGATTGCAGATGTACTTATCAAAGTAATAAAAAAAAAAAATTCATTTTATTTGATCGCGAGTCATGGCTCTCGAAAGTTTGCGCACGTGTTTACAATATGACGGGAATTATTGTGGGCTGTACTGTACAAACATACTATACATTAATTCATCAGAAGGATATAAACTAAGCTATATATGTAATTATATCGAATTTGCAAAGGTAATGTACGCGAGGATCGCGCTCCAATTCATTAGGACGAACGTAGCAGCGATCAACTAAAGATTTAACAAATCCCACAAAGTGTGGCATATAATTAATAATTAATTCAACCATAAGCGAATTGAATGACACGAATTTGCTGTTCACAATCATATGGAGACAAGCTGAAAAATTGATTTACGGTTCTCGAATGACGCAAATTCATGAAAATTACTGCGAGTTAGACGATTAATCAAAGACGAAATGAAAAGCTTTTGAAAAATGACAGCAAATACTAACGATGAGGGGGTAATGGTGGCCAAAATACAGATTGTTGTATATATCGAAAAAGTTGAAAGAAATCTTAATCTATATGAGTGTAACCATGCAGGGAACTAGAACGAAGAGAAGCAAAATTTTTTAATAATGAAAAGCAAACTATATACGATATACTATCTTTTTGTGTGTATATTTTGAAGAATGAGATTTCGAAGATGTATCTTCGTTTTTGTGTCTTGATGTTGTCAAAACTGATGACGTTATGCATGAGATTTGAATGAGAACGATATCGAGAACTTTAATCACGTTTCTCCCGAAATTATGTTCTCAAAATTGGCTGTCATGATATCTCGAGATCTCCCTGTCTGATTGACTTTAAATTTGGCGTGTGTTCACAGTAGGTACACCTGTCGCTGTAGCCGCTACCATAATTAAGTCACAAGTATCTGCAGTAAATGTTCAGTTTCGCTACAGGCGAACAAATTTCCATGAACAAATGCGTTGATTTTCCTTTGCACTCGCGGAAGGTGCAAAATTCAAACCAAACGGATTCGTTACGTGTGCATTAGAAAAAGTTGATCTTTGCATTTTCCTCGCATTTTCTGCACGTCTTGTATGTAAATTTTATTAAAATCGACCTGTTACGCTCAAATAAGAGTCTGCCCGGGCGCTTTAAAATTATTGAACGAGTAAGCGAGACCGGTAAATTGAATTATTTTTCGGAAGTCCATCAAACAAGAACTTTTTGGATGTTGAAGTGGCAGTCCGCGATTCTTGTAAAAAGAGTATGCAGGAGAGGTTCGATCGAGTCTTTCGTGCTGGTAAAAAAAGAAAAAACGTGTCACGACTTAATCGTTATCTGCCGGTTTTGCGAAACGAGTGTAGATAAAAGATTATGATAACGAAGATAATCCTCGGAGGAACGGTGATCTGTACGCGCGTTGATCGTTCGTGCTGGTATCGGTAAACAAAGACCGTAATCCAACTGTTTCGTTTGCAAGGTCCACAGCAGCCTAAGTCTTATCAACGTAGCCTACTTAGTAGCCGCGGCAACGAATATTGTCAACATTAACTAACCAGATCCTAGGAAGATAAGGTAGCAGAGCTTGTAGAGTTCTCCAACATCTAAATTACGAAGACAAGAGGGTTATTTATTGATTCCCCTGGATATCCCTGGATGGCCCCGCGAACGGCACCATCGTCCCACTTTAAGCTCGTCATCTCAAAGATCGGAGAACCAATATACCGTCTAACGATCGACGCGAGTGGCCCGATGGAATTGTTTCCAGCCAGGTGGCGGATCAATCAATCGTCGTCACGCGCGTTTTCCCTGGTTTCCGTCCGCAAAGACCAAAACTCCGATATAGGTTTTTGATTTCCGTTCGATTGCGCCGTGGCTGCGTTTGATTCAGCGGCTGTCGATGCGTTCTTGAGTCGAGTGCTGGCTCAATTAAGTATATTCGCATGGATATTCACTAGCAGATAAGCGAATCGATCCCCATCACTCGTGTGCGCCAGCCGGTGTCGTTTCGCGTCAATTGCTCTCCCGGGCTCGTCGAAACAGCCCAATTAGTCGTCGAACGAAGTTGTTACGTCATTATCGCGAAAACGTCAAGTAGTCATTTACGACTGTACGGTCGGTGTACCGCCGCCGCGGGCACATCCGCGCGGCTCTCTCTCCCGTCCCTTCCTTTGCTCCACGTTCGCGTACCCGTCGTACCGATCGTACCCGCCGCCCACTACTCATCCCTCATCCCCCGTGTGCCCCTCTCAACACGTCAGATCCGGCCGTGTTCAAAGAAGAGAAGAGCGAAGGTGCGACCCGGCCGCGCGTATGCGAGTGTCGATGCACCTCAAGGATTCATGGGCTGCGTTTTTCGGCGCCGTGGCACGGAACGAGAGGAACGGAGCGGGAAGATTTCGCGCGCGAGCACATACACCCAGGCCCGGCCCTGGCTACAGTAATTTATGAGCGATCGTTCGTCGAATTCTCCGATGATATTTTGCCTCGCGGGGCAAGCTTGGTCGGCCGAGACGCAGCTGCATCGTCGTATATCGCCGCGCTCGCCGATTTCGACACCTTTCGGCGATCTTCGACGAGCTTCCTCGCGTCGACTGTTCCCCGTAAAACACCGGGGAACCTGACCGCGGCCTCGCGATCGGAATGATACCAGCCCGATACCGTCCTCTACGTTCCGTAAATTCTGTTATCCGTGTCCGCGGACCGATCATCTAACGGAATCGATACTCAGCCTCGTATCTGGCCGAAAGAGGTATCGGTGCCTGCCGATTACATACAGTGTAAAGCATGTATAGTATCAATGGCTGGCATAGTGCTGTCCATTTGAAGCGACCGCATTTGATGCAGTTTCATGGGAGAGACCGTGCCAATAGGGGACTCTCTTGAAACAGTACCCATCGATGAATTTTGCGACCGTAATATCCCTTCTGCTTTGTGATCGGCACGGTTCGATGTCTCTCTTAGATTACGTGACGGTTTTCATGGCTGCAATATTTTCTCGAATCTCGCGCGTTATGCGGTATGTCTATTTTAACGTGACACGTTGGAGTGCTTCTTTAACACGTTCCGTGCCGAGCTTTTTTTACTCGAATCTTCACACTTTGATATTTTACTAAAACTTGATGTATTACGTGCAATTATTAATTTTCGTACACATAACAACGTAACAAAAACTTATCAACGCCCATTCTTGCGGTGGAAATTGATTCTTCGGTTCTAAATTTCTTGTAAACAATTTGTTCAGTTCACTAAGTAAACATGCAAGCGTGTACCATGGATGGTACACGTGGCACGGAACGTGTTAAAGAAAAGAACTTTTTGGAAACTTTTTACAAAAGTTGCGAAACTGTTTTTGTTACGATTGAGGTTGTTTCGATGCTAAGTGTAAAAAATCAGAAATTTCTTCCTTGATAATCACAATGAGATGAGAATAATGTATTGATATCTTTGTACTGTCTTAATGTCAAAGTGCCATAGATATTGCATGCATCATGGGGATATGCAGTACGATGAGATTTCGTCGCAAAATAATTAAGAATTGATCGACCAATATGTCGTAATTATTTCACAACTCGTCAAAAAAAAAAAAAAAGAAACGAGATAATATCTTACATCTATCTCACCATACATCAGAAAATAGAAGCTTTCATTATATGGAATAAAAGCGGTTCTAATATTTTACCAATGCTAATTGCGAACAACATGCAGTTTCAATTTACATTCGATTGTGCTTCTCACGTCTATATTCGGCTGCAGTACATAAAACTTATCAGCTCAATTAGAACGATTTTAAATGATAATAGTGTTTCCTTTCCGTATAATCATTGCCATGAGTGATGAATACCGAACGAGTGTATCGATCGTAATCGCTCTGAGAGCTATCATTATCTAAAATTAGTACCAAACTTGCTTTTGACACTCTGTTCAGTTCCGAACGATTATCTAAGAACTGAATCATTTAAACGGTATCCATATGATATCGGAACGTTCGATAGGTATTGCTTTATGTCTTCGTGACAGTTTCGGGCATCGCCAGAATGATTTCCGGCAAACATATAATGCCACTGATGAAGCAATTTATCGGTCCGAGCAGATGTCGCCAATTTGTCGGCTTATATCGGTGTGCCTAATTCCGATTCCTCCGAAAATCGAGTTTCCCTGTTTCTGCCCAGGAGACATCAGATTCGAATCTGGTAAATTCTGATTTTTGGCGCCGGGATCGACAGGTGTACCGCTACACCTGGGAATCCGTTCCGAAGGCAGATACAGGCTATTAGCGTTTGACTAGCAGTCACAGTGACAAGAGGTTAATTAGGGCATCTTTCTTTTACAAAGGAACTATGCCACTTCTTACGTCAGCTTTTTATATATATATTTAATATTACGTCAAGGAAGTATTGATTATTATCATTTCTTTTAATTTCAGCAGCCTAAAAATAATAATAAAAAAAATGCTTTTGACTTCATTATGATACGAACTATAGCGGCACATGTACTAAAAACAATTGCTAAATGTGAACGAAATGAGATATCATGGAAGCCATTTTAGGAAACGTAGTTTCGCAGAAAACGCTTTTCAAGTTTTTGTGTATCATTTGGATCAAAATCATACTTGCAACTACATAATCTGCCAGCCCAGGACCATAAAGTTGACCGTCCTCTTATCGTAAAAGGCCCCTCAGTTTCCTCTTATTCTGTTGATCTATGCACTATGTAGTGTTATATTGCTAACTGTTAAAATAGCTACGTACAATTTCGCCATATATATTTGAAGGACCATATTCCTTAGAAAAATTCAATTAACACGTTGACTGCCACGCGTATTTACAACAAAATCTCCTACAGGCCACCCGTGCTGCTATAGGAAGCGTGCGCTGTTAATTCATATCTGTTTCTGTTCCTGCATGAACAGTTGGAATCTTTGCCGAGTACCGAATGGTATAACTTAAAATCTCTGCCCTTATTTTTTTTCAATGATGAAAAGAGATCGGATTGCCCGGAAGGAGAAGCATAAATAAAATTACATCGTCAGATTCTGATTTGGATACTGATAAATATAATCGTAATTGTTGGGATTATGGAATGAAAATGAATATGATTCTAATTCCTTTCTTAAAAAGACTTTATTTTATTCCTTTATTGAGAGAAGGTATATGGGCGAAAACGATCGAGCGACCAAACTCTACTGAGAGTCCGGTAAGAAAAAACGCTTCTTTTATACCCTTTTTGGGTTCGTCTTATCCACCAATCAGAGACGTTTATTTGTCGCGTTTCACATTGTATACGTGACGCTGGGATCCCCAAGTTATGAAGATACTATTGACGAGATTTTACGAGAATTGGTCATGGAAGAAGAAAGAAATGTTGATGATACCGAGGAAGCTACAGTTCAAATAAAAGATACGAAATGGATCGATCAGAGGCACGAGCATATCTGAAAAAACAAACAACTTTTTGTCCAAGCTGTCCTGATCAACCTCAACTTTGCAGAGAATGTTTTAATGTTATACACTGCGAATAATTTTTTTAATAAACCATTTTTATAAGAATTCAATAGTTTCATTACCTCCTGTAGAATATTTGTCGAAATATTTTCGGAAATCCTTTGTAAGTAGTCGAATCAGCGTCACCCGAATACGGGTGACGCGGCAGTCAACGTGTTAAAGATGGATCTTTTTTAACGTTCTACATTAGAATACCCCGTTAACTGCGGAATTAGTTGATCCTGACACTGATGCGCGGTTTCACAAACGAGACCGACGCTGAGCGCCGCCCGAGAGAAAGCAAGATCGAGAGCATTACGAAACGATACATTAAAACTGGACGGGAAGGAAAATCATGCGCGACGGACGAGAATGAATTTAAAGTTGTTGTGCGCGCGGCGAAATGTCCTCGCTCGCACACGACCGCGACCAATCCATCTTCGCCGAATCATGACTGACTTCTTTTATCATTTCTACGCTTCACGCTCTCATCGCTTACTCCTGTTCGTCATGATAACCGGGATCGATGTAATTATACAGTGTTTTGGCTCGTTAGCGAGATATTCTCGAGACGACAGATGTTTTTGCGTGTTCGTCATGGCTCGACGGAGAAACGGGAAAGTCCGTTTTCATGATTTGAAACAATCGTACCCTGCAGCAAATCTTTATCGCGAAAACAAAATGGCATCGGACACGTTGTGTTCGAAGAGTTCACAGAGAACAATTTATACGTTTTAGCGGATATCGGCAAAGATCTCGAAAATTGTACCTGGAAGTCGATAAAGGGAGTTTTCTTTGCAAATGAATCCTCTTTAGTCATTGGAATTAATTAGTACTTCCTTGTTGTACATAATATCCTAGAAGGAACGAAAATGTTGTATCCATCGTATGTCTGTATCATCTGCAATGGCTAAATATCGATATCAATCGATTCTTATTTCAAGTTAAAGGTAATTAAGAACATACGTATGTGATAGGTTCAAAATGTTCATCGTACATCTGATTCGAGGGGTTATGTCATAGGGTCAGTCAAGGGGTTAATCCGTATACCAAAGAATCTTTCAGATTCGGATCCCAGTTTTAATTTGTAGTGATTTGACTACTTACAAAGGATTTCCGAAAATATTTCGACGAATATTCTACTGGAGGTAATGAAACTATTGAATTCTTATAAAAATGGTTTATTAAAAAAATTATTCGCAGTGTATAACATTAAAACATTCTCTGCAAAGTTGAGGTTGATCAGGACAGCTTGGACAAAAAGTTGTTGGTTTTTTCAGATTTGCTCGTGCCTCTGATCGGTCCATTTCGTATCTTTTATTTGAACTGTAGCTTCCTCAGTATCATCAACATTTCTTTCTTCTTCCATGACCAATTCTCGTAAAATCTCGTCAATAGTATCTTCATAACATTCATTATCACTAAGATTATATTTATCAGTATCCAAATCAGAATCTGACGATGTAATTTTATTTATGCTTCTCCTTCCGGACAATCCGATCTCTTTTCATTATTGAAAAAAATAAGGGCAGAGTTTTAAATTATACCATTCGGCACTCGGCAAAGATTCCAACTGTTCATGCAGGAACAGAAACAGACATGAATTAACAGCGCATGCTTCCTATAGCGGCACGGGTGGCCTGTAGGAGATTTTGTTGTAAATACGCGTGACAGTCAACGTGTTAAACGTTTCTTTTTATGTAAACAAAATGTAGTACAAAATGATAAGTGGCGATTGATATCACAAGTGTAGAATTTTATACCACGAATATTGTGTTGGAGTTTTACGTGATCCCATCAAAATTTTGTTACAAGGTAATTCTAAATATTTTCTTAACCGTAACCCTTACCTGCGAACATTCAAATTTGTCGCAACAATACGGACACGGAGTCTGTCGGTCTCTCACTACAATATATTGTTCATAAAATGATTATAATATTAATATTTACATAGAAATTAAATATAACATGTATTACACATATTAGGGATGACAAGGAGAGAGCGAGGTACACGAAATAATAACTTCTAGATCCACTTATGGTAGACGGTCGCAGTTGAGGGCCTAAAAGTTCTTCAGAAAATGTTTCATTATGTTTCTTCTGGCGATATCTTCCGGCCCGAGAAAACAATTTTCGGGTTAAATGGAAATACGATGTTTGGTGAAGCGAAAGGTTCCTCATGGTTGCAAAGATTTTTCCGCAGTGATTCAAGTGTCCTGGGATCGACGCCGACGACGGGATCTTGGCACGTGAACAGTGGCCGCTCTGCACAGCTGCATTTTGCTCCGGTGTTTCGGCGCAATTACGTCTGTTAATGGCATCTCGCGGCATTATGGCGTCACACGGCTCCCCGCGAGAGCACACGAACGCACACGCGCGGCTTGGAGAGAATGGGATGGAAGAGGAGAACAACGTGAAGAGCCGGAGAGGAGAGAGCAAGAGAGGATGCTGCATAACGAAAAGTGCGAAGGCACCAAAGTTACAAGAGGATAAAAGGATGCATGCCTCGAGCTTTTATCGACGGCCGATGGTGAAGTGTGAACAGAGACGGAACAACGGAGAGAAGAACAACTGTGGATAGCGTCGAGCGACAGAGAGGGGACACACGCATTATCTAAATGCACGACACTCTGTCGTACACGCTGTTCACGGTACCACCTCCTCCTTCGCTGGCAGAAGCTACCAAGTTTCTCTCTCTCTCTCTCTCTCTCTCTCTCTCTCTCTCTCTCTCTCGCTCTCTGTCTCTTTTTATCGTCCCCTGCACTCGTATTCCCCCGAACCCCGCCCAACAGACTGAGAACCGCGGATTTCGAGTACTGTCCGACGACCGTCAAGTGGACAATCTTCCGAGTTGTCCTGCGGTTCGGACCGCAAATCAACCCTCGCGCGGAGAAAAACTCCCTTTTCAACGGGGGTACCGCGATCCTGGCATTTATGGATTCCAAGGATCTCGAGTAGCTCCGACGCAAACAACCCCGTCGAACTGTCGCGAATATACGCCAAGATTTCCGACGGTTTAGTCCCACTTGTCTTTTCCGATGCAACCCTACATCTTTTAAACCCACGAATGTTCATTCGGCAATACTGCGGAATATATATTTCGTTCCAATAAACAATAGGTGATTTCTGTGAGTTCAAATCAAAAGTCGAATCTGTTTTCCTCCATCTTCGGGTTTTTAGAAAATTTAGTTGTAAAGAGGTTGCAAAATTATCTATTCGAACCCACTATCGCAGTGGAACCGGTTACTATGGGCCGATCGATTGCCGTGCCTTTGGTTTGTTTTCGGGCATAATTAACTTGATATTCATCGAACAATATATATTCAATTCTTTTGTTCTTTTATCTTGTTTATTTTTTAATGAAGAAATGTAATATGTCTCATTCGATAAGTATAAAGTTAGTTATGACCGAAAACAAACCAAAGGCACAGCAGTTGGTCACTCCACAGTAACCGGCTACACTACTCCATCTGCTTGCCGGGTCAGGTAATTTTTGACACGGTTTTCAGTTTTAGATGTGGTTTAGATAGAACCGTGATTTAGATACGGATCGCAGATGACCCGGATTGCGCACCGGGTTACGAATGCGATTAAAAAATACATTAATGATGTTATTTAAAAATAATGATTGTCACTTCAAAAATACGTTAATAATGCTATTCCTATTTTTTTTAAGTTATGATAGAGGTCTGTTCTTTTTATTATCGATGTAGCCATACAATAAATATAAATTTTCTTTTCCCTCTAAGAAATTATTACCATCGAAAGAGTTGCCAACGGTAACAGATTAAGAGTACCTAAATTTTATCAAATTATTATTGAACTCTTCGGTAAAGCTCCGAGGTCCCTTAAGAACTCTTAAGTAGCTTTGTATTTCCGAAGCATTTTTTGTTTCCACCGATTGGACATGCGAGAGAATTCCGGCGAAAATCCTGAGACGTATACACAATTTTTTGCCGCAGACAATAAACTTTACTGCAGATTTTTTCCCGCGCAGCTCTAGAGGGTACGGAGATTTATCTTCCATCCTAACTGTATTATTCTCTCTGCCATGATTTACAACTGGTATTTCTTCCAGTTATTGTGCAATAGATTCGTTCAACCGGGAATAATATTCAAACATCCAATTACCGAGAGATTAACATGAAAATTCAATGCACTTGAACAATGCAGAATCTGTGACTGCTTATCGGCGAAGGCTACCGTACGACGAAATAAAAACGAATCGGATTTAAAAGTACTCGAACAGGAACATCAGTTGCAGCACAAAAGGTTAAAACCAGCCGGCGATAACTCGTCTCATTATCTGCAACCCGATTCCATAAATCGGTCCTTCGCGATGTATCTCTGCTGGTTCGACGGGCGAACTTGTCGCCGATTCGGTTTTTGCGATCTTGATTAAACGTATCGGGCACAGAGCGAACACCTGGGTCCTT
This sequence comes from Megalopta genalis, assembly GCF_051020955.1. Lineage (NCBI taxonomy): Eukaryota > Metazoa > Arthropoda > Insecta > Hymenoptera > Halictidae > Megalopta > Megalopta genalis. The sequence goes on along the minus strand of NC_135018.1, from coordinate 4,459,116 downwards.
TGTGCGGCGCCGGCCTCGCGGCTCCGATACGGCTCGCGGATACGTCGAAAATTTATTCGTATAGCGCCCTTCGCAGACGAATGCGTCTTCCGATTCCCGGAGCGGCGTTCCCATCGTTGCGCTTCTTATTTCATGCGGCCGACGCTGGTCACCGCGGCGACCACACCGCTGAGAGAGTTCAGCTCCTTCGACGTTGTCTTCAAAGTTGCCCGGCTTGTTACTCGAGGGAGCGACCTCGGTGAACGGCACGATTTACGATAGGTAATTACCGACGGCAGTAGTCCCTCTACTAGACTGTACCCGGCTTGTATATCAGTTCGACGCGGCTTGCACCGAAAAGCCTCTATAGTCCGGGCCTGGTCATTGTTTCTATTCGTTGCTCGTTCCGGCGATGCTTCTCCACCGTGTTAACCTTGAATAATATCGATAACCGTAATGAATAATAATAATAATAATAATAATAATAATAATAATTAATAATAACCGAAATTAACCTTTTAGGCACGACGCGCCACTATAGTGACTTTCGCGGATGTCATCTTTCTGGACGACGCACCACTATAGTGGCTTACTCTAGTAGCTCACTCGGTCATCGTTTGAATCAAATAATCGTCTTCATATGCATTGTTTCACACTTCTTTTGTCTTCACATCGATTTACAACAGTTTACAGGATGTCCCAAAAATGTCTCGCTATCCGAAAGTGGCGGATTCCTCAGGCCATTTGAAGCAACTTTTGCCTTTATAAAAATTTTCTCCGAGGCACCGTTAACGAGTTATTAACGAAAAACAGTGACCAATAAGAATCGGGTACGGCTGACGCGAGGCGGCCCAGTCAACCAGCGCACGAAGCCCAGTTCCGCTCATTGGCTCGATCATCTCGCGCCAGCTGAGCTGGGATTCGACCGCTGGCGCCGTTGGCTCGGCCACCTCGCGTCAGCCATACTCGATTCTTATTGGTCACTGTTTTTCGTTAATAACTCGTTAACGGTGCCTCGGAGAAAATTTTTGTAAAGGAAAAAGTTGCTTCAAATGGCCTGAGGAATCCGCCACTTTCGGATTGCGAGACATTTTTTGGACACCCTGTATATACAGACAGAATATACAGTATCAGACTCTGTACAGTACATATCAGACTCTGCTGTCCAGAGAAATAGCCTCGCGCAGAATTCAGCCGTGCCTAAAAGGTTAATGTTGATAACCGTCGCTATATTGTTAACATTTGTTAACAATCGCCGACTTTTCACTGACACGTGCATCACCGATATCACGCGTAAGTGACGACCACGATTTTCTATTTCGCAAAAAGGTGCATCAAATTCGTTTCGCGAATGTCACTATTTAAAATTCTGACGCGGAACGTGATATTTACAGCTTCCCTTTGATGATATTTTTATCACATTTTATAAGAGAATACATTGCGTTTGCTGCGATGAGTAAAATAAATACAATATGGCTTTCATTTCTTTAAGCCGTTATATTCTCCGAATCTCATGAAACAGTTGTTTCTTTGAAATTTACTGCATTTAACGTAGACCTTGAGAAATTACACAAAACATTGTGAACGTATGAAATATTATTTTCTTGGTTTCTTGAAGTCTTAAAGTCTTTCTTAGTTTCCAAAGCTCATTGCACAAATCGAGTCTCAATGAATACTTTTTACTAATTAAACTAAACCTTTTACAAAAGTTGGACACATTTACAACAACTGAAAGTTCTGTCTTCAATATGGCCGCAGGTAAAATCTGTTTGATTGTAATGAAATTTAAGTAATTTTTGAAAACTTTAGCAATATCTTGCAAACTATATGAGCTGCAAGTCTGTAATTTCGTCCTTGATTTTTGCCGGCACAGAACAACTCTAGCGATTTAGACAAAATCGGCGACTACGCGGTAGATTCTGTGCGATTTGACGTGGAATAACTCTCTCGGCCGATTAACGTACGACAAGGAAAGGGAGATTCGCTTCCCCCCTTTCAGTTTCGTTAAATCGGCGGCCAAAGAAAATACGCGTCGTTTCCGTGCACCGATAAATCCCGTTTTAACGAAGTAGTCTCTCGGCTTTCCTCATTATCCGCGATCAAGTGCGGCCTTTCGATGCAGATCGCGCCGGATGAAAAGCGACCGGTATCTCTAAACATGGAATAAAAACGAGCCAGCCCCGTGAATACGTATCCATTATCGAAACAAAAGGAAAACGGACGATCTTTTCGGTTCGACAAAGAGCGCTCTCAATTATATCGGCCGTCTACTTGTGGCTCGGGCAATTCCGATCCTCCGTCTCGAGGCCGGAATCGTCGGATTGTTAAACTTCAAGAGGTCCACTTCCCGATCCTAGGAGATTCTTCGGGACGATGTTCCGGGGATGTCCGGGGATCGTAGACTACGAAGATCGACGCAGACCGACGCAGAATGTTAACTCAGTCGGCGGATTTCTAAATAGTTTCATCGTATTCGCTCAAGGACTTCATTAATCCTCTGACTGCGACCTACGATCAAACGATATTCACTGCGATTATCCGAAATAGCAATTTCGCATTCGACTACGATCATGCAGAAATTTACAATAAATATTTGCATACTAATCGTTGTCTCTTCATATTCCTTGAACGAGCCCTCTCTATTTTTCGGCATAAGTAACATTGTTGATGGTTGCGTTATATTAATGTATATATTATAGTAATATATTATATAATTATTATATTATAATTATATAATTATATTTATAATTATATTTATAATTATTATATTATTATTATATTATAATTATATAATTATATTTATAATTATTATATTATTATTATATTATAATTATATAATTATATTTATAATTATATATTATTATATTATATTTATAATTATTATATTATAATTATATATATAATTATTATTATATAATATATTATATAATGTATATATTATAGTAATATACTATATGTATAGTATCTATTATATCAATGCTTTAGTATTTATTTACACGTTTGCAGACGAATTAAAGATTTTGTGGCGAGGCGATCTCAGGGGATCGTTCTAGGGCTAATCGATATTCTTAGAAGTATTTTGGTAGATCTTGTGGGTGTTTTTGGAACGGATTCGAGACCGAATAATACAGACCTATATCTAATTGAACAACAATTATCGTTAGAAATGTACTCTATCTAACAAATTGACAGACCCCCCGACGAATCTCCAGAAACACAGAAATGAAAACAACGGGGTTGGCGCGTGATATAACTTCAGAGTATGCACTCAGTTCCAGAATCTCTGCCTAAATCGTTGAATTCTCGTTCGCTACGCCCTGAACGAGAACTCGAATGCAAACTATTGCGATATATTATTCGTCACAAGTTCGACTAAGAATAAGCGAGCCCTAAAAATAGTCGTCTGGCTGAAGCGAGCAGCTAATCGCGGCGACATTGTTATTCAGTGAACGTTGATAACCGAGCCTAAAGGATTCTACGGTCAGGACCCAGGATGCAGAGAAGCCGTTGTTGTCGTAGTCGGGTACGCTTTCGCGTAATTGCATTTCGCCGGCCACACCCCGGTTCTTTCTTCATTCCCTTTAGATCTCTCGACCTCGACTCGCCTAATGGTAATACACGGGGCTGGGGCCGCGATCAGCCTCGTGGATCGGCGCGCTCCTAGGCGCGTACTGGATCGTTCGTGACGCGGGATTGCGAAATCGGTTCGCGAGCACCGAAACCAAGGTTATCGACGACAGAGCAGCAGCAGTAACAGCAACAGCAGCCGCCGCCAGTGCAAACGGTGTTCTCGAGTCAAGGTTGCACGATCGAAAGCCGTGAAACGAAAACCCTGCTCGGATCTTTCCGAGATACGCTGGGATTCGACTTGGTAATGGAAGGGAACGCTTCTGTTCTTTCTCGTGAAGGCCCAAGTACCATTTTATTTAGGCTCGTAACGGTATTCCAAATGATATATTGTCCGAGCTGTGCTACGATTATGGGAATCTTCAAAATGTCCCTCGTAGGTTGGGAAATGCGTGAAAGACCGGTTGGACGGGAGAAAAGAACATTCATTTGGAAGCGTAGTTAATTAGGTAGGACAGGGCATATCTGTAGAGATTTCCTTCACGCTGTTAGATACTATTGCATCGCTAGATTATTCGATAATCGTTTCCGAGGATCAGGCGGCAAGTCAAGATTTATCACTAGAGAAGCTATCCCCTAAATTGTACGGTCGCATCTTAAACGTGTAACCCGCATCGTTTGAACATTTGTCGACGAATATTTTCGAATTGTATTTTAGGGAAGGTATGCAACGAGTTACATGTGTGTCGAAGAAAATTTAATATATTCCTCATTAAAATTGATGACATTCGTAAGAAAAGTCTTAGCGCGACGCTTTAACTTCTTTCTTTTTTCACAGTTCAGATTAAGCTTCTCATTTGTTACTCGTCATGCGTATACTTTTGAATAAAAAACCATCGTTAGATGAATTTAGATGAGAACAGCATCGGATTCGATGTTTCATTTAAAATGAAGAAAACGTAACTTCTCCATGTTCAAATAATAATTTGTTTCTTGTTGTCCAATGTATGCTCCATTGTAATTAGCGAAGTGAGCTTCGTCGAACCTACTTCTCCTTACTCTTGAAACTTTTTGGATAAACTGTTCGTTTCGTTGTATGTTTCGCTTCAAGCAATTTTGTATGTTTCGATTATTGTTATGTGACATTTGTTCCATCAACGGCCTCATACTTTTGCTTCTTTTATCATTACGTTCGGAAGTGTTATTATTAGATTGCGGCTTGATGCGTTTATGACAGAAATAAGCGGATGACTGTAGTAGGAAACACTAGAAACACTAAAGAAACTCTAAAGGATACCATCGTACCAGAAAGTGCGAAGTCTTTAAGCGACTCCTGATTCTTGCAACAGATGCGTGCAATTTTTCTTTTTCTTAAAGATCCGCGGTCTCTGATCGTGATATTTCACTCGTGGTCACCGATCACTGGATATTTCGTTAGGGCATCCGCCTATTTTCTCTTTCATCCACAAAAAAATAGCAATGCATCGAACACGCGCGCAATGTTATGACAAATCGTGATCGCGTCGATCTTTCAACTCCGATCACCCGTGTCTGAATGAAAGCCTTGCTCGTCACGACCGGGCTGTCCTAATTTTCTACCAACCGGCTCCTTCGTTCTTCGGATGAGTGACGTCGACCTTGTCTAGGAATGGCACCTGCCTTCTCCCTCGATTTCCTATTGCGTAACACGGAAACTGGAGTAGTCGAGTGTACAGGTGGAGGAGGGTGGTGGCAGGGAGCTATAAAAGGGGGAATAGCGGTGACCAGAGTCGAAGAGGAGAGGAGCGTAGGTGTCTCGTTTCAATGTGGGCCCCACCGGTCGAACACTATTATTTGGGCCGAGGGTCGACGGATTCGCGTTATAAGCGAGAAAGAAGCGAGGAAGGGTCCCGTTAGCGAAGGGTCAAAACTCCTCCGCCCTCTTTTTCGAGGATACCTTACGTTCCTCCTACTTCTATCGTTCTCTCCCGTTCTTCCCGAGGAGTCCTCCGCTGGTAGAGAGCCGATGCTTTCTCATCTCGTTCTCGAAGGCGAAGACTGAAGGCCCCAAGGCAGGTATAATATAACCTCCGACGGTCGTTCTTCTCCACTTCCCCACCCGTTTCCATCGCGCTTCTGCCCTTCTTTCTCCGCCTCGCTCACCGACACCGACGCGATCTCTTCTCTCCAACCGTGAGTCCTCCCTTGGTCCCAACCAGCCAAGAGGTTATTTATTACAGGTTTGGCGTTTATATTGGATTTACACAACTTAAATACCGAGCCCCATTGGCGCGCGGCATCAACATAAATATTGTATTTCCTTCATCGTCGAGCGGGGCCCCGGACCCGACTATCGCCTCGGCCGTAACGATTTCCACGACTGACCCTCCCCGAGGACCCCTCATCGCAACTTCCGCTCCGCCAAATTACCGTGAAAGCGTTTTCTCTTCTAGTCGGCGACGCCCGGCCAGAAAAAAAGAAAGAACCCATTCATACGGTTCAGCTCGCGGCCGTTGACAGGGTTAACACGATCGCACAATCGATTCATTATACGCTTCTGATTTCGAGATTACGCAACAGCGAATCGAAATTTCTGGTGTCGTTCAACTCTTTCGATTGACGAAGTGTATATATTGGGTTGGCAACTAAGTAATTGCCGATTTTAGTTATAGATGTCTCTCACTCCCATTTTTATGATATCCGTAAATGTTATATTATAAAATTATTATTATTATTATTATGTTATTTTTTATTATCCGTGAACGTTAGCAACTGGACAAATTGAATGCAGCGGTCAAGGAAAAGCGACCAGAATTAGTCGATCGTAAAGGTGTCATTTTCCAGCAGGACAATGCTAGGCCGCATACGTCTTTGTCCACTCGGCAAAAATTGATGGATATTGGTTGGGAATTGATGTTACACCCACCGTATAGCCCTGATCTCGCGCCATCGGATTACCACTTATTTCGATCCCTGGACAACTCCCTTCGTGGTAAAACTTTTAATGATGATAACGCTGTAAAATCTCACTTTACTCAGTTTTTGGCCGAAAAGGATCAGACTCTCTACGAGCGTGGAATTTTCAAGTTGTCAGAGAGATGGCAAAAGGTCATCGAACAAAATGGAAAATACATTACAGATTAAACTTCGTTCCAAGTAAAAAAACTTTTTATTTCATTGAACAAATCGGCAATTACTTAGTTGCCAACCCAATACATCGACTTCCAGACAGTATACAATTTCGACAGGAGTCTTATCGTATCGATAAAAGCATTTCTGCCAACTAGAGTAGACCAAAAACTTGCAGCCACAAATCTGTCGGGATTCTAATCTTCCGCCTGGAGTAAGTCACTAAATATGTACAGTTATTCACAAAATTGCGCGTACACTTTCCAAAATGCGATAACTTTTTTAAAACTGGACTAAGTTACTTGAATTTTTGTTTTTTAGATGATAGCGATACTAGCCTACTAGACGATTATCGAAGTGCTTTTTTAAAAATTTTGTTATTACTTGGAATGACAAAAAAAGGAATAAACGCTCGTTTTTTAACTTTTTTATCTGAGCCTATAACGGAAATTTAAAGAATGCCTCTCGTAGATCTCGATAACTTAAATACATGCAGAAAATTGTATCAAGTTATTGTATTGAGTTACAACGAATTAAAAATGGCAAAATCGCAGTTTTATCACGATTTTCACCAGAAACTGGAAGAATTCTGCAGTTTTAAAAATCTGTCAATACCTATATAGCTCGACTCTGGGTTAACTTTTATTTCTTTTTTGTTATCCCAAGTAATAGCAAAATTAGAAATTTTAGTCATCGTCCAGTAGACTAGTCCCTCTATCACCAAAAGTCCAGTTTGAAAATCCAGTTTTAAAAAGGTTATATTATTATTTTAAAAGGTGTACGCTCAATTTTATGAGTGAGTATATGTAACCACCTAGTCACTGGGCGACACGACACCTCTATGTGGCTATGTGTAGATGTAATTTAACCTATCTTCATTACATTGAGTCATTAAGTATAGGTTTTATAGTAACTGTTAAAGGTTTTACTTAGGATTCAGAATGCCATGCTTTCACTGGCACTTTTATTACAATCTGAGACGCACGAGTTTACAGTTGAAGATCTCTCTTTTTTGGAGGCTAAATATTGTCACAGCGTTTCTCTGCATCAAAACAAAAAGTTAATTGATTATGGTATATTAATAGAAATGATTATGTTTGTTCACAATTTGCAACTAATCAATTGACGTTTCGTGTCACAAATTAGTTGCGTAAAAATGTATTATTCGGTAGATATTTATAACATGTAAACCACTGTATATTTCAATGTACAATACGTGCACCCGCGTACTCTTGTATTATCTGTGTATGCGATGTACGTGTATCCGTGTACAAATAATCGCACGGATTATAACACGGGCATGTTAATCCTTTGCACTTGAGCGGTGACTCTCAGTCACTATTGGAAAGATGACTCTCGATCACCACTTGGCTTTACTCGGTGACTCGAGCAGCGACGATGTTTATTTGGGTTTGGTTTCTTTGGGACCCGAAGCATGGTCTGGTACTATCGCTTCATATGGTGTATCTCTAAGCTATTTGTGTATAATCTTATGAAGTGTCCAATGATACCCTTTGAAATGACTCTAAGACTTATCTGAAATTAGTCCGTGATCGCGGTTCGGATTCCGTCTTCGGCGTTAGTTCGACCTCGACAGTCTCTCTCGTGGCGATAGGAATATTATTCTCACAGTTTTTGAGCCCTGTAATCATGGAATGTGGTAATGAAATTAGTTCAAGTTTTTCGTTGTTGAAGAACGAAATTACGTCTATGTATAATAACACTTGACGATAGAGAGAAACAAAGCAGCGATGAGGAGAGTGGTGATGAAGCAAGAGGTGTAAAAAGACGAAAAATCTGGGTAATATAGAGTGAATGCTGCGAAAGCTACTTTCTAGAGTCTGGAGATCTGTTCTATCAATTCTTATATCCTTTATAAACCAGTGAAGAAGCAGAGAAATGAACGGCCGCTTAGTCATCTGCAATATGTAGAAACTTTGGTCGACCAATTGAGAGGAGATTTTTCTCAGACACGACATCGAGTTTCTAATTCAACCTACAGTTTTGATGAAATCCGATTAAATGGGAAGCTACATGTTATGCTAACAGAAGTTAGGAAGGATTGTCAGGGTTGCTGTCAACGAAATAGACCTGGCGAAAGACACCAAACCACATATTGCGATACTTGCCCCGACAAGCCGAGGATGCGTGTTGGAAATTGTTTTCTAAAATATCATACAAAGCAACGATATAGAGCTTCATGTTTAAGAAAATTCCGTCTTTGGTGTATAAGTTTTATACGTTAATTTGTGTGTGAAAGCATTTTAAGTTAGCTGCAAGAAATTCACCAAATTTGTCCTCGAGTGCTGTACGTTAATTACAGCTATTTCTAATCAAAACCCAGCGTTCCATTCCTGTATAATGTTGCTGCGTTAATCGTATTTCAATGTTGATTAATACTGTATAATACGTTGTACAGCTGTATAATACTGGATCGCGTAACTCAAAGAATACCTTGGCGAGATCACACGTTTGTTTTCAGTTAGCCTTCCAATTTAACCTCGAACCGACGAACTTTGCCACCACAAAAGTCTTCGAAACACCGAAAAAGCAGCTTAGTCGCGAGGGTTGGCTTAGCCTCGCACCCCTACACGATCGCAGCAGTTGAATCGCGTGAGACCGGCGATGTCCGACAAAGGCACCCGCGAGAATCCTCACCCCGAGATTGTCTGGAGAGCCGGAGGATTTCTGGTCCCCGAGGCGGTCAGCCGGGTATCCCTTAAACGGCTCCGCTAACATATTCCACGGGCCAACTCGCGTGGCTCGGGGCCGCGTCGGATCAGTTTTTGCGATAAGTGGTAACAACGACACCGGCTACCACTGCTAGGAGACATCGGTCGCACGGAGGCAGGAGGAAGAACAGGCGGCGTTGTCGTCGTTGTCGTCGTCTGGTTTGTCGCGCGGCATGGCACGTCCTCGTAGCAAGCAAACCAGCCAGCCAGCCGGCTGCAGCTGCAACTGCGACTGCAACTGCAACGGCCGGCCGAGCGGATACGAGCGCGCGCCGAGAGGGCAGCAATTCCCCCGGCGCGCGTTTAGAGCAAACCAGCCGCGTATAGCAATCATTCGTCTCCTTATCTAGCGACGGAGGCAAACGTGTAGGCATTCATCCATCATCCAGTAGCGTGGAAAGCACTCATTTAGCTGCTCCGCTTTCATTGCCCCGGCAAGCCTCGAGTCCCGCGAGGGTATCCGGCACGAGGCGAGCGCGCGCTTGCATTCAACTCATTTCTACGGCCCGCCGATGCGATATGCGCGTTCCTCTCGTGTCCCGAGACGAACCTACGAGAGAAGAAACACTCTGCTACCAATAGAACCGCCCACGTAAACGATCCACCGTACCGTTGCGTCGAAATCCCCGTGCGATTACTCGCTTCGAGCTCGCTACAGCTGCAAAAGTACCGCCGAGAAACTCCGGGACACTTCCCGATCGTTTCTAAGGATAGCCGAGATTTTCCTAGTCGCTGCAGGGGTTTCGGAACACTTCAGCCCCTGGATCCATTTTCCTGCTCTAGATCGTTCGCTATTAGGCTCAAGATTGCTGATATCGAACAGCTGATTTCAAAAAGGAACCTGATTTCAAAGAGAACTTGCTTCTTTCAATGGAACCTGCGTAAGGAAGCAAAGGAAATTGTCTTGAAATTCTAGTAAAGAGACTAAAAAGCGGTGAGAATCTAATAACTAATTAGTGGACTACGGATTTTTAAGCAAAATCAAATATTTCCGAGTCGATAGTAAACAATAGAAGTAAGATGAAAATGTATTTCTTGTTTCGACGATTTTAATTACAATCTTTTTACAATTATGTTTTCATTTCTTCCGTTTTTATCAAAAATGTATAACATCCGTTGTTTGCTAATTATATTAGTATATAATTTATTTATAGATTGTATATGTCGAATACGACCTTACCGAGCTTTTAATCATTGGTACAGTAAAACGTCGTTAACAGTAAATCTACCGTGCCGGTCAAAATGACCAGTTTCGTATTCTGCATTTCAAGGTTGTTGAAATCGTAAAGTCCCTTTCGAAGGAAGAGATTGAACAAGTTCTTTAATCCAACCTTACATTATAATAAAAATTCCCACGCTACAGTCATGTTTAGGACTTTATGTTTAGCGTTAAAGACCTATCCCGATTCTAATGGCCTTTAATTATCTGAATTTGCTCAATGATCTGCACTCTTGTAGATTTACTTTTCATGCTTACAGCTAACGAAACCATTTTAACTTATTATATGCTAGGTAATTGCTAGGTATTGTGTACAAAAAATATCACCACTCACAGAAAGTGCGCCTTCACGTGGCTTTCCGTCAAACGGCGCGACATCGGTCGATGAAAGTTAGATCGCTGTCCTCGATGTATCGGCGACGGACGTTCCGCCGTCATTCGGATGTGTCGTTTATTGGTAACGTAACAGGACAATGTATACGAGCGTCGTTTGCCCAACATTCGTTGTTACATCGGTTGTCCATTGTTTCCTGAGCGCAACGGCAAATAGACGTCGCAACGATGCAAGGTGCGCCAGTCGGTCGCGTTTTCGAGCCGCTTTATCGACGCGGCCAAATAAACCTTGGATTTATTTATCGAGTCGAGTAACGTGGTTTCGTGTTCCGATAAACTGTTACGAAGTGGCGACGCCCACGTAGAGGCCGGCCACGCAGCATCTGACGCTCCAGAAACGTTCGATGTGCACGCTGCCAACTACTGTTGTCCTTCGTTCCGTTTCTCTTCCTACTGGCTCGGTCTCGCGACCCTGTCAAGACCGGCGCATTTTCGCCAGAAAATGTAAATGAACTTTAACCGTTACTCACTCGCCCACGAGACCGGCCAGTTCCGCCTCGGAAAACGATCATACGCTGCTGGACCGCTCGCACAAAGGATTGTAACATCAAAAGAACTCGGACGCGTGTATCCGATGATAACGTTCCGAGACACCGTAGGCGTTACTAGATTTTTTAATGTCAACCTTATTGGATATTTGGATAATTCAATTAGCGGAACGACGTTCGTCAGGCGACAGATTCTTCGTTTTCTTTGGATTAGGTAGACGGAGAAACGTTCAGCGTTCCATACGATCTTCACGCGCTGATGCATGCGAGCAATTAGTTCGGTGATGAGAGTATTAGATTATTGGCAGATTTAGTAGTTCAACACGTTGAATGCCACGCCGGTTTTACAGAAATTGTCCGTGGCGCCACGATGAATTTACTTTTATGTGACACATATAATGTTGAAATATTTGCAATAGATAAGTTACAGTGTATAATCATGTTTGACATGCTAATTGCGACAAGGGTCACTGTTTGAATCGACGATGGTAATAATACAAAATTTTAGATATTGACATTTGTTTTACATTATGTATATTCCTATCAATTTGGGCGCGCCGGTCACCGGTGGCCCCCATGGCGTCACCGCCAAGTTAAGTGCCGGTCACCGGTGACCCCCGTGGCATTCAACGTGTTAAATACGGAGCTGCTAGATCCACCTAGGAAAAGGGAAGATCGAAGGTTTCCCCGATTTTTCCTAGTCATTCTACGCCTCTTATATTTTTGGAGGTCCAGAACAAAACAAATCTCTCCGGAAAGGGAAGCATCAATGACGGTATGGTCATTAACCCCTTAACGCGCAGAAACGTATTAACACGGGCGTGCAAAACCGGCCAAAATGTGCAGACCCGTATATATACGGTCGGCGTCGCAACTTATGTCATGTTACCTATATTAATTGAAAAACAGTACGATGGGTACAAAATTCGATCTGCAATGCGATTCAATATTCACTATAATTATTTATCCACTATTTTTATTGAATTTTTAGTAATTTTTGCATTTTTTTACATATTTATTGAAATTAAGGTCCAAATATGTATTTTCTTAGATAAAAAAAATTGACTTTTTTTGGTCGGTTTTTTTTTTTAAATTGTGCATTAAGGGGTTAAACGAGTCCTATCGAATGATCCTCGGTCGAACGTAATGATACATTCAAAATGGAATATTGCTTATAATGTAGTTTATATTGGTTTGAATCGTGATCTCCAGTTTGAATCATTGGATGACCAAATCTGAGTCGAACTAGACCCAGAGCAGCAATACGTTCGAACTAAATTTTAGCTTTCTAGTAGCTGGATCAAGTTATTATCTATTCGCATTGCATCCCCAGTAAGAATATCGATGATCTCGGTAAAGTTCTAAAATCCAGCCGCATCAACGATGAAACCGTCAAAACCGTTCGTTCATTCCGAATTAACGATCGAAATAAAAAGTTTCCCGTGTCACTCAAACGATCGTATCAGTATACGAAGCGTATTAAGTAAATCATGAACCCATCCGATCGATCGTCCAGGCGTGAAATAATAAGACTTCCAGCCTGCGCTCCTCCCTCGTTTACTAATTTTAATCATACGAGACCGGTACAGATCTCGCGATAGTATCGCACCAAGCCGATTCCAACGATCCATCCAAGACGACACGTCGCGTCGGAACAAGAGACCGGTCCGTGTACGGAGCGGTCGAGACTTCACGGAAGAAACTCGCCTCGGTCTCTCTGCCTGCCTCTCCGGCTCCCTCTCTCTTTCTCTCTCGCTCTGCCGGCGGAGCGATTCAATTAGCCGCGCGAGCGCAGGCGTTACAAATCGTGAAGCACGCGACGAATCCGTGAAGTGGCTCTAACGGGCTGCATACGCCCCTGGGTTCGCGACGGTGCCGCGTGTCCAGACGCGGCAACATTGTAAACGGGTAGAGTATCGGCCGGTCCCGCGCGCCCAAGCGAGCGAGAGCAAGATAGGGCGCGAGACGGGCATAGAGCATAGAGAAAAAAGAGAGAGCGAGAGAGGAGAGAGAGAAAAGCAAGGAGAAGGAAGGAGAAAGAGAGAGAGAGAGAGAGAGAGAGAGAGAGAGAGAAAGGCGGCGGAGAGAGGCTTCCGGAGAGGAGCAAGCGAGCGGGACGAGTCGGAGCCGGCGGGCCATGCGCGAAAAAGAGAGACGAACTGATTTCGCGAACAGAGCGTACGAACGAAACGAGATAAATGGTAACGTACGAAGAAATATGGCTAGACCGCGCGGAAGATGCTCGACGAGCGAAAGAAGGGGACGAAAAAGGAGAATATACCGGAACGGACGGAGCAGGGTCCATGGTGTGTGCGTGTGTGTGCACACGTAGCGAGTGTCGCTTCTACTGCCGCCGACGTCGCTGCCGTTCCTCGTTACCGACGCAGTTGCCGGACGCCCTCCGCCAACCCTCGCGACATGATCTATCAGCCTTTTCTACAACTACTCCGCTCTCCCTCCTCGCCACGTTCTCTTTGTCCTCTTTCTTGCACACTCGTGCGCCGCTCCAGGCGGAGGCAGCGTGCTTCTCGCCATCCTCTTTTCTGCACGCTCTAAAGCAGCAGCCGCACTCTATGGCTCCTCCGCCTGAGAATAGGGAGAGCTTGATAAGCTCCCTCCACTTCGAGATTTTTTTCGGATCTTGGGAACGCCCGGCGAAGCCAGGGGAGAGACCGTAATTGGAGTCGAGGACTGCAGGGAGAGCCGGGGATTATGAAATTAGTTCGATTTCGATTGTGACTGTCGCGCCATCTTGTTCGCGAGCCGCCCTTCAGCCAACCGGGGGGACACCTGTACGTCTCGCGTTCTTTTCGCTGTTCCAGGGAGTCCTAAGACGGCGGGCTTGAAATTGCCGAATCCACGAAAAGCGCCATGTAAACATCAATTTTGGGAGTCGAGTGGTGACCGTCGGTCACCTCTAAAAGGTTATTGTATCACATTCCAAAATATAATACGTAGTTTATTTTATTTGTTCACACATTAACCCTAGAAAGATAACCATATGACAACGTACGTAAAAGATAACCATACGCTTCAGAGGCGCATGCTTTTCTAAGGCGTCAATTTTATACTAACAATGGATATTTATTTAAGTTAATCTAGTCATTTTAAAGGTTTGGCATTATTGTAAAAATAAAATGCATTTATATTATATTTTTTTATATTTTAAGTAATTTTAAACTTAAATCACTAGACCTCTGTGAAAAATTAACAAAAATCAACAGTCTTCGCAGGCGCCTCTGCGACGTAGGTTATCTTTCTCGGGTTAAAGGCGGGGGATCTTGACGAAAGTATGCTAGGTAACGCGGCGACCGCCCCGCCTCGTTTTTCGTCCTAGAGCGGGCGATATTTTGTGTAATCATACAAAAATTTAGACCTAAAAAAGTTTATTTAAACTCTTAAAACTAAAAGAAATATTAGAAAAGAACTAAACACTAATTACAAAAAATGTTTTAAAGTACATATTTATGAGAAGTCGAGATAAATCGTAGTACTACGACTCCCGCCTTTAATGTGTTGATATTTAAAATATCGTTACATGAGTTTGAGTGAGTATATGAGAGTTTGTACACGAGCGTTATTATGTATAGAATGCAGTAAATCATATAAAATGGAGATACTATAAATCAGAAAAACTATTTTGGAGTTAAAGTTGGAATGGCTTCGAGTGAAACGGGTTAATTTACGTAAATGTTGGTTGGATGATCCTCGGAAGAATTTCGAAGCTAGGCGTCCATCGTGTTTCAGTTAGTTGTTGGTACATTCTTGTCTTGTGGAGCACGTGTTTTCTCCTCGAAAAATGGATGAGATTGAAATTGTGTCCGCTTGGTTTTTACAGAAAAAGGATAATACGAAACGAAAATTGAACAGAAATTATTGGGCCTATATCGTGTAATGAACTTCGAGGCGATTCTCGCAAGGTTTTCAAGTATTTTCTATTGTTTGCTGATTCGTTTGAGGGACTCTTTGCAAATATACGCGATTGTATAATGAAACATGACATACTTATGCCAGCAAGTATATCGTCAATGGGGAGATTATAATTAACATTGAGGTAACGCATGATATATCGAAGGCAATACGTTCAGATGTGTGTCCATCTTTTTATTGAATAAAACAGAAAAGAACAATATTATAAAAATGTTAAAATTAATTTATTAAAAAAATAAATTGAAAATTGTACAACTGGGAATTGCGTATAGTATTTGAAGGTGAGGCTGTAGGAGGAAAATTCGGATTCTATCTTATATGAAGAGGTAATGGACAAACGTGATTACCCTGGGAATAAGAATCATTATATGAAAGATATTGGACAGGTGATGTCGGAGTAGAATAGGGGTCATAATGTACAAGATATAAACCATTTGTAATGCCATCAATTCTGGCAATTTCAACGCTAGCTTTTTCGCGATGGTGGAATGTCTGAAAAATCTGGTAAAAGTGAAAGGAGAAAAATCCTGTCAGGATCTATTGTACCAATGTGTTCGTTTTCTTTTGTTTCCACTTCAGATTCTTTTCTTCAAATAGATGACCAAATGATCCTCAGAACTCGCTAATTTTCCTTTTTTAGCACTAGCTCTAGCTAATGTGGCTGATGAGAAATACGAAGGTGTTTCACTTGCTCCAACCACGCAACAAACAACATTTCGAATAAAATTTGTTTCGACTAATCTCTCGAATAAATTCTTCGAATCAAATTTTCTTCGTTATTCGTTATTCGAATAAAATATGCCTGTTTGCATTTGAAAATATGTCTGTTTCTTAATATCATGTACCGCTACTTCCGCAATGATTTCACCGACGAAACTGGAGCTGTGGATAAAACAGAAAGTTGGACGCGAATGATTGATTCGTGGAACTGTTTGATACTTTAACCCAATATGATTTTCGTGGTATCTCTTCTTCAGTCTTCTCGGACCCATTGCGGTCAATTGCGAACACTAAAATACCAATTCACGAAATAAAAATCATTTCTCTTAAATCGAAACGCGTTCGCGAACGACCATGATCGTCGAGGAGAACACCAATGATGCTAACCGTTGTCTTCAGTCAGCCGGTCGAACAGGAAGTTCAAGTTCTAGGAACGATCGCCCGTTTCGATTTCATGAGACTGGTAGACGAAACCGCATTATCCCTTCCAGTGCACAGTCGACGAAAATTAACCCTCTGAAACAAAAAATTGCGTACGTTCGATACGCCAACCTTGGACCGCGGTCTCATTCTTCAGAAAAACGAAGTTCTAGATGCTGAAGATTTTAAATCGGCTAAGGAAACTTGACTCTTTAATCGCGGGTGATTATTTGTACTCGAGTACCACTATGGTGTCTCTTATACAGTCGAGGATCCTATGGATGTGAATACACGAACGAACTATAAGTCGAATCTTGATTTATCAGAATTACCGTCTATGGAACAATTAACTCTTCGTTCTGCAATTTTGGTCACATAGAGAATAAAATTAGTTACCGAAACGTCGATTATTTGATGTTGCGAGCGTTCCGAACGAATTTATTTTCAATGCATCAGTGATCTGCTTTTTTTGTTCATCCATACTTCCTCTATCTCTCTGATGGTCCTTCTTCTTTCTATGTTTAAGGAGTATGCGTTGCCTTTTCACGTCACACGTGTGATTCCTCTTCTTCTTTGATTATTCTTTGTATACACGTACAATGTTTCTGTACTATTGAACATTTCTAGCTAAAATGAAAATGTTGTAAAAGATCGAGAGAGCCTCGTGTCATGGTGTTAATTCTGTATTCTTAAATACTCGGAAGTAATGATTGCTTTGGAATCCATACTAAGGTAATCAAAGTACTGATACAATTCGTTCATTCTGGTCGAAAAGCTTTGCTTACTTAATATTACGATACGCGTCTATAAAATATTTCTAATCTTATGCAATAGATAAATAAAGTTGTTATATAATAATTACATAAATAAATGTGTAATTATTAACGAATCAAATTTTATTAGATATTATCGAATAAATATCCAATCGAATAAAAATTTATTTAGATAACAATTTAACCAAATAAGATTTAATTCGAATAAAAATTCCTCTGAATAAGAAGTTATTTTTGTTATTGGAATATATAAAAAAAAAATTTATTTATACAGGAATTAATTTGGAAAGTAATTGATTTGAATAAAAATTATAGAATATATTGGCTTTTGCAATGCTTTTCTATTATTGTAACTATTATTATATTCTTACTATTATAACTAGATAATCTTTCATCGGCAGCAAAGAAAATTATTGTACATTTCAGGATTTATATTTACACAACACATGTTATATGCCTAAAAAATTACGTAAAGAAACGGTCAACAATTATCGGAACTATCATTCGAATGATTTTCGAATTCTGAAGAATGATTTGAATAAATAGATAAAATTATTTGTTGCGAATTAATCGTTATTCGAATAAAATATTATTATTATTATAATTATTTTACAGAAATATTGATACGAAACAATTCGAATAATATCCAACACTGTGCGAAAGTAATACACAGATTCTTCACATGTATATTGTACTTTCGAAATTCACGTTTTACCGTTCACGATACTTTGCATATTCCGAATTACAGTAAATATTTCCGATAGTTTGCTCGAGAGTGGGAAAAGGGTGAAAGACGATGGTTCGCAAAATTCGGTGTACGGCCCTGCGCTCTTCCTCCCGCGTTGCCCTTCCCCTTATCCAGCGTCCCTTGCCCCTCTGTCTTGCTTCCCTTTTCTCGAGCCCTCTCTTCGTCTTTGCAAACGCCTCCTCCTTCTCTGCTCCGTCGATCTCTCATCCCCACCGGACGAGCCTTTCAGTGGTTCCCAACCGGGATATCCCGCGAGTCCCTTCGAGATTCAGGAGGGCCGCGTTTAAAGTCTCGTGCGTCAAAGAGATCTCGAGCGCAACGAGGCCGATCGTGTCACGTGCCGGCGAACTCGTTAACTACCCTAACGACCAGGAATCTCCACGTGGCCGGCGTGGTCTCGTCGATAATTGGTGGTGGGCCGGTAGATTGCCGCCTTTTCGATATGTTATACGTATGCTGGCTAGTAGCTCGCGACACACGCGAATTCGGCTCCACGAATGTACAGACGCCTCCGAAAGTCGTTCACAATTGCAATGTTCGAACAAACGATGTGTACAGAATGTTTCGTAAGGGTGATTTGCCATAGCTAAATCAATCGAAACTGGCAAATTCTTGCGTTTGGGAACTCGTTTTCGAGAAGTCGGTTTGCTTGTTCGATCATCGCTAGCTGATTCTACTTCTTGCGAATAGTGATTGTACGCGACGATATGATCGATTCTCAAATTCAGTTTTTTCGGTAATATATAGAATTATTTCCTGACCGATTGTGTCACGATTTACGAAAATAATAACAGCAAAAGCGTGCAAAGAACAATTCATAGAGTCGACACTAAACCAATCGAACAATTATAGTGACTAGTGCACGATGACACGTAAAACTGAGCAGATCGATTTCATTCGGGTCTTGTAAAGATTTTGTTATAAAACTTGCACCAATAATGTCGTTTTCCCATGAACAAGTCTGCGAAAGTTTACAGTAATATCAAATTCGTAAACCTATTTCTGAGCATTTTTTAGAAAGCTATTTAGAAGATCGGTTTTATTAACAGCATGTGTTTTATTAACACGTTCCGTGCCACGTGTACCATCGATGGTACACGCTTGCATATTTACTTAGTGAACTGAACAAATTGTTTACGAGAAATTTAGAACCGAAGAATCAATTTCCACCGCAAGAATGGGCGTTGATAAGTTTTTGTTACGTTGTTATGTGTACGAGAATTAATAATTGCACGTAATACATCAAGTTTTAGTAAAATATCAAAGTGTGAAGATTCGAGTAAAAAAAGCTCGGCACGGAACGTGTTAACAACCTGTTCATACAGGTAAAAATAATGAAATATATATCGATATGTGACGTCCATACCGATAAAAATATTGAAATATTTACCGGTATAATACCGGTATGAGCCTCAGATTTGGTTACAATGTTACAAGAATCGATCGTACCGTAACAGCACGACTGATCGCGGCGCCACCGCGGTCTTCTTTTACTTATAAAATTTAGCAAAATGGGACATGAATTAACTCCTGGCACGATTTCATTCTAACTTAAAAAGTTTCCACTTTTTATTTAATAATAGCATTGTTTTCTTGATCTGTTCTATAACGAATGAGATAGAGTATCCACAATTTATATAAATACAGTAAATTCTCCCCGATTCGCGCTCAGATTGCGCACAAAATGAACAATTTGGGAAGAGAAGATACGATCATAGTTGCGGCTTTGGCTCGAGCCTTGTGGCTCGTTTTTCTAGTTGCCGATTGTCGACAACTAGAAAAACGAGACGCAAGGCTCGAATAATCCTATCTTCTTTTCTCAAATTGTATATTAAAAAGAAACATTATAGAAAGAAATATATTTTAATATTATTTTGTGATATATACTAAATCGTAATGCAAAGGATTAATCACATTAATTGCCAACAAAGTAAGATCTCAAGCATTACCGATTTTTGTCTGACTTTTTAGAAACTTCCATACCGCTGTGCGCCGTCTCCGATCGTTTATCGTTAAACGTGCTCTTACGATTAGTTCTATCCGCTGTGTCGGCGAACCGAAAACGAATTGGCCGTTTTTCGTGCAACCAGCGTGAACGGCGCCGATAGTGCGTCTCCAGGCAACGGCGCGTATCGGGGCGAACGTATCCGCGCGAGGTCGCGCATATTACATATGCGAGACACATAAATCTTGCAGCGAGGTAATACCGGCGACGCGGTGCGCGGCTATGTCGGTGCGCTCTCCCTCGTTGCAGGCGCGCAGCCACCGACGGAGCAAAATCTATGGCGCGGGCCCGTTAATTCTTAATGCTTAATCAGTGCACCTTATCGCGAACGAGCGAACGAGCGAGCGAGAGCTCGCGACCATGTGGCCGCGCGCGCGCGCGCGCCTCGGTATCCTCTATCTTCACGGACTGGCAAGTCTGGCTGGTAAATAGAGGAAACGCGTTTGCCGCCTATCTGCCATCAAAGGGGCCGACGCCGCGGCTGTTTTATACGCTTAATTTATGAACAATATACACCAATGTCGACCCACCTCGATTCTGGCACCTCTCTTTCACCGCCCACCCCCCCGCCCCCGTCCCCCCATTTTGTTCTCGCCGTCAAACACTTTAAAACCGGGAGAAACCCGTGGCTGCCGATAAGGAATTCTATCCTTTTATCATTTAGCGAACCCGGTCGGCGTTACTATGCGCCGCCTGTTATCTCGCTGTCTGCCGCGTTCCTTCGTTCGAGCGTGGCCAATCAGATTGCCAACGCGCTAGGCCACGTGTCCCCGCGTTCTTCGGGTGCCCGCATTTGCGGGCGCGTTACGTTTACTTCTACGTTTAACACGTTCCCTGCCAGACCGTTTTTTGAAGACTTTCCGTTCAAGCCGTGTGGGGCGTATGCGCCCCACGCTTTACATTTGTATTATTTTGTTTCTGGCGTATGCTTTACAATAATTAAAATAGTGCAAAAATCATAATTATCAAGGAAAGGTTGTATAGTTTAACATGCATAACACAGCAAACCAATAAATTTATTTTTCTAGGAATTACTTTAACAAATACCTGGCTGATCATTATTATGCCAAGCGAGTTGCATCCTCACATATAATTTTTTTTATCATGCCTATATTAGTTTAAAATATAACATTTTAGTTAAATTCAAGTTTGTATGCGATTACAAAGGGATGTTACGATGAACTTTGTTAAAACATGGCAAACATAAGTGTGGTTTATCCACACAACTATCGCAGAATGTTACAACTTTTACAGTACTATAGAACTATAAATCAATCCCAGCTTCAGTGAAGCAGTAAGTATTGTGTCAACGACACGCGAATAAATGACTGATCGGAATAAGAGAAATGCAGTTAAAACAAGTTACAGTAAAGAAAAATTGCCCATCACGCCGCGTGGGGCGTATACTTCCCACGATTAAATGAGGGCATCAGCAATAGTATTAAGATGTCCATAATTGACTGCATAATGAATTTTTAAAAAATTCTTCATTTTACAATGATAATACCAAATGGCTTGAACGGAAAGTTCAGCGTGGGGCGTATACGCCCCACGCGGCAGGAAACGTGTTAACCCATATGCAGCCGTCGAGAGACACAAGGAGACCAATTAACCGCGACGTTATTATCATAACGATGATCGCTTTCGGCTCATTTCGGCTTCGGCCTGCCGGAATCTAGAGTTTTGCGCGACCGCTTCGGAAGCTGGATTGCGACGGCCGAGGAACCTGCCGAATCTCGTCGCGGATGCCTAAGATGGTCGACAATGGGTAGATTCATTTCGATTAATTAGAGGAAATGGAAAGTTTCATTTCGACCGTGGTTTTAGATTGTTGCGCAACGTCGAGGTAAGCCGAGTCTGCAAGACCGCGCGACAAGTGTTTATAGATCCGCGTTTTTACGATTTCAAATTCGAGTAAAGTGGTTGACAATGGACGAATTAATTCGACTGGATCGAGGGAAATAAATGTTCAATTATGCGTCAAACGGTTCCCCGATATCGAATCACCGATTTTATGAAAAAAAAAGGACTCTCGACCGGGTAGTGACCCGTCGTCCCAAAACAGCGACGCGCACGCCTGTTTCGTTTCTGAAACTCCGTTAGCTTTGCGATAGACGATAATTGAGCTTAATTGGAAGGAAAAAAGTTTTTTCGACGGTGAAAAAAGGGTCGGCGGGACACGCGAGCCGGTGCGCCATTTAAATCTGCACCGCGGGATAATTAATTAATCTCGTATCGTCATTTCCATCGGTGCGCGTAAAGCGCGGCAGTACATTATTTTAAAATTCTGTTTGCATAATTTTTCAAACGTGAATAAACGAATTCCACGCTAGACTCGTTTCCTGGGTAAAAAGCTTGCGTCTGCCCCGGCGATACATGGCCGAAGCGCTGCGCCGCTCTACTCCGCGCCGCTTCCACGCCGCTCGACTCCGCTCCACGCCTCGCCGCCGGACCATTGCGATTCCCTCTGCTTACGCCATTGGCTTTTATCAAGGGGCCGTCGACTAACTGGCTTTTTGGCGCATTTTATTATATCGTGTAATGAGTCCCTGCTCCTCATCACGTTGGTGCCCCGCATCTCAAAGGGACGCTCCATTCAGCTCACAAAACGAGGAGCTAGGGAAGGGGTCCGGTAATGACGACGATAAAATATGACGTGTCTTGCACAGTTTCTCGGCTTCTAGCCTCACCTGACGCGCGCACCGGTCACATCCTGATCTTTCAGGGAGCTAACGATACTACCAAGAGCTCCACAGCTCCTGGAAATTCCCTTTTGCTTCATTTCCGAGGAAATTTCCATTCGGTACTGATCGTCAAAGACTCAGTTTTTAGAAACCGGGAAAGCAGCTTTAGAATCTACTTGATGCGCGTATCAACCAAACTCTGTTACCAGCGGATACAGCATCGCAATTGTCAGTCATTAATCCCTTGCAGTCGAAGGCATTTTAACTCGAAATCCAAAACAGTTCTTCTGACCTATAGTATTTCCATGTTAAGTAACTTGGTGCATTGTATACCTATGAAATTGAATTATGCGACTCGTGCAATAGTTACACTTTTAACAGTTTTTTAAATATAAACTAAATTTGATAATGTTACAATTATTTCGAAACATGCTATCAAAATTTTTAATGCCGACTTAGAGTCGCCACTCGACTCCAAAGGGTTAAAAGTTGTACTCAACCCCAGAATAACACCTTGGGGTCTCGCCGCGGACATCGCACAATTTTTAATTTGTCTACAGACGTGTAAATGAATCCAAATACATTAAGGTTATTTATTTTATAACCTGTAGTATATGTATAATATGTAATAATAATAACAATATTATTTTATAATAATGTATAATAATATATATTATAATATACATCTTCAACCCTAGAACCGGCCTCCTTCTATTTTTCTATTAATATGCTCCGCAATGTTACATACGCCGGGAAGTACAAGGGGATCGTTCTAGGATTAAAGATGTAATGGCGGTTATGTAACGTTGATTTCATGCTAGGTGAATTTGAGGTACTTTCATTCACACAGTTGAGATCATTTTGCCGTACCTTCTTTCACATTTGCAATGATTAGAACTTTTTCGACTGCAATAATTTGTCCGAAGAAAAATAAGATTGAGATATTTATTGTTTGCCTAAATTTTCTCGAATGCTTAAATATTGATGACAAGAGAACAACATTTTACTTCGACCTTTCCTTTGGGTTTAACCCCTTAACGCGCAGAAACGTATTAACACGGGCGTGCAAAACCGGCCAAAATGTGCAGACCCGTATATATACGGTCGGCGTCGCAACTTATGTTATGTTACCTATATTAATTGAAAAACAGTACGATGGGTACAAAATTCGATCTGCAATGCGATTCAATATTCACTATAATTATTTATCCACTATTTTTATTAAATTTTTAGTAATTTTTGCATTTTTTTTACATATTTATTGAAATTAAGGTCCAAATATGTATATTTTCTTAGATAAAAAAAATTGATTTTTTTTGGTCGGTTTTTTTTTTTAAATTGTGCATTAAGGGGTTAATGTCGCATCGACTGCAGGGTCATTAGCTACGAACAGGTTCTTGATAGAAATCTCAATTATAAACAAAATGGGATTTTTCATTGGTTCATAAAAGTCTGAATAAAGGAAAAGTTCCTTTCGCCAACTACAAAATCTTGCCGCAGAAAATACAAAAAAATATTAGTCGTTTCTGATATATTTTCCTCTAAATTTCCACTTTCGTTATTTTCCATTTTATTAGGTGATCGACATTTTCACTTCGAATATGGGAAAAATCTTACGAGCACGTATTCTCCTATCTATGTATGCGTCAGCTCGAACCAGAAACGTGTCGAATACATCAACCCCCAAAAATGTAACTTTATCGCAACTGAAGGGATTAATCGATCAACTATACTATATGAAGTACCGATGGATCCGTTTACTATTCGAGCTCGTTTTTCAGAGAGATAATCTGCGGAGATGAACGAAATGATACAAGCATTGTTCTTCGCGGCATTGTTGCATCCTTTATGCGTCATTCTACAATATTATTCGAAAAGTCATGTTTCTCTCATTTTCGTGAACAAATGATTTTTTTTTTTTCAAAAGAACTTCCGCACAATTTCATGGGCTCAAAATACGATATAAAATTTATTTCAACTATTTTTGTATAGCTTTGGTCGTTTATAAACAGTTACGTTGAAGTGCCGGTTCGAATGAAAGTGTTGATTTTTCTCATAAAGTAAATACTCTCGGGCACCGATGAAATACGGTTAAATTATTAAAAACAGACCTAATGAACACTCGTGGTAAGTTTCATCAAAATCGGCGTGTATCAGCTATGGGGGTTCGCTTGTTAGAGCTGGTATCTCGTGCACACGATTGCTCCGTTTATCCGGGACCGTATAAAAATTTATAGTTTCTTCGGTATAATCAAGTGTCGGGGGACTAGTGGACGGGAGTGTAGACACACCGTTTATAATTTACATCCAGTGTTGCGCAACGGCAGTCGCTCGAATCTCGGTCTCAAATGTTTACCTACGTATCGTGTGCGTAACGAGTCGCTCTCAGCGCAGCGCAGCGCAGCAAATAGAGTCGACGGGTCGCGACGGGAAGAGCGTCGTTACCGCGGCTTCCAGATGATGGCGAGAGGAGAGAGATTTGGGTATCCCACGGCGTGGGGAGGGGTATTAAAACTATAACTGGGCTGTCGGCCCGGTAATACGACTGTGGGGGCCTTTGTCCAAGAGTCGATGGACTCTTACTTAGCCTCGATATAGGTTCGTCAGACCATAATAGAATGAGAGGCCACGAGAGTGTTGGTCGAAGCACGGGTTGTGGGAAGGGTGCATTAGCCTAATCCGACGATCCTCGTCGACTGTGAGAAGTATCGTATTCACCCTACCGAATCAATCAGCATCTATCCGTAACGTCTACCTTCGTGGGTGGCCAGAACGGGTAGTTTTCTCTGGCTCGCTGTAACCGCCGTTAAGTGTAACCTACTGCAGTTACGAGCCTGTTCCGTTTCTGCAGAGGCTCTGCTCTCTTGCGCCACGGCCCGATTTGCATTCACCGGTCGCTCGTATCTTCGGCGAACACGAGAAACTCACGGCCATTCTGGTCGCTTCCGGCACGCGCGTTCGTTAATCGATTCGGTAAATGAAAACGCGGCGACTTCTTCCGATATTTATTTTTGCGGCGGCTACTTATTGCTAGACAGTTTATCGTCAGCACTTAAGTAAATTATAATAATATAATATAATGTAATATAATGTAATATAATATAATATAATATAATATAATATAATATAATATAATATAATATAATATAATATAATATAATATAATATAATATAATATAATATAATATAATATCATATAATATCATATAATATCATATAATATCATATAATATAATATAATATAATATAATATAATATAATATAATATCATATAATATCATATAATATCATATAATATCATATAATATCATATAATATCATATAATATCATATAATATCATATAATATAATATAATATAATATAATATAATATAATATAATATAATATAATATAATGTAATATAATATAATATATGATATGATATATTATATATGATATTGAATAAGTAATATAATTATTACGTTATTGTTACGCGTATTAGCGACAATTCAAAATATAAAGCGATGTAGACACTAGTGAAATTTACACATATTTCGTGTCACGTGTACAACCGACGGAACACATGATTTAATACGTTAACTCCCTCGTCTTACAATCTATTTTCAATTAAACTTGTGTGTGCAGACAATTCAATTCAGCACATCTTTATGCGAGGAGTTATCGCAAAAAATAAGACTAAAACATTTCTATTTTTATTTAATATATGTATATATTTTAAAGTTACAATGAAATTAAGAAAAATTTACAAACTATTTAAATTACTTGTTGACATTGTTTATTTTCTAATACTTCATTGTAACTACAATTTTAGATAGAAAAGAAAGGCGAGAGACTGCGTAAATATTATGATAATTTTTGTGAACAGTTAGAAGAAATCTGTATGATTTTTACACATTTAAATATGGAGCGGAAGTCGTCGCCCGTCGAATTCGTGTGTTGGCACAAAAAGTGTTCGCAGGCGAGAGTCGTCATTTCCATTTAACGGATCAAACAGATATACTTTGCAATGAGTTTAGGACAAGTGAAAAGCGGGACAATATAACTTTATAACTTTATGCGCGGCAATATAACTTTTCACTGCGAAGAAAAACGTCACCATTGTGAAACGAGTTGAACGAAAGTTAATTCTCCGGCTAACAGGTTAAAGAAAGGATCACACTAACACGACGAAATCCATCCTCGAGTATCACTCGAAGATGTATCAATTCGAGGCGTATTAACCTCCAGCATGGAGTTCAACCCTCATCCTTGTTAACGAAAGCCTATCTCGAGGCCACCCCCATAACGAGCGTTAAATTGAAGAAGCTTGGCAACGATCGGCAGATTCAGTCGTCAATCCCGACCCACGTTTCCACGGATGCTCGGTCCGCCGGCGGTTTGTCCTAATCTGAACAAATCGTTCCGATCCCCCATGTGTATCGTTTCCCGTTCGACCGACTGTGAGAAGTATCGTGTTCGCCCCAGCAGGCGTGAAAACGGCCCACTTCGCCGTGGCACAATGGGGCCGCATCTCGGAGCCGTGCCGGGGCTTGGGGAAGAACGCACCCCCTCGCCACCAGCAGAAATAATAACTCGTGTAATACTCGCGGCCACGGAACCCCATCGACCTCGGTACGTGTATTAAATAAATATAACGCGGGTAATGCGGCTGTTAGGAAAGGCCGTGAAGCGCGGTCGACCCTGTTTACACCCCATCAATTCCACGCTGTCTATCATCCCCTCCTATATGCTCTAGCCACAATATAAAACCACTATCCGCGCTGGGTGGCTTCGATGGGGACGGGTGCACGCGCGCCACGATCGCCTCGTCTGCACGATTCCGTGCAAAAATCCGAAGAAAACCGCTGGTTCTGTGGAAATTTGTGTCTTGAATTGATATTTATATTATGTGTTTGAATAGTTAGTCGTGAACTACGAACTGTCATCGATAGATTACGTGTTCTATGTATTCATGTATGATAACAGATTTTGATCAAAATGATACTGGACAAGTGTATCGAGAAACATCTTCCCCAACTGTTATAGTTGCGTATCATCTCCCAAGTCTATTGGAATTCCATAGTTTCAAGTAGCATCGTTGCGGCCGTATATTGAGGCTCGCGTGATTAGAGCTGTGGTATCGACCGGGTCGTTGACATGTCGCTTGTGATGTATGTCGTGGGTGATACGAAAGGTCGATACGTGTATGGGTCGCCGTTCTTATTTCATCATTCACGCGGTGAACGCTTTGCGAACATTCCATTATTTATGATAAATCTTAGCTACCGATGCAAGAATGTACGCTATCCGACGTGGCCTTAAGAAATGAACACATTTTGAGAGAAGACGTATAGACAGTGTTCGTTTTATCTGGAAATCCAGACTATCTCGGAAACTGCGAAAATTAGTAAAGAAATGTTTTAACAAAGTTATTTGGTATGAAAGGGGCCATAACGTGATATGAACAGTCTTCTTGTCGGCAAAAAATGACAGAGATTTCAAGGTCACGCTAGTTTTTTTTTTTTATTAAAATGCCGTATCTGTGTACACACTGTATTACAATACAATTTAATACGAATCCAATGCAAGGTGCAATCGAAGTCGTCTCCGTTAACAGAAACGCGGCAACTCGTTCAATTGAGCCATCCAATGCCGCCCATCTCTTTGCCAGTTACACTATGCGTAATTAGTGATTGTGAGTGCGTACTTGTATTTATAACGACGGATGCTGGTTCCAATAGTAACATTAACTGTCTTTTAAATTTTGAGATTTTCATTTTACATGATATAGATGAAAGGATCAGAGAACGCGGTAGCTAGTAATTCTTTTGTACACCTACCTTTAAATAAATAAGACAAAAGAATTCTACATGGACGCATGCTGATAACTGTAACATTGGTCAGATGCATTAGCCACGAGGTGCCAAAGGCGCGATGATTCGGAATTCGTGGTATAATCGAGCAAGAGATGTTTCTACGTGACGATATAAGAAAAATATTTGGTATAACATCTTTTTTATCCGGGAATCCGTTTTCGAGAAAATCGACTTCGAAGTTTGTTCATCTTTGTGGAGGATTTCGTTGTCGCCTATTCTTCTGCCGCAGTTGCCTCCGTCCGAGACAGTGTTTACAAACATTGATAATGGATGGAAACATTTCAATTTTACTAGATAGTTCGCAACAATTGATGCGTGACTTAACCTTTTCGGCACGACGCGCCACTATAGTGGCTTCCGCGGATGTCATCTCTATGAACGACGCGCCACTATAGTGGCTTTCGCGGATGTCATCTCTATGAACGACGCGCCACTATAGTGGCTTCCGCGGATGTCATCTCTCTGAATGACGCGCCACTATAGTGGCTTACTCTAGTAGTTCACTCGGTCATCGAATTAAATAATCGTCTTTATATGCATTGTTTCACACTTCTTTTGTCTTCACATCGATTTACAACAGTCTTAACACGTTCTGTGCCGAATTGTTTTTACTCGACTTTTCACGCTGGCCATTTGATATTTTACTAAAACTTGATATATTATATGTAATTATTAATCATCGTATGTATTAATAAAACAAACTTATCATGACCCATTCTTGCGGTGGAATTAATTCTTCGGTTCTATATTTGCTACAAACTATTTTGTTAACGCATTAAAGAAACATGTAAGCATGTACCATCGATGGTACACATGGCACGGAACGTGTTAACAATATACAGACAGAATATACAGGCACTCTGTACGGTACATATCAGACTCTGCCGTCCAGAGAAATAGCCTCGCGCAGAATTCAGCCGTACCTGAAAGGTTAACTTTATATTTATCGTATATGACATGCTACAGGTTTTTACGAAGAAATCAACGAAATAAAAGAATGAACAAATTTAATATATCTTATTCGATAAATATAAAGTTAATTCTGTGGCTGCTGCAAGGAGAAACGCCGCATGTCGCACTTTCGACAGATTTAAGTTATTGCATTGATCGTACTGTAGATCGTACTGTATTTATGTATTCCCAAAAAACACATCGTGAAAGCAAATTCTGTAGAATTCAAAAAATTATGCGCTTCGAAACGCTACTAACACGAAGCATTAGCGATCAGAACTTTAACCTTTTAGGCACGACGCGCCACTATAGCGGCTTCCGCGGATGTCATTTCTCTGAATGACGCGCTACTATAGTGGCTTTCGCGTATGTCATCTTTCTGGACGACGCACCACTATAGTGGCTTACTCTAGTAGCTCACTCTCGGTCATCGTTTGAATCAAATAATCATCTTCATATGCATTGTTTCACACTTCTCTTGTCTTCACATCGATTTACAATATACAGACTTACCTTAACAATATATAACTGTTAACAATATAACTGTATCTTAACAATATACAGACAGAATATACAGACACTCTGCACAGTACATATCAGGCTCTGCCGTCCAGAGAAATAGCCTCGCGCAGAATTCAGCCGTACCTAAAAGGTTAATGTTGATAACCGTCGCTATATTGTTAACATCTGTTAACAATCGCCGACTTTTCACTGACACGTGCATCACCGATATCACGCGCAAGTGACGACCACGATTTTCTATTTCGCAAAAAGATGCATCAAATTCGTTTCGCGAATGTCACTATTTAAAATTCTGACGCGTAACGTGATATTTACAGCTTCCCTTTGATGATATTTTTATCACATTTTATAAGAGAATACATTGCGTTTGCTGCGATGGGTAAAATAAATACAATATGGCTTTCATTTCTTTAAACCGTTATATGCTCCAAATCGTTGTTCACAGCTTCCTTAATTGCGGGAATCGAATATAGAAGTCGAAGACCGTGGTGAACCATTAATTACCTCCATATAGGCGTCGCGGTTCTGTTCCTCGAAGGGGAACGGAACGAAACACGAAAATCATCGGGGCGCAAAAATGGTCGTTGTGTGTTGTTGGTGGCCCATTCGACGCCTGTCACGATTATTCGCGGTGATCCGTGATCCATGATCCGTGAATGGGAGTCTCGGTAAATATGGCGTGTCGGGGTGATCCACCGGTTCGCCACGACGACGCCCGGTTCCCCTCTCTTGCTCGGTATGAATATGATATCGCACCCCGCCACTTACGAAATGATTTATCAATTGAGCACCGGCAACCCCGGGGTACTGGTGTTGAAATATTATAACATCATTCCCCCCGCAGCTCACCCTAATATTATCCCCCCGGCCGTCCGCCATTAACATAACAATGGTCGACCTAATTGCGGCCTAATCGGCGCCAGGGGCAAAACCCTGATCGGCTACACCGAATCCTCTTATTCCTTTTCTCCTTCTTCCCTCAGTTTTCTAATATCATTTTCTCCTATCCTCTCGCTTCTCGTTTCGCACTTTATCTTTCTCTGTTCCCGATGCAAGTGTTTCCTTCGACGAGTTCTCGTGCCAGCTAACTCAGGCGCGCGTCGTTTCCAATTATGATTACACATGCTCGACTCGGACTACCAGTTGCTAGTGGCAAAACTCCGTAGCGACTACTTACTACCGGTTTGATAACAGGAGCTAATAGGCTGGAGATTTATGCAGTCGCATGGGTATTTTTCTCTGTGCAAACTACTTTACCGAAGCAACTGCGGCAGTTCGTCTCTAACTGTGATCTGATGGTCGTTACAGCAGATTTCTTGAAAATTAGGGAATCTTTCTGTTACGTAAGTATATAGCTTACGCTTTTGAAAATTGTTAGGTAATCCTTTACAGTATTAAAATGATTGAAAATAAGAAATATCTGTATAATGCGTAAACGTGTTATTTAGTGTTTACACTTATTATAGGTTTATCTATTTTATATGAAACTATCTTTAGTGAAAATCATACACAATGGTGATAGTCGTAATCTTTGCGAGAAAGCAGGTTTGAAACGTGAACATAAACAAATAGAAAGAAGTTATAAGAACTAGCCGAGACAAGTCTTTCTCATAGAATTAACATCTCCAATGTTTGACATACAGTGGGTGTAGAAAATATTTGTACACCGATCAATTTTGAACGTAACTTCGTGAAATAGTAGTTCATTAACAATTTTATTATAAACAATGAGTTTGTACATATTTTTGGAAATCTCTAGAATAGATTCTATGCAAAGGAAATTTGTAACTTGCATAAATTGCGAAATCAACTAGACATTTAGATATATTAGTTATAATTATATTTATATATATTATGTATATTATATATATATTATATAATTATAGTTAATATATATATTAGTTATAAGTTATGTGTTAATGACGTTCTGTAGTTATGTATTTTCTAAAAGTAATTCAGTAAAGTGTAGAATGTACCTACACGGGCTCACGAAAGTGTTCGAACACCTTTTAAAATTCAATAACCTTTTTCAAACTGGACTAAATGATTTGAAGTTTGTTTAGATGATAGCGGGACTAGTCTACTAGACAATGACTGAAACACTTTTTCTTAATTTTGCTGTCACTTGGAATGACAAAAAATGTAAAATACTCTACTTTTTTAACTTTTTTATCTGAGCCTACAGCAAAAATTTTAAAAATGCCGTTCGTAAATCTCGATAACTTACGTGCATGTACGTACCATTTCCTCTCAATTTCGAGACTGATGATGAAGCACGATATTCAAATGAGTCTGAGTAAGCAATTGAGCGTTTTCTTGTATTATTTCCAACAAACTCCAACTCTTCCAACAAATTGTTAAATGTACTAGTGTAGATCAATGCATGTTTGCGGTCTCTTTCAACAATTATTAACGCATTTAGGTTAAAAATTGATTAGTTTAGAAGTTATGATTTTTCTTCTGAACGCCCATATAAGCAACACACTGTGCACCGTCTCGAAATTCATAATCGAAGGGAGTTATCGGATCAAAGACACGTCGGGATTTTTGCCAAACGTTCGTTTAAATCCCGTATGAATTATTTATCACATAATTTGACGCAGGCATAAAGGACACTCTTTCGCTGCGCGCTACGACAGAGCACGTTTTGCAACCCATGCCCGGTCGTTAAGAGCGCTCGGCGCGAGCTTTACTTTGCAGATTAACGTTTAAATTGATTATTTATTGGACACCGTTGACAATAGCCGCAATGATTACATGGCCACAGCCCGCTCATTTGTCTGTATGCATATAGTATCTCTGTCCATCGCGTCACTCTGTCCAGCGGGCGCGGATCGCATTGCGCGACTGTTTTTATTTGCTCGTTCTTTGTGCAAGCGAATCGGTCAATGAACAAAAAAAATGGGGGGGAGGGAAGAATCAGAAAAAATAAGAAAAAAATCAGTGAGAGGCGAAACACACTGGTGATCATTGGACAATAATTAACTTAATGACGTTGCTTTGCCCACTGCACTGCGCCGTTCTGCTCTGCTCTGCTCCGCTCCGCTCTGCTCTGCTCTGCTCTGATCTGCTCTATTCGGCTCTGCTCTGCACCACGCCTCGCCGACTGTGGTCCGAAATTTTCTACGCTGAATTATTCAAGTGTTTACAACATAAACGCGTTCCGTCGGATATGCGCGTACCCGTTTCCGCCCAGTATGAATTTTACAGCGATTTATCGAGCGTAAAGTATGCCGTACCAATGAGCTTTGTCTTCGCTAATGAGCTTTTCGATCGAAAGGTATCGCGAAATCACTGAAAAATTCAACGTTGTTCTCATCGATCGCCTAATGCTTCTACTTAAATATTTCACAAAAAGAAATCAGCAAATTTTACCCTTTCACGTTATAAATTCAGTAGTAGAGAATTTACCGTTTCAGATGTAGTGCAATTCAATCATTAATAATACAGAAACAAGGTTAATTCTAACCCTTTCAGCGTTGCTTGAAATGAGAAAGTGTAGTGGAAAAAATATCTATGTTTCATATTAGTTTCACAGTTTTGTATTATATTCGTGTTATATGATCATATCAGAATATGATCATATAAGAATCATGGTAGACCATAAATCTTCACAAGTACCACAAATTCAAGAAAATGATTGAAAGATTATCTCAAGAAATGAAATTATAAAGAACTTTTGTCCTTTTTATATCCTCCGCTATCATCTATCAAAGAAGCTTGAAAGTATTCGCCATGTTTTAACCCATGGCTAAAGAAAATATGTGCGTAAGAATCCAGCTTCAATCTTCAAAGGGTTTCGCATAAAATTTTATTTGAAAATCGCAGCTCCGACGAAGAGGTTTCGCAATATTTTCCGAACGTTAAAGGCGTTTTAACCCTTTTAGGACCGAGCAAAAGAAGCGTACCTAGGCGAACAATACCGGGCCGAATCGGCGAATTTGTAGAGGTTTGCGAAAATGCTCGTAAAAACCAAAGTAGGCGTGATATTTACAAAATTCAAAAAGCAGCATATTGCGAAAGGAATGGAGAATAAATCAATACCAATGAAGTTTCGATATTTGTTAAAAATCATAAGAATAACATAAGTATAAGACAATAAAAATCGTACAAAGTAATTTCTCTTTTTCAAAACGTAATTGCACATAGAAAAAATCAACATGTTCAGAAATTGGTACGTAAAAAATAAATCGAAATATTCTATTGGTTTGGATATGTTCGGTGGCAAATGTTTAGGGCCGGGTATTTCCGAAAATAACGGGCGCGGGTTATATTGGCTATCGTTTTCAACATTTACTTTCCTGAAATTCGTGAAAGATTCACTCTGGCATATACAGACCCTCGGCACGAAACAACATAAGATATAACAAAAAGTTGATCTAATAAACATTTTTTCACTTGTGTTGCATCGAATATGAACCATTTTAACATTTTATGAAGTTATACTTAAACACAGATCTTTTGTGATGAGTATAATAAGGCTCTAACAGAGGCGCGACGATATATCGTCGTTCGGTGCTAAAAGTGTTAAATCAAACTCAGAAATTGAATGTTTTGTTGCGTGCGTAAGGATCCGCAGCTTATTTATGCGGAGTCCTCGGATATTGCTCTCGCGATTAAGTTGAACGAAGTTCAACGGCCATCTGGAAAATAGGATCACGACCAGTTCGGAGGAGGCAGATTGGTATCGACATTCCCGCGATTCAACGAAAATCCGTACGATCGGAAAGCGTGCTTACCGCAGTTACGCTCCGGAGCGAGGCAAAGCGAAGCAAAAAAGCGCCAGTACCTGGCTAGAATTATTACCGTGGCTAGATATCTATCTGGTGGTGGGCAAACCGAGAAAAATTCCAAGTACTGATTGTCGACCGGGGAGGGAAAAAGGTTCGCGGCGATGCCAGCTGGAATTGCGGTAAGTGGTCTCCGAGGAGCGAATAAATGAAGAAGAAACGCGGCAGAGAGGATGAAGAAAAGGGCTGCGAAAAGATTCTTAGTCGGCCTGGCCACACCGCTGATTCCCCGCGAGTACTCGCGACCGCAAACTCGTGCCGATCCTCGCCGTCGATCGTTACTGCGTTCCATTTGTTACCGTTTCATCGCTCGACTTTGTAAAATACTCCATGTACCCCCTACAGTCCATTAATAGCAATTGCAATAATAACGCATTCGCGTCGGATGCTTCGTCAGAACTTATATTTCTGATTCTTTTGCCAGAATCACGGATACGCGATTCTTTCGATTCGTCCTACTTGCATTGAAATTAACCCGTTTTGATTGCCGAGTGTATTTCTTGCTTCGTTCGTCTTCAGCGTCGAAGACAGATTCCCAAATTCTAACCATATCATGATAAAATTACCGTAATATTGGGTATATATTCACCACAACCATAATAGACAGAAATTTTTGTATATGTGCATTCATCGTGTTCAACCACTATTCTAATATGGTATGCTTTGAACATGTTTTGGTTAATTTTTATTCCAGAATTGCCTTCAAAAGCTTCTAGATTTATGTTTCTGCCCTTGTTTATCCAAACATTTTCATTTTCCGATTGTTCGGATTTTATTTTATTATTTTATTTAGTTTATTTATATTTATTTATATTTATATTTATATTTATATTTATATTTATATTTATGTTTATATTTATATTTATATTTATTATTTATTATTTATTATTTATGTTTATTTTATTTAGTTGCATAGTTTCACGTTTGCGCATAATAATCTCGTCATCACTATCACTATTTCGGGCACACCCTTCAAAATTTTCTAAATAGTTACCATCATGCACACTATCTTCAGAATCAGTAATAGAATTACCGTCGTTATCGCTCGATATATCGGACAAATTGTCTGCGTAACACTCCAGGAACTCATTTTGTTACACAAATTAGTGTTCTTTCTTGACATTATTGAAGGGAATTTAATTTTCTTTAAATTGAAATTATTATATGAACACCAAACGGTGTTTAACACAAGCTCAAGATGAATGTATACACTAAATACTGCGGACCGTAAATATGACTAGTAGATTATCAGTGGCAGTCAGAAGTGACTCCAACACGGGAGCACGCTTCAGTAGCCGGAGAGTTAATACGTGCATCACTTCTCCTATTCCATGAATTCGTGTTGAAAATGGATGACACATTCAGTTGCGAATCGATCCGAATATGTTAATTCCTTGCACTATATCAACGAGCCGGACTCGTGAATTAATATGACCTACTAAATGTGAATGTTATACTTTTCTTCTAAATCGAAACAAAAATTGTCGGAGAAATTATTAAAAAGAAAGAAGCGTTACTCAACATAGTTATGAATGTAATCGCAATGCAGGGGGATAATAATATCGTCATTAGTGTACTGTAGCGTTTCTGTTGAAATTCAACGAATATGGCAAAATAGAATCATAATAACGCAAACTAGGAAAAATGGCAATAATTTCAATAAAGCTCAAAATCCTTCATATTCTTCACAAAAGTTGCAGTAGGAAATCTGCATAACTGTATCTGATTAGTTGTAGAATGTTAACCATCTATAGCTCAATATAATCTAATTCAATTTTTAGCAACAATGTGAAAAACATGTTTCGCTCTATTACTCCTCTGTTACTTCTTCTTAGTAATCAAGAACGTAACGCGTCACAATTTTCAATTTTCACTTCACACACTAGAGTAACCTTAATCCTTTTTTAAAATTCTAAAGTCGTCATTAACCCTAGAAAGATAACCATATGACAACGTACGTAAAAGATAACCATACGCTTCAGAGGCGCATGCTTTTCTAAGGCGTCAATTTTATACTAACAATGGATATTTATTTAAGTTAATCTAGTCATTTTAAAGGTTTGGCATTATTGTAAAAATAAAATGCATTTATATTATATTTTTTTATATTTTAAGTAATTTTAAACTTAAATCACTAGACCTCTATGAAAAATTAACAAAAATCAACAGTCTTCGCAGGCGCCTCTGCGACGTAGGTTATCTTTCTCGGGTTAAGTTACATTTCGAAATTTATATTTGCCGGTTTTATATAAATTTTGTATGCCCATACAAAAATTCGGATCGTAGAGGATCAATGCGAAGTCAAATTTTTGTCAGAAAATTGGTTTAAAGTCGAAACAACCTTTTATAAGTTCTATTGCGATTTTATTGAGAAAGACATTTAACGAAGTCATTGACATATTGTTCTCAGAGATCATGGAGTAAACTGAAAAGCAGTTTCACAAGTAATTCTCCGCTTTTTCATCCAATGATCGCAGCAAACGGTTCCGAGACGAGAAGGGTCTCCAAACTGAAACGGATTATTCTCTCTTTCATCTTCGACCGCCTTGGTCCAATTACGAAATTTATCCGCGATACGCGGGAAAACTCGTCCAGTTATTTTTACAAGATTGGACCCTCTTAACCGCTTGTACTCGCGCTTTAAGACGCGCGCCTTTGAGCTGAATGAGCGCGAAGAACCAACGAGCCAACGCTCGTACAATTCTATAAGACAACTTTTTCTTCTCTATTGCGTTATATTGTCTCACTTTGTCTTAAAGAATAGTGTTAAAGAAATTCTCAACGATTTTCATGAATCTTGAATACTATTTAACGAACAATGCTATAACGATCTTAAATAATTGTTTCAGTTAATGATTTGAATACGTCGTTCGTTTGTAATATTTGATAATTCACAGTTGAAAGCTTGCTTGCGTTTCGAAGATAATTTATCGTTGTAAAACTTTTATTTAACGATTCTAAGAAATATCTATTCCACGAAATTTTGGAAAAGTCCTTAATAGCATAACATTTCTTGCGAACACAAATTCTACAGACAGAGATATTATTTTAACCGTAACAGATTCAAGCAGAATTTGTTTAAAAATGAAAGGCAACCGTTTATTCCCACCCCGTGAAAGACAATATTTACTTGTACATGAAAATTCAGCTGCTAATTGCGGTGACAACTGCGCGGACCATTCCTGTAGATGCACAAGACCGTAGTTACCGGTTTGAAATGTCCCGTGAAATTCGAAGCTCACAGTTCTTTGTGGCTGAAGTGCCGACGTACCGACATCGGTGGTCTGGTGAGGGATAAATAATGAACTCGGGCCGGGTAGAATTTATAGAACACCGTTCGCCCCGTCGTCATTAAATCATATACACCTAGGAGCGGTCTTGCAACTATTACTCCCCATTCCGTATTAATCACTGCATCATTCTCATCAGTATCAGAGCGGGCACGCCCTGTTTCTCGGGACGAACGAGCCCACCGTCGCGTTTAATCTCACTTAGCGGACTCTGCATCCCCATGGTCTCGCGGTGGTGCGTACTCACGGCTATCATCAGCGCGAATAAGCCGATGGCAGCGGGAGAAAGAGAGAGAGAGAGAGAGAGAGAGAGAGAGAGAGAGAGCTGATCCCGTCGATTCCAGTTCGGTACCAATGGGGAATAATCCGCGATCGTCGATAACTCGATTAATCCGGCGTTAAGCAGCCCGGGTTGCGCAACAATCGGGCTCCTTGAACCTCCTACCAGCACGGCTTCGTAATTCATTATTTCCGCGCGGATGCGCAGCCCGCGTCTACAACCGGCAGCAAAGCTTACCAGCGGGCCGACATTTACGATGACCATTGGACGGTCGATCCTAGAAAGAGGGCAGTCCCCGCGAGCGAGCGAAAGAGAGGCGAGACAAGGCAAGGCGAGGCCGCGAGCACGTTACGCTCGCATGATGTATCCCCGGTATGTATGCAGATAATGGATGTGGGGGAATACAGTTGGACGTATGAAGACCCCACGCAGGAGATACGACGGAATGGAGGCCATCTCTTCACCCTCCATCTCCTCCTACGCGTTTTATGCTCTCTTTCCCTCTCCCCCCTCTCTCTCTTCCTCTATTTCTCTCTCCTGCTGGTGGTAGTTTGTTTGCTCTCTTTCTCGCGTTTTCTCTCCGTTTCTCTTCTGCCTCTCTCTCTCTCTCTCTCTCTCTCTCTCTCTCTCTCATACTTATTCTCGCTCTCACTAGCTCCTGTACGCCCGTGTTTATATATAGGAAGCAGAAGATCAAAGAGCGAACCTTCGCTTAGCTTAGCATCAACGCCGCTCCGCTTGGGGAACCGGCCCATCGTCACCGAGATAGCTCGGGTGCTGCGGATGATGACGATGGGTGGTAGCAGCGACGGCGGTAGCGCTCTGCCTTCTTCCGAGGGGTCCAAGAGAGGGACTGAGTTACCGATATAAATGTTATGCCGGCAGAGTGCAACTCTGGGAGCGACCGAGAGAAACACGGCCGGCAGAAGGACTGGGGCGAGAAAGCCAAAGAAGAACGAGTAAATGGACGGCGAACCCATTGATCTAACGAGTTGCATACATCCGTCGGACAGATCTCGGAATTGAAGCAGACGTCGTGCTCCCGAGATCCTGGAAGACCCGGCTACTTCGCCGTTTCTAATTTTCTTCCGCGAGCTCGGCACGAAATTCTTCCCGGCCCGGCAACTTTTAGGCGCAGGACGGTTCCCACGAATGCTGCCTATCAACCGAACCTTCTGATTCTTCTGATCTCAGTTTCAACGATTTGATCTCGCCAATTCCCTAATGCTTTCGTTGCCCTTCGCTCTTTTCCTCGCCTAGCAAAAACTGTTTCCGAATACTTTCTCGCGATCATCGGAGTCTTCGTCCGATAGCTTGTGAGACTAAAGTGCTTGCTACCTGATCTTAAGGGCCATTCATCAAGAGCTACTATTTTGTAAATAAAAAACACGTTTGAATTCAGAAGAATCGAATAAATTTATATTGTAACTTTTCGTACGATCGTTTATAATTACGTATGGAATACAATATCAGTCGAATGACCACCACCCGCGACCTCTGCTTGCACTCAATCACCCTATTTTCTAAATTTTTTGATGACGTTCTTGCACATTGGCTGTTCAATCTCTTCGATGACCTGTCGGATGTTATCTTTCATTTCATCGATAATTTGTGAATTATTACTGTACACTTGTCCTTTGACAGTCTCACAGCGTGTACAGCAATAATCCGCAAACTACCGATGAACTGATTCATAACATCCAACGGGTCAAAAGCATCAAATATAAATTTGACTATCTATATTAATAGAGCGCATATGAATGATTTCATATATTTCACGTAAATATGTTTAATAATTAGACTGTGGTTCATTAAGCAAAGTAAAAATTGTTTGCATCTATTAAAAGAAACAGAAGATCGATAAGAATGTATTTCTTCTCTTAATGATTTCAATAAATTGAGAGTACCATGACAGTGTACGTTAATTTTTCCAATGTCTTTGACCGTTTCATAAAATCAGCAAACCAATAATAATTGTACCGAACTGCAATTTCTGGTATTAAAGATATCTATCGTTTGAAACGTAAAAAAAGAAATTGGAAATAATTATAAAGACCATTACGAGAACCGTAAGTGGTAACGAACATAAAGAGTTGTAGATCAGAGTAGAAAATTAGTTTAGAAAATAAGTAAAGCATGATCTCGAGGTTTTTCTATAATTATTCTTCGGAACGTAATGATGCAGAGCATGCACGCGACTTGAAGGCCTCAATTGTTTTTCTTTGCGATTGCAGCACTAATATAGAGCGTTTAATACGCCGTCGATGCGATTTAATCATGTGTGAATTTCAGCAGGGAATTAGCTTCCCATCGTAGTTGGATTAGCGGATAATAGGGTTGTAATGCACGCATTCCGGCCCTTCTATTGTTTATGCAGATTGTCCGGAACGGTGTCGGTT
This sequence comes from Megalopta genalis, assembly GCF_051020955.1. Taxonomy (NCBI): domain Eukaryota; kingdom Metazoa; phylum Arthropoda; class Insecta; order Hymenoptera; family Halictidae; genus Megalopta; species Megalopta genalis. The sequence goes on along the minus strand of NC_135018.1, from coordinate 4,418,262 downwards.
ACATAAGTTGGAAATTAGCGTAAACTTACCGGTCATAATCAGCTTCCGCGGATCTACCGTAATTCGACATCATCGAATTGTCAAACGCACGGGTTTTTCGCGTTATCGCCGGACAGAGAGGTGGTGGAGGGAGTAAATCAGTAATTTGATTCGTCAATCCAAGAGAAAAATTCATTTACACCTGCGCCCGCAAAAATGATTAAACCAGCTGGACGAGCCGTGCTCGCGAAAGCAAAAACTACAAAAACGGCCGGCCGGCCATGAAATTGAAAATCAACGTTTTAAATCACTCTGCAGAGATCCGGCTTTTTGTCCGTTAATCTCTTCACGCCGGAAAACATTGACGTTTCCCGATTTGGACAGCGGGAACGGCTTTTTTTCTTTTTCAGCGATTTCGCTATTCCCGTGTTTCGCTGTCTTTCACTGATTGAAGTCGTTGTTATCTCGATAGATGATTTACACTGCTATTACTTCTCTCTTTTTTTTATAGAAAAATGTGGTACGGTACGAGACTGATTGTATTCTACAGTGACACGATGGATTCGCGAAGATCATACAAACATTTTCATTCTCGTTCATAGGGGATGTAGACTTCAAATGAGATTTATCAAAATTTTTGCAATTTTCCATTTACATACTTCTAGCTCAAAGCCACGTAAATTCAAGTTAATCGGTCGTCTGATTCTTTGATGCATCATTAATATAATTTTATTTCCCACGGAATTACTAATTTGTTGAATATGTCTAGAATACTTTTGAACTACAGTTACGCTCATTAATATTCGGACATCTTTTAAAATGCAATAACTTGTTTAAAACTGGACTAAACGATTTGAATTTTTTTTTAGATGATAGAGGGACTAATATACTACTTGGTTACAATTTTGCTATTACTCAGAGTGACAAAACAAAATAAAATTCTTCGTTTTTAACATTAGATCTAGGCAAATTGTGCGCATGCTGAACATTTCATCGAAATCGGTTAACGCAAAGACAAATTACATGCGTTAAATGATTCTAAAAACTGCAAAGTTCTCAAACTTATTGGTCGAAAGTGTCCAAAATTGGGACAAAACTGTGATTTTTGCGATCTTTAATCGTTTACATACCTCATACCAAGGTCAACCGATTTCGTTGAAATTTTCAACATGCATGTAAGTTACTAGGGTCTACAAAACACAGTTTCTAAATTTTCGTTATTAATAAAGACAAAAAAGTTAGAAGATGACTTTTTTTATTTTCTCTTGTCATTCTAAACACTAGCAACATTTAAAGAAAGCATTCTAGTTATGGCCCAGTAGACTGGTCCGTCTATCAACTAAAATAAATTCAAGTCGTTCAGTCCTGTTCTAAAAAAGTTATTGCTTTCTAAAAGGTGGCCGAATATCAATGGGTGCCGCTGTATTTGAATGGATCAACTTTCTTGACCTTCTGCACTCTGTTGGTAAATATCATAGCCTGCTGCTCAATAATAACAATGACAATTCTATTTTTGTTTACGTTAGAATACAGCAGGCCAACGAAAGTCGCCGAATCGAATAAAAAGACAATCTTTTACCAATATTTTCTTCTGGTAGCACAATTCTTGGTTCTGAAGTCCCCCCCCCCCCCCCCAGAACAGTTCGTTTCGTTGATGGCACGCAAATTGTTCAAAGTGCCAACGCAACTGCATCAAGCTGGCGGTGGCAGTTTTGCAAATGCAAAAACGGTGTGGATCGGTTTTTACTAATACGAAAGTTCGACCGTGTCTTGTGGCAATTAAATACTGGAGAAACAAAGAATACCGGGGACCGCTGTCGACCGATTGGTCGACGCAACATCAAAGGATTCAATTATACCGCATTTCCGATCGAACCGCAGATCAAGTTGCCTCCGGTGAAACTTTGGTCGGCGGGGGTGCGCGACGCGTAGCCGACCAAGAAAAACTGCATCAGCGCAGCGCGGTGCAGCATGTTCGCGAGATGCGCGGCCGGTAATCGCGTTGAAACATCAAAAGTAAAAACAAACCGTGTCCCGGGTGGTTCTCGTAGCCGTGGAACGACGTTAAACCGATCGCGCCTGCGTCGCCAGCTAATTAATGTAATCACGCTGAAAAACAACTCGGTATCGAATTTGACGCAGCGCACAGAGGAAAACGCGGCGTGCTGCAACAGGGCGAGTTGCGGGACGGTGGAGTGGTGTCGGAAGCGTTGCAGCGACGGAGGGCGGACGCGGAGTTGGATGATCACGCCCGGCTACAAACTACGAAAAGTTTGATCGAGTCACGCACACAGGGACGCGCGTACGCCGTTCGGTGTAATTCGATATCGTTAAACAATGACTATCGAAATCCGTTTCTCCGCGTGCTGTTCGCGCGAACATCGCGTTTTTTTTCTGTCTATCTCGGCGGTTGCGGTTTTGAGGCAGGACAAAAATTAATCGGAGAACTGTATCCAGCCCGGGACTTTTGCCTAGACACTTCTTCGCTTCTACGATCTTTCGCAGGTCGATTGGAAGTTTCGCGTGAACTGGATTTAGTAACGGGCAGATCGAGTCCCGCCGGAGTCAACCACTGTAATCGTCGGATTAATTTCGGATGAAACTCCTGACACTCGTGAAACTCGTTAGAATCCACCGTGCGCCGCGGAGTTACGCGGCGCGAAGCGGAGGCTGGAAAACAGACCGGTTGCGCGCGAGCAGTAGGAGGTCGCGGGATAGCAGCCGCGTGGGTGGATAGGTCGTGGCGGGGCGGCTAGGGGATGGGAAATAAAGCGGGCGCCGTTGGGCTCGTTTAGAGTAGCGTACTCTGAAGAGGCTAAATTTTAAAGATAAATGATTACGAAGGAATCTCAACGGCAGCCGGGGCGTGCAGGCCATTTTCCTACAAAATCGAGAATAAAATAGTTACGGGTTTGTATTTATTCATCCCTCGGCACGCGGCGGATTCTATTCTGTCGATTCTCTAGTTGATGTATTCACCGAGTTCCGCCGCCGGAATGAATGGCCGTACACATTCTGCCGCATGAATCGGCCCTTTTACCGACCGCTGAAACTTTTCTCGCTTTCACGGGGCCGCGAGTACTTTTTCGCACGCATCTACGAGCCCAACCGCCCGCGTCGGTCCGCTGCAGCCTGCTCGGGTTCGCCCGCCCAGCCAACCCGCTCGGCCGGGCCCGCCGGCACGTCGTTAAAAATACCGTTCCAAGCGGTATTCATTTAAAGACCTCCTACCCCCGACCCTCTGTCAATTGTTCGATCCCGTCGTACGTTAATAATTTTTGACTAATGAGTACGAGAATGGGTCGCCGTGGGTCACGAGCAAGCTGAGCGGAGCTCAGCCAAACGCGCCGCTCCGCCTGGCCTCCGCGCGATCCCTTGAATAGACGAACGAGTTGAAAAATGTCAGCGGTGGAACGATGGCGCGGCGTATCGTTGGACATACCCGAGTTTCTATGAGCCGCGGCGGGTGCAACGATGCCGCCGTCGCGCCGCGCCGCGGGGACGAATTAGTCGCGCCGCGATTCGTAATTCGCGCCATTAACCGGCGCGGCGCGCGAGCCTGGAAATCTCGTCGCGACCGGAAGCGTTCAATTTCTACGCTTTACCCGGTGAAGGTCGTCGAGGTAGTATTCTGCTCTAGTCGTTTATACCCATTCGTTAGTCTCGCCTCCGCCGATCTTTCTTTCTTCTGCTTTTAATTGCTCCACGGTCCGCCGTCGTTCATATTCTCGGTGAGATTATTTTCTTAGCAGTTTCTGCTTCTTATTTCTTTCCAAACTTCAAAGATATTATCCGTTATCACCCGATGGCGCGATATTCGCACTACAAAGTTTATATAATTGTAGCAAAAATTATTCCTAAATCTAAATCCTCCTCTTCTTCTTTCTCTTTAATAAATTCTCGCTCTTTCGGCAGAACGTACACTCTTATCGTTTTTCAACAAACTATCTTTTCGACAATATTATCTTACAATCATGTTTAGTATAATCTTTCCCGATCCTGCGCCGAGGCTGGCAGGGATACAAATGAAAATACATTCAGACAGTTTGATCCGATTAAACATATTACAAAAGGAAATAAATATATATGTAGATTCTTCATTCTACGATTGATATAGACAATTTTTGTTTTACATAAAAATCTGCAATCTATGTGTACAATGCTTTTTTCTATTTTATATGGATGAAGTGCATAAATAGGACGTCTAATAAATGAAGGACGTCTCCAATTAAAAGAACATTCACGCAATTTTTGAGTATCGCATGCGTGATCAAATTATGCTACACATATTCAAATTAACATTTAGAACAGTGTCGTTAGTTACATTTATCAGACGCTGATCAATTATTCTTAACCTTTTAGGCACGACGCGCCACTATAGTGGCTTCCGCGGATATCATCTTTCAGAACGACACGCCACTATAGTAGTGGCTTTCGCGGATGTCATCTCTCTGAACGACGCGCCACTATAGTGGCTTGCTTTAGTAGCTCACTCGCTCATCGTTTGAATCAAATAATCGTCTTCATATGCATTGTTTCACACTTCTTTTGTCTTCACATCGATTTACAACAGTCTACAGGGTGTCCCAAAAATGTCTCGCTATCCGAAAGTGGCGGATTCCTCAGGCCATTTGAAGCAACTTTTGCCTTTATAAAAATTTTCTCCGAGGCACCGTTAACGAGTTATTAACGAAAAACAGTGACCAATAAGAATCGGGTACGGCTGACGCGAGACGGCCCAGCTAACCAGTGCGCGAAGCCCAGTTCCGCTCATTGGCTCGATCGTCTCGCGCCAGCTGAGCTGGGATTCGACCGCTCGACCGCTGGCGCCGTTGGCTCGGCCACCTCGCGTCAGCCGTACTCGATTCTTATTGGTCACTGTTTTTCGTTAATAACTCGTTAACGGTGCCTCGGAGAACATTTTTGTAAAGAAAAAAGTTGCTTCGAATGTCCTGAGGAATCCGCCACTTTCGGATTGCGAGACATTTTTGGGACACCCTGTATATACAGACAGAATATACCGTATCAGACTCTGTACAGTACATATCAGACTCTGCCGTCCAGAGAAATAGCCTCGCGCAGAATTCAGCCGTACCTAAAAGGTTAAAACTTGTGACAAAGAGTAATCTGATTTCTTCGGCACGTGCAAATCATATATACGTTAGAAAAAGATGAAAATTTAATCTTATAATAACTGACAGTAATATTATACATTTTCGTAGAGGTTTTCGAATAATCCGAATCGATCCACGATACAAACGCATACACGTGTGCACCATCGTGCAAGGAGAGTGCACGCGCGCACGCGTGCGCGGGCGGACGCCTCGTCTAAAGTCCCTGGATCGCAACGACGTGCTAATTACACGATGTTCCGCGTAACGAGATGCGGGTCCCGAGGGGGTTGCCCTTTTCGAATTAGATGCCTGGCAGACGGAAGGAGGAAGGCCAGTCAGCAGCTCTAACAGTTCCCGGTATACGGTATCCCTTCCTTCTTCTCGACCAATGGAGCCGAGGACGCCTCCTACGTCTTTCTTCGGTGAGCCACTTAACCGATATCCTTTTCCTGGCCGGTTCTCACCGTGTGTTTTTCGACCGTGCTGCTGTGCCGCCAAAAATTCACAATTTCGGACCACCGAAATCACAGGCTGCGGCCCCGGCCCCGATGAAGGAACGCGTCGACCAGGTCGACCCGGCCCACGGCTCGGATCCTACTCGTAGTCGTGTAATTTATAGCGGAAGAGCTCGCCTCTCTCCCCTCCACGTTCTTCTTGTAGCTCAACCAGCTCGTGCCTACATCCTCGATCCCTAAAATGCACAATTAATGCTGCCTGTCACGGCTACTTTCGGGACCTGTCAGAACTGCTGTAGATCCATCCGATTCATTGGCCCCGGTAGAATCTGGAGGCCGTTTCCTTCGGCTGGAGTCCTTCTCCTCCTCCTCTTGCAATTGATTACGACTCGTCACCTGCGTGCTTTTTGTTATACATAAAATATGGGCTGCCGGCGAGAAAGATAGCTGCCTTGGAGATAACGCGAAACAATAGAATGTGTCTAATCGTTTTTCGAAGGGCGTTGTCCAATAAAATCTTTTATGGTTTGTTAGGTATCCTGTGGCATCCTTGTCTTTTGTCGCGAGATATGCTTCAATTCGAGAATTAAATACAAATAGAGGGCCTCTGGAAATTTTGCTTCCGATGGGTTTCATCATCTATCTTTGACATATTTATTCGATCAAACATATCAACAATACCTTTTTTCTACCAACATTTATCAAGGAAGCTTGCTCAGGGCAGTCATGTGTAATAAATATGCCGCGGATCTTTATGCAAAGCACAAATTTGCTGCATCCATTGAAATGGAATAGGAGCTTGTACATTTTGTTTGTTATTTGAATAAGCTGACGATAACGTGACAATGTTGTTCACCGCGAAGGATAGTTATCACTAGACGGATTTCTGTGCGATATAAAAATTGTCTGCGCTAATTACAAGATACAGCAGCCACATGGACATTTATATTGTTTCTTCATCATTTTAATGAGTTGAAAGTAATGTGACAGTATGTTTAAATTCATTAAATGTTTTTGCTCTGTTCTGCATTTGACCTAATCATTCTTGTTCCAAATGCGGTCTAATTATCGTTAACTAGGTGTGCTATAGCAAATCTAGATTGAATTAACCACGTCTCAGTGTTTGTAAACTTCTTAATTCTCTCCAAATGAATTGAGAAAAATAAACGGAGCACAGTATTTCCAAAATATTATATTCAGGTGATGTCCAGATTTATAAGAACGCGCCTGCATCATCTTTTCGGCGGGAATTGTCCAGTTTCTTATCACTGACTTGGCATCGTCTGTTGCTTGGCAATAATTGAAAAACCAATTGAAAACACCGAAGAGGATGAGTAAATAAGAGGTACGAATAAAATAAAATGGAAGAAACGATTGTTCAGTAAAATATAGACGAAAGCCTAGAGCAGAGTGAATACAGAAAAGAGACACCGACTTTTAGCGTGGCATGATCCTACATGACGAGTCCTCGGCGGAAAGAAGCCGTACGAAGGAAGATATGCCCCCTTTGTCAAGGTTCGGGAGAATTCTTCGACCCGATTAATCGGCGATACCTATCCGAGACACCGAGAAGCTTCTGTTCAAAGCACCCCCGGCGTGGGAGAATATCCAGCGAATCGGTTCAATTAAAAACGGCCCCGTCTCGTCTGCAACGCGGTGCTCAAAGGAAACCCGCAACGGTAAAGGACGCGATTCGATCGGCGGCATGCAATTTCCCGTCGCAACGAGATTGCTTTTCCCGTTGGATCCCGGACGTTGGGTAGCGAAAGGGGAAAGGTAGGGATAGCAGCGAGCGATTCAGCGGGAAGAGAGGAAGTATTTCGGGGGACCTGCCGGAGCCCTAGGGGACCGCTGGGTACATCGTACGGCCCTGGCCAGTGCGCTCCTTCTTCCTCTGTCCCTCGCATCCCTGGGTGCCGACAAACAACCTGCTGCTACCGACGCTGCCGATGGAGGTCGTGTATTACCCTCTATTAATATCATAATATAAACATAACTCGTATGTGCGAGTCAGCGAGCCCAACGAGCCGGCTGCACGATGAAGCGAGACGCTGTTAGACCGCAGGGAGACGAGCGTGTACAGCTTGATTTTCTGGGGTCGATCCCAGGGCTGAAGGGGCACACGGGAGGGGAGCAAGTGGCGCGTGATGAGTAGGGTGTGTTACACGCACATTATGCGAGGTCCTGGCTGTCCCCCACCTTTCCTCTTGCACCCCACCCTGCGGTGGTCCCTCTCCGCGCAACCCTGATCCTTGCATACGCGGTCGCTCGCTCACTTGCGATCTAGCCGGCTAGCTAGCCCCCTCTGTACATCCATCCCTACTCGTCCCCGCATTTTATATATCGATGAACTGTCGAGGGTTACAACTATATCGGGTAATCGTTTCTGCGTAGCGCCAACCCTCGAGAAAACGGTCGTCGACTTTCCACTTCCGGGATACGAGCAGACGCTCCCGCGGTCTCGCCGAGCCAGTCTCCGAATTCGTTAGCTCTGTCGCGACCATGGTCAGTTCATCCGACCGATCTGAGTGCGTAATCCTTTCACTGCAAGGAGTTCTGCTCGTGCCAATGGTTGTTTGCCAATAAGGAGGAATGGGGAGTCTAATCTCTTAGTTCTCTGGAACCTGTTGTAGCAATGTTGCAGCGATAGCTTTTGTTGGATATACCAGAAACGCTCACGGTTGCAAATGTCTGACAGATTATCTTGCAACCTAGCGAAATTAGTTACGTATTGATGTTAATCGTTTGGGGATAAGGATCGAATAGCTTACTAATCGTCTTGAAAATTAGGAAGCATATCCATGGTCGTCGCTGTTTGATGTTCTGTATGAACATGTATATATAACCAATTAACATTAAAATAATATATATATATATATATATATATATATATATATATATATATATATATTATTATATTATATATATTATTATTATATATATTATATTATTATATTATTTATATTTATATATATATGATGATAATGCAATACAAAAGTGAGAAGAAAAGGTAGGAAATACTATAGTGTATATCATAAATATGTAGTAAATATACTAAAAATACGTATAACACAGGAAAATATAATAACTGAGAGATTGTCAGACGTACGACTAGCGTTATTGTTAAAAAGAAGAATAGAAAAGAAAGATTGATAGAGAACGGGAGATATTGTGCGAGCATCTCGAGGGCCCTTCGAGTGGTCTCAGAAAAAGCTCGAATATGTGTGGACTGAAAAAACGTCCCGTCTTGGCATTCGGAGCCTGTGTCAACACTGCAGGATCGTGTGCGAATAGACTCCGGAATCGTACGATTGGTTCCGAATTCTGCCCGGTCCACAGTGTCATGGCGCCCACAATGTTCACGTCGGTCAATGGTATCGGTTGGATCTCGATAATTACTTAAGCACTTGTGCGCGACCACTTTGCGTTTCCCGCACCTCGACACAATCAGAAAACACGTTGCAGCGGCGGGGTTCACACGCAATCGCGTGTCGCCCGGCGTCGCTCGCCTTTCCGATTCGATGTCCTTCAAACGCGGCGAATCGAGCGCGAACGAGCGCGCCAGTCCAAGATCGTCGAACAATCACAGTCAATTAAAACGCGAGGAGGCGAGCAAGCGAGCGAATACGAGCGCGATCGAGTCACGTGCACGCACGGCCGTAATTCCGCGCGGCGCGCGTGGGGATGCACGCGCACGTATGAACCGTGACACGCACGTGCTAAATTGCGGAGCCGCGCCGTCGCTTTTGAGATAACCGGAAACGTATCTCGACGGTAACGATCGTCTCGTCTCAAGAACCCTGAACGACGGGGGGATTTGCCGACGTTCGCTCGGCACCGAGCGAGCATAATTCATTATAATTAACTTCGCCGCTTCTCTTACGAGGCGGATGATGGCGGCTCCTTGGACCGACGCGTTTCGTGCTTTTATTTTCATCCATTGCTGAAACGGCGGTTGTTCCTTCCACTCCGGTAATCTTATTCGTCGAATTTTAATAACTGCGTAGGGTAGTGAAGCCAGTTACTGCGGGATGACTAATTGCTGTGCCTATTCTTTTGTTTTGTTCATTTTTGGATAATGCAATTTAATAGGACTTTTCCGATAAGTATAAAGTTAATTACGCCTGAAAACAAACCAAATGCACAGCAATCGGTCACGACGCAGTAATCGGGGACCCACTACTCTACCATTCGAAGACGATGGAAAATTAACATTGTTGCGCGTTCTGTTGCAAATTGATCGATCGTGTCGGAAATGTTTATCCAATACGTTCGCGTTCACGCTTGAATTCAATATAGTAACTGTGTTCCCTTTCAACATCGTCACCTAAGATATTACATCTTTCACCCGTGTATATTGGTTTATATATAATAAACCATAGTAAATAATTACTATTGTCTTAACAAGTGAAAGCCGATGGTCCGGTGTAAGTTTATCTTTTTATATCATCGTAGCAGAGATTAGCAGAGAGAAGAAATTTGATGGTCAAGAAATTACAACTACTGCTAGCATAACAGGCTCGACGTCGCTATTAATTCAATATTTTGCATTCTACTGTTCTGTGTTGAAGCGCAGAGTCACGCCGGAATTTAGTGGACTGAATTTTCTGGACAGTAGAAATTATTATGGCAATTCGGAAAGTAGAGGCTCCGGTTAATTGACGGGTGGCCCGGAAACGTAGGTCCGGTCCACCGCGAAAACCATGGCCATTCGTTCGACGATACGTTCGACTCTTCGTCACGTTTCACAGCGTCGAGTCGACCATTCGATCGGCATCCGGGTGATCCGCTGTTGCGAATGGAACAGATCGCGTCGCAAGTAATGCAACCTCGTGTTGTAACTGCGAGAAGTATCATCGAGAGCCGGCGTTCCCGCAACGCGGGTTGCACACGCTCGAAAAATCTGGATGATCCCCTGTCACTCTGTCCGCGCATTGTTTTAACGATCCTTTAGAGTCACCCGGTACATGAGCTCGCGCAGTGGCGCACTTGACTGTAGCACGCTCTTCATGCACGCAGGGGTTGAGGGTTGCATACGTTGCGGTATGGATTAGTTAGGCGGACACAATAATTTTGCCAGCACCCACCGGCGATATTCTCTCTCTCACTCTCTCTCTCTCTCTCTCTCTCTCTCTCACTCTCTCTCTCTCTCTCTCTCTCTCACTCTCTCTCTCTCTCTCTCTCTCTCTCTCTCCCTCTCCCTCCTTTTCTCTTTCGCTTTCCCTCCCTCGTTCTTGCTCACCTCCTTCCGTCCCTCTCTATCTTCTCTATCACTCTGTGTCCCTCCGCCCTTCACCGCTTGGGCGGTCTCCTCGCGTAGCAAAGCCACAACGTTCCGAAAGGGTGTTGCGAATCTCCTACCCCTACGTCAGCTCGTAACACGGTCTGCACCAGGTCTGGTCACCGACAATCCCAATGAATATAAACGTGGTTGTTCGCGGAAATTCTGTGCGTTATTGTCGCTGGCTATTAAAATCGTCGTGGAATAGTATAGCCGGGGGTTCTAACAATTCCCTTTGTCCCTAAAACCTGTTATAGAATAGAAATTCTTGGTTATTGTAAAAAATAGCTGGCATCGCTGTGTTCTGCAAATAACAGTATCTACAATGTACTTATATGACAAAGTAGCATATTGGTCCGCGTCTCGATCGATCTTTTTCTATATAGTGTCTTTCGTGCGGTTTGATTTTTGAAAGAAAGAATACGCTTATATTTGCAGTATTTACCGGTCCAATCATATTACTTCATACTTGTAACATACGAGCAGCTAAAATAATCCATAAACGTGTTTCTGTTGTCCTTCTGAGATATTTAATCACATGACAAATTAATACGTCAACAAAATACAGTCAATCTAAGATGATTAAGATTATCGTACTTCCATTCACTTCTCGTTCGATCATATAAATAAAAAATAAATCACATAAATATAAATCGTATAGATAAAATATTCATCTGTACACTTCATAAAGATCACTCTTACGAGTGTCAAAACGTCTGAGAATTATGGTTTCGATGAAAACATCCGAACATGGAAATCGTCTCATGTTGAGTAGCTTAGAGAGAGATATTTTAAACTTAGTATTTACAAAGACGTTTTGAGATTACCAAGAAATATAGCGGTGGATATTTGACTAGGCTTTTCAAGTTTCACTTGAAATGTGATGCTTTCGAATAAAATCACACGTATGCTGCAGTGACTCGCAACACTGTTCTTGTTAGATATACAATATCTGTTATATCGTGCTTCCATATAGTATATCCAATAGTCTCCTTATCGCTAACTTTAGCTATGATCATGTGAATTCAAAACAAAGTAGTCTAGGTTATCCATATCTTTATCAATATACCTTATTAAATGTAAAACTTAATGGTAGCGTAAAAAGTACGCAAACCTATCACACAATTGCCAGAATAGAGTACACTGATTAATGCAACGTTGAAAACATGAAGACGTGATGACTACAGTTTCTCAGTCCTTCAGTTTACAGATTTCTGCGATTACGCAGTTTCTGCGTAGGTCTTTTCCCTATCAATAAAGTTCTGTCTCTCTCTCTCTCTCTCTCTCTCTCTCTCTCTCTCTCTCTCTCTCTCTCTCTCTCTCTCTTCGGTCACAGAAGTAAACTACATGCATTCTAAGAAACCATCCCGTGCGTCATAAACGAATCGACAAGCAGTGTCAATTAAATAGAATAATGAAATTCCAGTGTCAGAGTAGAAATCCGCAGGCAACTCGTCGATCTAATCCCCTAATTCGGGCCTCGCACGGAGCCAGGGGCTACGAAGACTCAAGATCCTCTGGATGGATGTCGTCCGCGGTTCTCTGGACCAGCGGTGGTCGAGCCAAAAATAACGTCCGTAGAGACAGCAGCTGCGGACATTTGGTCATATACGAGACAAAACTTCCGCTTGATAATCTTCATCTGGCTGGACGTGTTCGCGGGGAGAAAGGGAAAAAGGACGACGAAGGTAGTTTGGAAGGGCGACAGTAGTCCCCAACGATACGAGACTCGAAAAGGAGGGAGTCTAAGGACATGGGTAGTAAAAGACCTGGGGAGAAGCGAGAGGGAAGCGAAAGAGAGAGAAAGAGAGATAGGCGAAAGAAGAAGCGGGGGAGAACCCCTGGCCACCCTTATTAAGATTCCAGCTGTGGAATTCTACCTGCGCCGAGCTCGCTACTGGTCTTAAGTAAATAAAACACGACCGAGCCACGTCGCCTCCGCAACGGCTCCGCTCTCGCTCGACCGGGTTTGCGTAGCTGCTCTTCGTCGTCGCTGTTCCTTCGGGTGGTTCTCCGTCTCTCTTTCGCTTTCCGCTTCTCGTGCTCTCCTCCGGGTCCCTGGGTCCTCGGCTCGCCTCGTTCCTGTTGCTCTTGCCTTGGCTTGCCTCGACTCGTCCACGTCTCGTTTTCTCGTCCATTATTACGGCTGCTTTGCCTACGTTTCGCTCCCTTCCTCCTTCTCCGTCTTCCTCTCTTCTCGTCCGCCATCTCCGTCCTCTTCCTACTTCGCTCCTCCATCGATTCTCCGTCTCGTTCTGCCTTCCTACGCGGCGTGGTTCCAGTCTCTCGTTCCTGTTCCCGATCCCGTTCACGTTCCGCGCCCCTCGCGCGACCAAAGAACGCGTAAGCTCGACTCCGACTGGGAATTCGGGACTTCGATTCAACTCGATCGGCCCTCAAGGACATACCAGGATTCCACAGGATCGACCTCGATACACGCCCAACGATCGGAAGCATTTTCGGCGACGGAACAGCCCTTTGAACCAGCGGCGCGCGCAAATTCTTCCGTGAATATTAGAACATCCCCTCCAATCGCGTTTCCTGGCCCACACAAAAAAGATCTGCAAACTCTCCGACTGGTTAATCAGCTTCTATGGTTTCTTTTCACAGCTTTTCCGATTCGAATTTCTTCGTCGGTTATAAGTTCTTACGAGAAAAAGGAACGTACTGCGTGCCGATATTGAATTCACAGGTCAAATATTGACAACAGAAGAATGAGATTGGAAATAATCAAGGTGCATTTCTTCGGAACAATTCTAACATGATATTATTAAGCAAGGGGTGAAATACGAACTCGCATTTCTTAGCTAATTTTAGGCAATTTTAGAGGAACCACCTGAAGAAATGTGTTTGAAACTATTAATATCGAAGATAATATTGTAAACGATTCCAATCCTTAAATTTGCTGTAGAATTGCTGATTCCTCGTTTATCCGAACATGAAATTTCTCGGTCGAAGCATATTTGTAATTTTGTCAAATGTCGATGAATCCTGCAGGGTCTTAAAAATATAGCTGCAACAGCGAATTAAATATTTTGTCAACTCTCGTGTCACCCTCGTTTAGATCGACGTTAAAAATCTTCGTAATCGCTGTTGACAATTAACATTACACGACGAGAAACCATTCGGACCAAGCATTCTTATTTAAATAATGAGATAATGACAAGGTTGTGTAACACTTAAATGTCAGTTTAAATGTAGCTTTTACATCTGTTTTGATCCAGGGCCACACAAATGACTCGTCTATAGTTTGATTTTCCGTTAAACAGTCCGATTCGTCAATTATTCGTACTACATCCATTGGAAGTAGGTTTGAAATAAAATTCACGCTGGTACTTTATGGTATAAAAACACGGCACGTAAGAAGGATCTTTATTGAATGAATCATTAGCAACGTCTGACGTTTAACCCTTAGTGGACGACGACTTTTTCGGCAGAGTCAGGTAGCAGGACGAGACGATTTTTGCAAATATGTCAAGGGTCTTTTGTGGTACAATAAAGTGATCTTACATATAAATTATCTTAAAAACACGTCGTGTTTCGTTAGTTTATCTATATTCACACTTTTATGAATATAATTTTACAAAAATTATGATTTGTAGTTTCGTTCGGTGCGATAGTTTATAAAACATTGACCAAGATGCATTCTTGGTTTGTCTGGACATGTATTACAGAAACAGGTCGTCTCATGTCTTCCCCCTGGTTTGTTTCGACCGGAACAAACTTTGCACTCTTTCTTTGTGACAGTAACAATTACATGCAGTTTCCCGTTTAGACGAATTTCGTCAGAGTTGGATGTCGAACTTGAAGATCTATCTCGTGGTTGACAAAAATCTCCTCTCAATTTGTTGATCAAAATTTTGCGAAAGTTCAAATGTGTAACTGGCTGTTCGTTTCTCTGTCCTTTTACATGTCTGTAGAGAATGTACGAATCGATTAAACAAATTTCCAGTCCCCGGAAAAATAATTTGCGCCACCACTTCAGGGACTTTCGCATAAAACAGTAGGTCGGATAATGTTGGAGATAACGAAATCTAACATAAACACCGATTGTCGCCTCTCACTCGCCATTCGTCCTGCCGCGCGAAACGCCGTGGCGACCGAGAGTCGCCTCTCGTCCGCTAAGGGTTAAACCCCGAAAAAATAATACGCGCCCCCGTCTCTGAACTGATACGGTTATACCCCACAGTCCTTGCATTGAGATCGAGCGTCGTCACGTCCCGACTCATTTTTGTTTCAAAGATGGTTCTGTGAACATTGAATGGTGTTAGCCCTCGGTCAATAACTTTGTATTAATAATCCAATAACATCGAATAGACCATATAGAGTACTTATTCCTCGAACACCGACGGCAGTCGGTCGGAAACGTTTCGAACGCAAACTCGAAGGAACCGTTTAACTCGTCGAACCGAAACAAGCCGGCCCGGCGCGTAGCTGCGCGGCCGAACACGTGTCGGCGACTTGGACTCCTCGTGTATCGGGACCAGCGTCCATTTATCGGTCCCCGGGGATCCGTCGCGAGCGGTGGCTCTAACAGGGAAGTCCGCGTGAACGCGTCAGGTAGGTTCGTTAGTGTTGGTGCTGGCGGTGATGACGATGGTGCGCGTGTCGCCGCGCGTTACTCGTCCGCGCGAGTGCTTGTTGCGAACCGATGGGCGATGACACAGAACCTGGGGGCTTGTTATTCGTCATGCTTACGGTGGCGCGCGGATGCCAGCGGATCCCTTCTGCCTCATACTTCTTCCACGGCCGACAGTGTCCCACGGAACGTTTTTAATATTCCCCGGGGCGGTGTTTGCGCCGTTGTCATTCAAGGTTTCCCCGTGCGAGCGAGAATGATGGGCGGCGGCGGGAACGGGGGCAGAAAGAGAGAGGGATAGGCGCGAGCAACAGACACGTCCTCCGCACACAATGCATCGGTCCGTGACGGTGACGGGTGGACGGTGACGACGGAGGCTGTTGCTGCTGCCGTTGCTGCTGCTGGTGATGGTGCTGATGCTGATGCTGCTGGTGAGGCTGGCGAGGCTTGTGGAGGCTGCGGCTGCTGATGCCATGGTCGGTGGTGCGCCCGCCACCGCCGCCTTTAGTAATGCCGGTTGCTGCTGGGTTCTTGTGCTCGGTGATGTGCGTGAGGATCGGTGTGCCGCGTCCCGATCGCTCCAGGCTGCGTGATAACCACGCCAGACCCGCGCCGCGCCGCACCGCGTCGCACCACGCCGCGCCGCGCCGCGCGCTCGTCGTCGTTCCGCTTCGTGTCGTCCTCCTTACACAAGTCGGCCGCTAGCTCTCGCGTCCCTTCTCGCGGAATCAGACACGGAGGACACACGAATACCCGGCAGAGATAAAGAGAAGACTTCCGGGCATAATCCGAAGCGTCGCGCGGCGAGCCCAGGCGCTAGAACAATCAAGCCGCTTCATTGTTCCCAGCCCCGGAGCCAGCTTCTTCCTTTTTTTCCTTCCTCTTTTTTTCTTCCCTTTTTTCCAACGACGATTGGCGCGAATGGGGCTGCTCCCAACCCTCGCCCGCCCCCGCCGCTCTTTCCGCTGTTCGTCAACGACGAAAAATTTCGCGCTACCGTTGTCCTCGCCGGCCGACTCGGAACGCTTGACGCCGGATTTCGTTCATCGATCCTTTGCCGCTTTGCGGAGCAACGAGCCGGTCCTCGATCTCGGCTCTGTTTTGCTCCTGAAATCAGAACTCGTAACCAATTAACCGTATTTTGTTGGCAAACTTCGGAGTATTTTACGATGGGTCATGCTATAAACGGAATACTGCGCATCGGAAACAGGCTGCGGTCTGATTAACTGAATGGTTAATCGAGTTTGGGTACATATCGCGGATGCTAGAACTGCAAAAGGTCACAGAATCGATTTAAAATTCGATATTTTCTTGTATAGAAGTACAAGAGGAAGTACATGTACAGGTACAGAGAAGTACTAACGAATGATTTCGTTATTCCATTTCTCATTGCAATTAACCTCTTGCAGTAAGATCGCTTTCGCAACTACATTGATTAGCATCGCCTTGTCCTTTATAATTTCCCCGATGGAACGAAACAATTTTTGTCTCTTGCATGCCTCTATTTCTTTTCACACCAAGACTTTGATAACGGATGATTCAAATTTTGTTTTGATTTAGCAGAAATGAGATCAAAGTTTACTAATGCTGCCGGAGCTGCAGAAATTTATTTTACAGTTGCTTCGATATCATTTATCCAACACATATTTGAAAACATGAACAACGTTTCGAAGAAAGTCGAACCTGAATATTCTGAGCACCGCTATTAATATTTTAAGCATTTTAAGCGAAAGCAGCCAATTTGTAAACATAACTTCAAGTGCTTCGATCCTAAGTACGGTTTATTTTTATCAGAAGAGTTAGTTGCATCAATTGTAGTCTTTATATGATGAACACGTCCGTCCAACGGTTTTTGCGAAATCATTTTACCGGTCAGAAGAAATGTCGCATTTAGAAAAACGCGTTCTAAGTTCTTCGGATCATTAGTCTTCAGAGACGCGACACAAGAATGCTCGCAGTTCCGTTAACGTTGCGATTTTCGTTCGAATATTTTGCGGATACGTTTCTCAGAAATAACGAGAAAATGCAAAAAATTTCTGTTTTCTGTTGAAAAAAAAAGAAACTGCAGAATTGTTGCACGAAGTAAACGATGTGGCCCCTGACGACCAGTTGAATTCGTCATGGTGTATGTTTGTGGGACGGATTATAAAATCCTCGAATGTGATAAAAGACGTTGCAGTCTCCGGTTCAGAAGCTGCGGCGACTTCACCGGATGCGAAATTTCCTCCTGCCGACGTTATTATCCCATTAAATCCAGCTAGGGAAATATGCGATGCAGATTAGAAGGATTTATTTAAAATTCTCCCGTGTCCTCTCTCTCCCCCTCGCCGGTTCTCCCGTGCTTTTCCTTTTTGTTTCCCTTTCGCATGCCGGATAATAGCCGAGCGAGGGGTAGAGCGAGAGAGGTGAAAGAGATGAGAAATTTCCGGAGATTTATTATAGGGAGCAGAGCGGATTGAAGCCACGCAAGGTGATGCCCAATCAGTCTCCGGCGCTGCTCCATCACGATCGAGGGTGATCCCGCTCTCCTCTCTCACCCATACTGGCCCGAGGACAATAAAAGTCTTGGCTGGCCCGACGTATCGTGATTCCTTGTCGTACGAGCGGCACCCTAGCTAGACCATCTCGAGCCCCGCCTGTCTACTTTTCTGTTTGTCGCGATTCATCCTTAATTCATAATTGCACGGTCTACCGTACTGCTCGTCGTTGATTGAAGATTACAGCCGTCTTCTCCAACGTTTCGTTCCCAGCGTAGTTCTTATTAATCACCGGTTCTTCTCATAGAACGGATCGACAGAAAAAAAGAAACGCACCAAACGATGCCAAACGACATTCGACGGCAGAAACGAGAACAGTATTCGCTTCGTTTTGCTTCATTTCTGCGCTTGTTCGCGTCTCCTCGCCATCTTCCCGAGAGACAATTCGGCGTCAAACCCTTCTGCCGATTTTGTCGAAATGCAAAATCACTTTCTACTTTGAACTCATCTTCCTTTTCTATCGAGTTTTGATCCTTATGCCATGAAAGCTCAATATTTAGTATCAATAGTTCAATATGCGGCTAGATCGCTGTTATTTGGCACATTTCCTATCGTCATCTGTTTCAAGCCTACAATTTTGTTATCAGAAAAGTACTACTATTAGTATACTGAAGTCAATAACCGGGGCATTTAGGAAAAGGGTGTAAGATAGCGAGTGTAGGAAGGAGTAGGAATTCTCCTGGCAGTTAATAAAAATTACATTTTATTGCGGTAATAAATATAAAATAAATAAAAATTAATATATGTATAATTATATATAAAAGTTCAAATATAAAACTTTCCTCTCAGAGTGCAACACTTTGTGTATAGTATTCTTCCGCGCTACTTTGTCCTCTCGACACGGAGGAAAGATACATTGCGGAAATACGATGTAAGGTTTTTTGGATGGACACGACCTTTTCTACAAGCATATGTTTCTTCTTTCGAAATACTTCCCAGTAAGCCCCATGTGGTAGTTTTACGAGGATTTACCAATGTCCAACTTGAACGGAGTTGCTGTTTCGAGTCCGAGTATTACATCGCGATTCCTAGAAACCCCAACCTTTGGTCTTCTTCTCGGTCCCACTGCCAAGACACAATGCATTCCGGTCCCTCCCCCTATGGCTACTCCCGACTGTTTGCCAAAGTCCTTCGTCCTACGCATTTTTTTACGACACAGTTAGGCAAAGCTGGCTTTCTCCCGGCCGAAAAGTTGGTCGAAACCGTTTCTGACCTTCGATAGTGTTCTGCTCAATTTTTCTCGACTCCTTTCTACCAGCTCGTCCGATCTGAAATTCAAGGGAACGTTAACTATGAATTTGTTTATTCGTGCAGGTATTATAATATCAGATAACATTTATTTATACAATTTTAACGCGTTTGTGTTCTGAAAAATCGCTAGAGCGAATTTACGTTTCCGTTTTCAATAGTCTTTGTTGAAGTCGCGTGGTGAAAAGTTTAAATGCTTAATCGAAAGTTTAACTTCGCTTTTAGAATCTATGTGTATTACATTTCACAATACAGGTCTGTACATTATGACTGTTTAAACAAGAAGAAGAAAGGATAAAACGTTCAGTTCCTACATTCTTAATCATGTAGGAACTGCGCCTATGCGTTGTGCACGCTTCGACAAATGTTTCAAGAATTTATTTTATTAATAAAAATTATATGACCCAATGAAGTTTTTCACGCATTATTGCTTGCTTCTGCATAATTTAAAAGTAATTGTGAAAAACATCAAAAATTCAAATTACCATCAGATTATAGTAACATTATATTGTACATTCCGTGTCCCTGTGTATTCGATTCATTTGGAAATCCAGTACAAACCGGGGTTTATAAAGTGATAATATCGAATGAGTATGTTTCCATTTGCTTGCATTAGCGGTTGGGAATGTCAGCCTTGGCTTGGAACTGCCTTATACAGCTTGGACGCACAGAAAAGCCTTCGGAGACTTGTCGCGGGATTCTAGACAGAATGGCAATTAGCTCCTGAGAAGAGACACACATTACGGAGGCTCGCTCGTTTCTATCGCTTTGCGCTGTCAAGCCGTGCAGCGGACAACGCGAGGAGGACAGGTCCGATTGACACTGACGAACAGTCCCTGATGAGCTAGTCGCGGACGACTAACTCGAGTTTGTTCTACGAAGGAACGACGATCGTCTGTAAAAGGTTCATCGGCTGTTGCTCGGGAAACATCCTAAGGAACACGATTAACCCTTGTCCGATGAAGCCGGAGTCTTCTCTGAATTCCGTGTTTGCTTTTAATCTTTGTCACGCGAACTTTCGTTCGACGTTTCCGTCCGGACAGCGAAAGAACTATCGAGAGCCGAACAACGGATTCCATTGTTCTCTCCTAGAATTCAAATGCGGTGTAAAAAGATCACTGTGCACGCGTTTCTGTACGTTCGTCGATTGGAAAATCTCAGTGAAACGTTAAACAGACTCCTATTAAACTCTGCAAGTACGATTTTAAATGTCGGTTTGTGACACGTTTGAAAATCTTGCACACATCTTTCAATCAGAAATATTGGCTGGTGCATTCGTTTATTTTGTTCTATATTTCTGATAAATGAACACGTTTTCGGAAAAAGACGATGATCTGGATGCAACGAAATAATCACTGCCTTTGTGAACCTTTTGTAAGACATGTATCAGTTAAACAACGTTGGAGTGACTGGAACAGACGAAGAATAATCGATGCTATAAAAGTCGTGTTTATATTGCAACGTTGTTCTTTAATTGAAATGCGAAAAAAATTCTACTGTCGAAGAAATCTTTCTATTCGACCATGAAATTTTTTCCTTACTCAAGTTTGAAAGTTTACATCCGCAAGGAACTCGTGAAGCTAATATTTATGAGATCAGAAGTTTGCTGAACACGACTTCACACGTTAGTCTATACGTATCATCGTTGGTGTCGGGTACGAGTCGCCTTTGTCGCTGAAACAGTTGATGCAAAATTAACTCGACTTAATTGAGTCTCTACGAAGCGAATGGTCGATCAACAACGCCGGCGAGCCTTCTAATATATCGTTTTGGTCGGATTGCCGTGGCAATGGTGTGTGGCGCGGCAGCAAAAGCGCAGAAACCCGTGCCAGTCGTATTTTGGCAAACTCTAACGGGCGAGCGTCGCCTCCAGTTTGAAAATCAATTCCGCCCTCCGCCTCCGATATTGTGTAACGAGCGCATACAAGGGTGGAATAACGTAGGAAAAGAAAGGTTGGCGCGGGGGCCGGTCGGGGAATGGTCGGTATCGGTCGGGGTACTCGAACGAGAATGTGCACCAATGGCGGGAGGCTGGGTCAGGAGGGACGAGAAGAAGAAGGGATGGCAGGTCGTTGAACATAAAAGTGGGCACGGAACGAGTCACGTGTACCGGGCGCATTCAGACGGATCGGCAGGAAAACCGTGCGCGACGTTGGCAGCGGTAACAGAAGCTCCTGCACCGGTAGCTATGAACGAACCTAGGCTAAGCTGGTTGACTGGTTGGTTGACTGACTGGCTTGCTTGCTTGCTTGCTTGCTTGCTTACTTGCTTACTTGCTTGCCGTTAACTTCTCTCCCGCTCCCACCCTTGCCAGCCTCCTCCTCCTCCTCCTCCTCCGTCTCTTTCTCCTTTCCTCTCCTCAATTCCCCACCGCCCCACAACCCCGCACCCCTTGTACCCCTTCTGTAGCGATGTTTCGCTCTTTCCCTTGGCTCACGAGTCTCCCTCCGGGTTGCGCCACCAGTAATTGCTTCCTTTGAGTAGCTCCGGAGGTGTAATTTAGTCCCCGACCAACAACCTTAACTAATTAACACACCGAGTAGCGAACGAGTGACGGAGAACGAGCCGCGACGGCTTGACTGACGGACTGGCTGGTTGACTGGCGGGTTGGCTGCCTGACTGATTCCTTCTTCTTTTCTGTCCTCCTTTCCCCGCCGACTCTCTCTCTCTCTCTCTCTCTCTCTCTCTCTCTCTCTCTCTTTCTTTTTAACTCGATCTCCCTTCAACGGGTTGTTGCGCCTCGATAATCGAACCCAGACGAAACGCCGCGAGGTCTCTGTGTGAACCACCGCGTTGCGACCCCCGCCCAAGTTTTGTTTCGACCAGGCGCCTTCGGGTCCGCTACTCACCACCACCACCACTTTTTCTTTCACGAGCATACCTCGTGACCTCGCGAGTCGCGTAACCGTGCCACTTGAGGCTAATCAGTCACTCGTCGGTCTCCGATCGAACCGACCGCGCCACCAACGCCGTTTGCGGCCCACGATAATTACGGGTGTTCACCGGATAGCTAATACCATCGCTCTGCTTTTCACTCTTTTCTGAACGATTCTGAATGATTCGTTCCTCTTCTCTCCAGACTTTTTATTCATTCAATTTGGGCAGATAACACGATTCATTCTTTTTTCATTTTCAAGGAATATCGGATTTGCGAATAATCTTCGTTCATGTGGTTCTGTCAATGGTAATTCAGTTCCAAAATATTCAGAGTTTTGGGGGGATTATATTATCGATGGTTCCGCGCTGATGTTCGAAGATCGTTGCCAAACGATGTTATCCATCCAGTTTCGATGTTGATGATACTTTCCATGAAGAACAGTAATTTGAGTCATAATCAACTCTTTGCACTCGAGTGACAACTCTAAGACACCACTAAAAATTGCTATTCCACGGTTCAGAATCATTTGAACAGTGCCAGATTTGTTCGTATCTAAAGAAAACTGTTAAACGTACAAGTATCAATAGGTTTCATTTCATTTATGTCAGTTGCAATAGACCACGTAAAATGGAAATACTGCCAGTCAAAAAACATGTTTCGGATTACGGATTAAAATAGCTTCGAGAGCAAGGGAGTAGACTACAAAACGTCGACAACGATCGTTCTCTTTAGTTTACCGTGAATTGTCGTAACAATTGATTCGAACATTGAATCAAATTCATCCTACGATTTTCTGGTGTTTATGAAACGATGATGCTTGGACTTGTTCAATCACAGATAGTCGTACCGAATACCCCTTGCAACGAGATTCTTCTCGTACCATGTTCCGTTCATCTTCAGGCATTGTTTGCGCCGTTCGATATCAACACAAGGTTTGCAGCTTTTAAGCTAATAAAATACGCTTCCTTCGTCAGCAGGCATGTAAATGTTCAGATACGTTTGGTCCAGATAGCGATCTTGGCACAGTACAAAAAAGTGTCAAACATCGTCATATCGAGGCACCTTTGCTTCAGACAGAGCAGCATTCAAACCACTTATCCGACTGGTGTCCGGTACAAAACGATTCGTACGGCACACCTGTCGCCCGGTGTGGGCTCAGCCTAAGTCTCTTCTTCCTCTGTTCTTTTCCTACGAGTGCTGGAGCCGATGCTCGGTCTCGTACGAACGGAGGTGTGTGCGGCAGAAAGTCGAGCGTCCGAAGGATGCCTTATGAGGAGGAAGAGGGGGAGAAAGAGAGAGTGGATAGGACGGGAGAAGGTGAGAGAGAGAGAGAGAGAGAGAGAGAGAGAGAGAGAGAGAGAGAGAGAGAGAGAGAGAGAGAGACGGAACCGTAGACGGAGCTCTGCCCGATACGGTGTGGTGGGAATACTCAAGGTGTGCAACGATGCTCGTATTTAACACCTGATTAAAGTGGGAGAGAGGGGTAGCGTTGGCGTGACCAAAGCGATTGCTACGAGATGAGCCTACCTCCCCACCATTGGCCGGGCCCACCGGCCATTTCGTCTTTTACCCGTCGTCCTCCTCGCGCCTCACCCGTTACCCTCACAGCTCGGGCTCGTCCCTCTTCACGGTTTGAGGACATAAGGTGGTCCAGTCGGTTCATCACGCGACTACAGTATGCGTTCGTACGTGCATGACCGTGTTCGTTTCTACACGGATCCTCGTGGACCCTGTGGCGAGGTGGAAGACGAAGAAGAAGAAGAAGAAGAAGAAGGCGAAAAAGACGAAGAAGTACAATCGGAGAGGAGGGGAGAGAGAGAGAGAGAGAGAGAGAGAGAGAGAGAGAGTTAGAGACAGAGAGGCGAAAGAGAAGGAGGGGGTTGGCAAGGGCCCCGAGGATGGGAGGACGGGCCCCGAGCGACAGCGTAATCACCTGGACGAACTACCACAAGGCACCGTGGCCGCAGTGGCGTAGCCGGAACGAAACGGGCGTGTGTGTCACCTGAAAATTGTGGCTCGCCGGACCGGGTCCCCGGGTCCCGACGATTTACGAGGGGTCCAGGGATTTCGTGGCCGTCGAAAACGCGACGGGGACACGCCGCGCGTGATTCAAATGTAAATTGGACGTTGATCGTGCGGAGACGCGAGTCTGCGAGCCGTTTGGTATGACGTCGGCGCCACGTGGATCGTGTTTCGACCGACGCCTCGCGCAAGAGTTATCGTCCACCGTTCCTGCTTTTCCACTCGTCGTGGGTGCCCGTCCAATCGGAATGGCTGGCCCGTCTCCGACGATCGACGTCGTTCGAATAGCAATCCTCTGACTGATTAAAAACTCGACTTTTTGGTCCACCGGTTGGTTTTCTTCTTGTCCCGTAGAGAAACTTCGCGCTCCCAGATTTCGAGGGTTTGTCGTCACCGGTGGTTCGATCTCTGTCCATGCGGCGAATTCTCTCGAAGCATGTCTAGCTGATATTTTGCATCACCAGGAATATGGTCTATTTTCCGATGACTTTTGTTGCAGCAGGATATTGCATACTATTTATTGTTTTGCTCTTAGTTTGACTGAATTGCAATTTTCCGTGGTGAAATGTATAAATTAATTTAGCTTGAACGAGTACAGTACATTTCATTGTCGAAACTTCAATACCTAAGAAGTCAATAACTAAAAAATGACAATAACTAAAAGCAGTTTTCGTGCTTTGGGCGATGCAGTTTTCTATTGCGCAACATAAAAGGATCGAATCTTCGTTAATTACTCGATCTCGACAAGAAGTACATAACGTTTAAATTGAACAAATATTTTCTAAATTCCTCGTCTTGAGACATGCTAGGAAATTTCTCGATAACATTAGTAGTTTCCTCGTGTTTGTTCTACAGATAACGCACCATGTATAGAAACTTCATCCTTGTCGTCTATTCCATAGAGCCTAGGCGAATCTTCCTGTTCTCGAACCTCGCTTACTCTGTCCGCACCCTGCTGTCACTAGCGAAACTTTTACGCGCAACCAGGAAATTCCGAAAGGGTTGTTTCTCGCGAGGCCAACCGCAGGTTCGAAGGGTTCTCGAAACGCAGGAGGCTTGCACCTGTCTCGTCATTATACCCGCTAGGATCTTCCGAATATGAGCAGAGGAAATCCACCCTCGAAATCGTCTTCGTAAACGATTACGATGATGCATCCATCGAGCGAAGGAAGACGGAGCGACGAAGACAGGGGGTGACTCAGCCGTACTCTCTTAACGTCGCAGCGCCGTTAATCCACCTTAATGACGTCGTCGACGAAATTCATGATTACAAAACGGAGACGAGACGCGATAGGACGGGAGGAGGACTGCGAACAAAGTGGCAAACCGTTCGTTCGCTCGAAACCTTTTTCCGTCTCCCTTCAGCGGCGGGTCTCTTTTGCTCTCCCCCTCTTTCTGTCGTTTTCACTCTCTCTCTCTCTCTCTCTCTCTCTCTCTCTCTCTCTCTCTCGTTTTCACTCTCTCACCCGCTCTCGCGAGCAAGAGGTTGTACGTGGCGAAGAGCTCGAGCCCCGGTCTCGCTCGCACGCTTCTCTACCGATCCTTTGAAAATGAAATATT
Organism: Megalopta genalis; assembly: GCF_051020955.1. NCBI lineage: Eukaryota > Metazoa > Arthropoda > Insecta > Hymenoptera > Halictidae > Megalopta > Megalopta genalis. The sequence goes on along the minus strand of NC_135018.1, from coordinate 4,392,609 downwards.
CCCTCGTTAATTTCCGGCCGCGAGAAAAGCGTCGCTGGGAAAAATACGTGAAACACAAGGACACGCCGGCAACAGGACCGTGTGTCCTTCCGCGCCTCGTCAAAGCGCCCGCCACCCGGGAAATCCGTTTGCTTTCAGCCTTTAATTTTTCACGCGCAAGTACGCCAGCCCGCGCGCGCGGCCACCTTCGTTAACGACGTACTTTCTTCGGTTAACGCCGCTTCTGTGCGACGCTTAACACGAATTCTACCGCCGTGCCAACGCTCGCTAGATCTCGCAATTGACGCATTATCCTTGAATATACAGCCGATCGCAGTCTCTCTACGTCTAAGTCAAGTTTAACGAAATTTAAGAGGAACAAATTAAAATTTAACGAATTTCAATCTTTTCGTGAGACTAAGGATGATTGGAAACCGTTGGACAAATTCGACGACAAAAATTTAAACGTTCCTAAAATCATTCATACTTTCTGTTTGGTTGATGACGTACGATGGAAACTTCGCGCAATTGCCAAATTTTTGACATGCCGAAATGAACAACAGTATTGTATAAATTATTTTTATAATAAAATCGAGGGAAGTTGAAGATCGTCGAATAAATTCGGAAACAAACATTTCACGTACCGATTGTTAGTATAACGCATAGTTCGTGCTAGATTAAATGTGTAATTTTGAGTAGCAAATTCAGTATTATTTTTTGACTTGGTCCTGTGTGAAATGTTAAATGTCTGTGGATTAATTCATTTTACTAGAATTAAGCAGACTCTAAGAAATGATGGCGTTTCTTACGATGGTTTACCAAAATGTCCAATTAAATCAGAAATTAGCAGTTATAAAGTACAGTCACCTAAAATTATCGCATTAACAAATCGCCGCTACATTTTCTAAATTATTTGACAGTCGTTAATTTACGAAAAATAGGAGCTCGCCGTCGGCTCGTATGCGTGGTTCTGGTAGCAAACTTACACATAACAAGATTGCGTTTCGGTCGGGGGCAGAAAAATCAGGTTCAATTTGTCGAGGCAGGCCTTTGTTTTTCTCGATTCGATTCGAGATTCAATTATCGTCGCCGAGGGGGTCGATAATTATCTCGCTGAACGATCGTCCTGTAATCCCGGCGATTTCGAGTTTTTTATAATTTGTTCTTATCATCCGGTGGCCCCCGACCTTCTTCGAGGCTAAACTATTAACGAAACGAGGCAAGAAGACGCATTAATAATATGATCTCGTCGGTCATTCCACCGAGACGGACGGATGGACAGACAGACGGGAGGGACGGTGTTAGGAACCACATTTTTCAAGTCATGCCTGTTAATGCGGTGAACAAGGGGCTGAGTCGAGGCTCTCAATGGCGTACGCATCGAGGGGCCTCCTGTCAGACACGCCGCGCCGGTGAAAAAAAATTAATTACGCCCTCCTCTCTGACTCTATAATTCCTGATAATCGATGATTGACACTTCAGCCGAGTAAGATTTCTTACTGCGTCAGTAGTGTGTTCGTCGCTTTCTCAACGAGAGAACAAGCTGTCCCTGAGAACTCTTAATTAAACAAAGTCTGGAAGATCTGTTTTTCTAAACTCTGTTCTAAGAAGCGTGAAAATTAAAAAGCCCAGGAAATTCTACGGTTTCGTAGACATATCTTATTTATTTATAACTAAGAAAAGTGTCGAATCTTGAATTTCAAGTTGCTCATCTTTTGTTCGTTCTTAATCGAAAATGTTTTCGATGACAGCCTTTGGAAGAAATTTCTAGGGATGAAAAAATTTTTTTATTTAACACGTTGAATGCCACGGGGGTCACCGGTGACCGGCACTTAACTTGGCGGTGACGCCATGGGGGCTACCGGTGACTGGCGCGCCCAAATTGATAGAAATATATATAATTTAAAACAAATGTCAATATCTAAAATTTTGTATTATTACCGTCGTCAATTCTAACGGTGACATTAACATGTCGAACATGGTTATATTGTTATATTACACTGTAACTTATCTATTGCAGATAATATTTCAACATTATATGTATCACATAAAAGAAAATTTATCGTGGCGCCACGGACAATCAATCAACGTGTTAATTACATTCTTTCATCTTTATTAATTTGTGCTGCAAGGGGAGAGTTTAAATTCCTCAAATTCGATGAATTTCTACGCTTCAAGTCCTAGATAATGCAAATCGAAGCTGAATTTCTCCGAGGAGCATGGAAAGGACGAAAACAAGTCCCTAAATATTAATCAGATTGCGCGCGAACATGGTACGTTCCGGCCCCCGATTTGACCTTCTTTCCGAGTATAATGGAAACAAAAGGACAGCACAGAAGCCCAGGTTCTCTTCATTAATTCTTTCACGAGGAACAAAGGCAGATCGATCCAGCCGTCGATCCCCTTATCGAACCAAAAGACCAGCTTCGTTTCAGTACGTTCAGAGACCGAGCGTCCAACAAGGCGGTGCATGGATCCCATTACGTTCCCTCCCGTAATCTTTTCGGGCAACATCTGTCGTGGTTTGCGGACGCCGTCGCCAGTGATTCAAGGTCGCGAGCGATAAAGTCCGGTAAAAAACACGAAAAAGTGAACTCGACATGTTTCAGAATATTTTGCGCTTCAGAAGAAAACCTGAAACTTGCGCATTTTGTCCCTCGAAGACTCTTCGACTATAAAGTGCTTCGATAATTGAGTGGAAACTTCGAATACGATATATATATATATATATATATATATATATATATATATATATATATATATATATATATATATTTTATTTTGCGGATAATTGAAGATGCAGGATTTAAATAATATATAAATAAATGGAACAAATTAGAATAATTTAGATATCAATTTAAATATAATATATATATATTATATTTAAATTGATATCTAAATTATGTCAAGGTTATGTCATATATTATATTTAAATTGATATCTAAATTATTCTAATTTGTTCCATTTATTTATATATTATTTAAATCCTGCATCTTCAATTATCCGCAAAATAAAAATTGTTTACACTGATTGTACGGCACAGGAGCCAAATAGAAATTTATTTCTTCTTTTAACCCATTTTGTGCCGTAACATCGATATACCGTTTTAGGCTACACTGTTGTGTTCTTACTACTTTTAACAAAAAAAGAGAAAAGAAAACAGTTTTATTTCTTAATTTATGATCCTATTTCGATTTTCTAATTATCAGATTGTACAAAATTTTTATTATTTTCATCTGAAACATTATCAAACTACATAAAAAGACAGGCTTGGTATTTTTCGCTGAGTCTCGCACAACTCTCTTGGCCGGTACTAAAAGATTTCATGATTTTAATAAGCAGAAATTAATACAGTAGAACCTCGATAACTTGGGAACCTCTATAAGAAGAAAATCGCCTTCATTCCCTTTCTCGTTCAGCTGTAAAAACCTCCAGAACTCGAAATAAAACTTCCTCAACTCGAACCATTTATCGCTTGTTAAATTCTCTATTTTATAGTCAAGAAATTAACCGCCACACGAAGTTTCTACGAATTTTCGTTTGTCGAACCTCTGTAACTCAAAGATTTGTTCCTTCCCCTTGAAGTTTCAGTAATCGAGGACCATCGATGTGTTCTCGAATTCTTTTAATTCACTTTAAATTCCACTGAAATTTTGCACTTATATCCAAACGTGTACCGCTTTAAATAGTACCGCTTTGCAAACGTATCGAATTCGCTGTCTAGTTATCGTAAAGCGAGCAGCTACGGTTGAAAAATTAGACTAGCCAACCGATGAACTTGTTCTTGTTGCAATTTCCTGTATCGTGATCCGAGGAAGATGATTTACGACTCGTACCGCAACAAGGAAGCGGTTAAGTATCTGGGACGAATATTCGAGCCGATCGGTATTGTTTCCCGGAGATGCACGATCGATTACTATCCGATGGCAAGAGAGCTGGCCTCTAGCTCCCCGTGGCAGACCTTGTCCGGAGACAATAACCGAGGTCGAGGCAGACGGAAGAACAATCCGGTGCAGCGCAGCGGCGTGATCTCCATTCCGAGGCGCAGGCCAGCGAGGCGAGGCGCGGCATCGAAGTTTGAGCGCGCGACGCGGCGTGGGCCACGCTCGGCCTCAGCTCGCCGGTGAAACAATGCATCGCGTGGGATCTCGTTCCCCGTAGATCATCGCCGTGCCACTTAATACTTCTCATTTGTCTTCGCGGCCGGAGGAGCAACGCTCGACGCGCGCGCTTCTTTGTGCCTCGTCGTTCGCGCTCTTCTGACCTTTCCTCGTAATTAAGGATCGGTCTCGCGCTCGTTAGAGATATTGCCCCTCCAGAAGATACTGGCTCCTAAAGGATGCCAGACTCTTTTTTTTTCTGTCGAATTTTATCGACGACGAAAGCTTTGTCTAAAGTTGGCTTCCATATTTAGAAATTGCCAAATGAACGGGTTAGAATCATAGTGGCGCAGTCACATTTTTCTCATTGTGAGAAACAAGGAGTGTTATTGTTTACCAACGCGTGTATTGTTTACTGATCAAATTTACTGTTAAGATAATCTAGAGTTATGTTGGTTTTTGGTAACTTTATAATTTAGTTTACTTGTTTGCTTAACGCGTTTCATTGACATATATTACGTAGATTAGAGGTAATTATAAGTCAAAATACATACTAGTCAGTACATACGAGACCAAATTTTCGAAAATCTGACTTACGCCACTATAGGATTCTAACCCACTCAAAAGTATAGATGACCGATAATTAAACTGCGGATCTTTATGCATTTATTTGTCAAATTGTGAAACAGAAGAACACTTTCACACTAACTCTTTATCAAATTAAATTGTACTTTTGCGTAAGAATTAGAAGTGAGACAGTTGTATTTTCGTGCAAACGTTCGGACACAATCTCATTTAATCAATCGATCAATATTTTGGAACCAGTTGACACTCATTCCTTCACTCTTCTCACGCACATGGTACATCAGAGACACGCACTTCCATACTACGCTACTGCGCTTCTATTATCAATATTTAAACATCAAAGTAAAGTTCTGCATGCGATAAATTTAATTTATCTATATATACACGAAGTGCTAATGAACATAGCTGTGAAAGAAGTCGTAATGCAAGAGGTTCATAAGGAATTTATTTTAAATATTAGAGGGACTAGTTTAATGTACAATGACTAAAATATCTTGTTTCAATTTTGCTACTACTTGGAATCATAAAAACAGCAAGAAACTCTCGTTTTTTAACTTGTTTGTCTGAACCTGCAACAAAAATTAAGAAAAATGCTTTTCGTAGATCTCGGTAATTTATATGCATACTGAAAATTGCATCGAGATCGGTTGACGTTATCGTAAGTTACAAATAATTAAAGATCATGAAAATTGCAGTTTTTACGAATTTCAGCGGGAAACAAATACAACATTTTCCATCTTTTAGTGGCTGTAGGTTGACTATGCGTTGGTAGACATCGTCTAAAAATAATTCAAGTCGTTTGGTCCAGTTTTAGAAGGGGGTTGAATCTTCGTCTCTTGATTTTGAGCGAAAGAATTCGTAAAGTTGATAAACATGACTATGCCGAGTTAAGAAAATGAGAGATTGGCGAGAGTTAACAAGACGCCGGAGCCACGGAGGTCGCGGTCGTCGGAACAAATGACAACAGTGAACGCGCTAATGTGACAACTTTCTGGTCGGCGCAGGAGGGTTAATGAGCATCCAGCTGGGGAAGTGTTAAGAGCAACATTTACACAAGAAAGAAAACAGTAATTCGGCTCCTTTGAACCGCGAACGTAATTCGTAAGTCCACGGGCAAAGGGAAGAGAACGAGCCCCGGCAGTTCGAGTAACAGTGTTAAGCCCGGCCTTCTTTCAACCCCTGGTTGAGGCAGTCCCGGAGTGAACGGCACATTTTCAAGAGGTATTGTTACCTGACCTGCCCTTGCTCTCGAGTTCGAGGCTACCACGGTGGCTCGTGTGCCCCGTGAATTCCTTATCGCCGCGAAAGAACTGCGGAATCGTTCGCCGATGCCTCATCCCCCCTTGTTCCTCGGACAATTTGCATTACGGCTGAAAGGGGTCGAGCGGGGACGGCGAAGCCGAGGATGGGGGAACGGGCCGTGTCTCCCTGTTCTTCCCCATTTATTATGAAACGATCGTCCAGGCTGTGGGAGGGACGTGAAAACGAGTCCACGATTCCGCGACGACTTTTCAACACCGGGGAAAATTCTCCTTGATCGGTCGACTTGAATAATGGATGCCGATCGAAGCGAACCTGTATTCCGTGCCGCGAGCGCGTTTAAACTTTAAGTAGTTCTTACGCGCGAACGTTGCCATTATCGGGGACGCTTTTTCCCATCGCGAGGAAAGCCACGCTCGTCGACCGGAAACCACCGCCTATTCCACCGCGAATCCGATTCACGGATCGAGCCGTTGCCGCCGCTGCAGATGGTTTTCCAGCCTCGGCGAATCGCTCCGAGAACTCGCTTTAGACGGATTTATACCGCCGGAACCGAGCACATAACCTTGGCCGGTGAATTATTCAGCGCGCAATTTGGCACGCTGAAGAACCTCGCATTGCCCCCGGTGCTGTCACCATTCGCCGCTTACTTTTTACGGGCCTGCTGCTTCAGCTCTTTCCGGGGATGTTTCCTGTAAATGGAAATCGAATCGATCTTCACGGAAGCTGCGTTTAGCACTTCGCGATGCAGCTTCTCGACGCTTTCTTCGCATGTCGAATCTGTATCGCTGGCGCCGCTTTATTTTACTGAACACGCGGGGTTTTCACTCCTGTTTCGTAATGACCGGTCGTTTTTTTAATATCAGAAGTTTTGGACGAGTGGACGAGTGTTTAAAGAATGAGTTATGAAAATTTTTGTAATTATGGGGATTATTCTGTTACACTGATGGGAATTATTCGATTTGTTTCGAATGAATATTTTTCGAAGACAATTGTCCAAATTAATTCTTTTTAGTCAGATATTTTTATTCGAATTATTTTATCCATTTATTCGAATAATTCTTTATTCGAATTAAAAACCTTGTTGGGCTCCAAGATAAAATTTTAATTCACTCGGTCCTCTATAAAATAAAAAGGAAAATTTACAAAATAATTGTTCTAGTTATCTACTATGGACAGTATTTGCGGCCTTTCGTACAATTTAAACTATGCTTGTACAATGTCATTAGCTATAATTAGCTTATTTATTAATGACGTAACGAAACTAATTAGTTCTTGTTCTTTATTGTTTCAGGTAAGTGTCAATGCAACTACATATTATGTACCTACTTGTGAGTGCTGACTGAAAATGTGATGATGGGTATGTAACCATTTTATTCGAATAAATTCGCATCGCTTTTGCGACGCGTTTATTGAACTGAAATGTCGTTTGTAAAAATCAAGATTAAATTAGGACGATGAGACTAAAGAGGATTAAAAATTAAGAGAATAATTCGGATTAAATTTCAGCAATTACGTTTGTAATTCATAATCAGGTGTTCAACAACTTTTTGTTTATGGAACTACATTAAAATCTCGGGAAGATACTAATCCGCAAGCGGATAGAAGACAACTAACTTCGTTAGAATAAAACGTTGATTTCATTACAATTTGCAATTCGTCTCTATATTGCGGATTTTACGCATTTATGAGATAGAGTATCTATATATTATTGCGAACACATAAATTATCGAAAGGAAAAGCAATTATTTATTAGGTTCAAGCATTTTGCAATTCACATAGACAATCTTTCTTTCGCATAAAGATCTACAACCGATTCATCTCCAACGGGCTTCGAAGTTTGAAGTAACATTTTCAACCTGCCTCCGGATTTTAATGCCAATCATTTTAATGTTTACATCGAAAAAGTTTCAAACTTGAGAGCAACATCCTCAATCTCTTTGTATCCAAAGAGCCACAAACTTTAAAAGATCGCCCACAATCTAACTATCTCCGAATACACGTTTTTTTAAATGTATGCATCCAGAAAGCTTCACACAGCCTCATCCCCAATCCAACCATCCCGGAACACCGTTTAGCACCGTATCGAGTCAGCGATCAATTTCGATCTACATATAAACGTCTATCAATCTTTCTGCAAAAAGCCCTGCGAAATGCAACGTGTCCAGGACAATTCGCTGAACGGTTCGTCATAGCACACCGGGTAGAAAGAAGTTCTGGAAAGTTACTTTCCTTTAAATTACCATTCTCCGACGTAAAATAAATTTCTCGACGAACGACGTCCGTTCTTCCTTCGACACGGCGAAACGCGTGTCGCTGGGACACGGTGGTGCAACAACCGTGATTGATTGTGGCTGTTGGATTACCCGAAGGGATTCCGCGCCGCAGGTGGAGAGTCAGTTCGCCACGGACCTTCCGTAGCTTTTATTCGCCGTGTGTGCGTACACGTACGTGCATCCGTGACTGTGTTTGCTGTCGCGCGAATCCTTGAACACTGCGTGTAATCCGGAGCGGGAACATTAATGTTGCATCGCTCGCAAGGGATGACTTTGTGTCATGGACAACGTGACAACTAAATGGGCATTATCTTTGATCCCCGACCGAACCTCGACGTTCTTCCCTGAAAGTTGGCCAAAGCTGGTGGACACCCCTCGGTGTTTCCTTTCGTGCGTCACGAGGTCGGTGATTTCTTGGATCTTTTTCTTCTCCACCCTCTATCTAGCTGCGTTCGCTTTGAACGTTGAGGTCTCTTTTCACGTGTCATAGTTCGCTTACGACCTCGTAATAATATTATTTATACTTCGGTGTAATATGTGTCTTCCCTTTCTTTACTTCACATTGCTCAATCTGTAATTCTTCATTCTTGTACGGTCATTCTTTTGCCATCTTCTTACTCTTGTAACTTTTGTTATTCCTTTATTTTCTCCATATGCGGGGTACGGCATTCTTAGTACTTTTCTTATTCATTTTCTTGTGCACCAAAGAGTCGTTATTGACCGAGGGCTAACACCATTTAATGTTCACAGAACTATCTTTGAAACAAAAATGAGTCGGGACGTGACGACGCTCGATCTCAATGCAAGGACTGTGGGGTATAACCGTATCAGTCCAGAGACGGGGGCGCATATTATTTTTTCGGGGTTTAACCCTTAGCGGACGAGAAGCGACTCTCGGCCGCCACGGCATTTCGCGCGGCAGGACGAATGGCGAGCGAGAGGCGACAGTCGGTGTTTATGTTAGATTTCGTTATCTCCAACATTATCCGACCTACTGTTTTATGTGAAAGTCCCTGAAGTGGTGGCGCAAATTATTTTTCCGGGGACTGGAAATTTATTTAATCGATTCGTACATTCTCTACAAACATGTGAAAAGACAGAGAAACGAACAGCCAGTTACACATTTGAACTTTCGCAAAATTTTGATCAACAAATTGAGAGGAGATTTTTGTCAACTACGAGATAGATCTTCAAGTTCGACGTCCAACTCTGGCGAAAGTCGTCTAAACGGAAAACTGCATGTAATTGTTACTGGCACGAAGAAAGATTGTAAAGTTTGTTCCAGTCGAAACAAACCAGGGGGAAGACATGAGACGACCTGTTTCTGTGATACATGTCCAGATAAGCCAAGAATGCATCTTGGTCAATGTTTTATAAACTATCACACCGAACGAAACTACAAATCATAATTTTTGTGAAATTATATTCATAAAAGTGCGAATATAGATAAACTAACGAACATAACGTTTTTGTAAGATAATTTATATGTAAAATCATTTTATTGTACCATATAAGACACTCGACATATTTGCAAAAATCGCCTCGTCCTGCTCCCTGACTCGGCCGAAAAAGTCGTCGTCCGCTAAGGGTTAACAGATTACTGTTATAATTAGACTTTGAAGGAAAGTATCGGCGTTATTATGTATTATACGTATTATCCTCCATTATGTACAATGACTTATTGGCATTGATGAGGCTAATTCGGATATGGTGAATCATTAGGACGATAAATGCGTCATTACAACTTGTCCCCGTAAGTGGAACTATTATTTATGATTAATAATAATTATGGTCTGTTTTACGAACGAAGAAATCCTATTTCAAGCAATCAAATGTTATTGATCTCGAGTAATTATGATGAGGTGGACAACTATTATGACTAACACAGTACATCAAATCACTTTACGCACAATTAGCTATAAAAGCCCTTTTTTTGTAACAAATGAAAGATTACATGTTTTTGAGATAGGATATATCCTTGAATTATATGGTAGGTACTGCAGTTATACGAAAATTCTTAATTACTTTAATTGCACGGTTTTTAAGTTCGCCTTTATAATTATTCTGAGAAGAATTATTTTTCGCATTTGGCAAAAATTTTGTAGTTCACACACGAATGAAGTTTCAGTTTTCCTCCGAGCCAATGAATGATGTTATTCGAGAATTGTATAACAAAAATTGTGTATAGTATGGTTTTATGTCGTCATTAGCGCAAGCTATTTAACATTTCGAGTACTAACTAGAATCTATCACTATAAAATAAAATCAAATAGTGACATGGAAATATAAAAGGAGGTTATTGCCGATCTGCTCTCATCGTTTGACTGTAATTATTCGATTGTTTCATTTCATAATACGTAATGTTTCTGTTGTACAAAATGTTGGAATCAGTCGTGATCCCAGCATACCAGTCGAGGGTTGAACAAATTGTTCTGATTTGATTTGTCTTTCATAGACGCTAGTGCGACACGTTAATTCGTGAATATTTCTGTCAGCAAGTTGTCTCCCGGTGTCGTGTCCTATGCGGGTGAACACCGTAGCCGACGGTTATTATGATTTTCTAGATTCGATGACCATAACTCGCAGCCCGCGTATCGCGCATCCTCCGTGCCGCGTTAGCGTTGTTTGCGTTCATTAGTACACGGGGCATGCACGACGTTAATCGTAACCTAACACGGGCCACGCTTCTGTCAGTAATTAAATCGTCAGCGCGCGGACACTCCGCGCTTTCACATTAATTATGTAACTTGGAAATTGAATCCCGCTCTGCCGCGAGTTTTGTTAATACCGGTTACAAAGTAACCGGCCGTAAAATTATTCCGCGACGCCAGCTGTCATTTGAAATTCGACCGTGCTTGTGTGCACGAAATTAATGGCGAGCCGTCCATACGATGATTTTTAATCCGCCGTGCTGCTGGATTTTCCAACGTGTGATCACCCATTCGGAATCGTCGATACAGTTACACCATCATTTTTTTTTTTATCTTCACCGATGAATCGCGCCCTTCAATGATTTAACGATGCGTCGAATAGAATTAATGTTTACCAAATGAATAGGATTAACCTGCTTTTATATACAGCTCAAATAAGCAATGTAAAAGCGAAATTGACAAGAAACTGATTCGGCACATGGTTCGATTGAATTGTACTTCCCATATACACGTTATTGACGTGTAATTAACGTAAAATACTGTTGACGTTAGATATTGAGAAACGCATACTTTTCTTTACTTCTAACCCAAATTTGTATTGTTTCACACGTTACGAAACCGACGAATTTGTAAGCACCTGTTTACAGGTGTAAAAATCGGTGCTTTTGCCGATTTTTTCCATAAATGCTAGCTGCAGTACAGACAGTAAGCTGCACCACAGCTGGACTATAATATGACGTAGATTTTGCATGAATTATTCAGTAACTTCTGCGAAAGTAACGATGAAACTATTCTACCGAATATTTGTAAGCAAAATATCACGAAATCAAAAGCGAAGTTATCGAGTCTACAAAACGTATTTTTTAACTCTTCGTTACAAGCTCGGATAAAGAAGTTGCTTATAACTCTCTGACATCTTAAAACAGTCGCTTTTAACTCTCTAACATCATAAGAAGATATTCAGATCCCTTGGCCTAATCGAATACTTTACTTAGTATGTGTATATAAAAGAGACAACGACGACATCGCATGGTGATAATAATAATTCGCGGCAGGCGTAATATACAGAGTATTCCAGTATCGGTGGTATGTCCGAGGAGGGGGTGACTCTGCACGAAAAAAATAAATGGAAAATAATTGAATAAAATTGTTTCATTCGGAGCTTCGTTGTCGAGAAAATCGACGTTGAATATTCAGCGAGTACGCGTACAAGTAGCTATGATTTAGATGCAAGGATCACGATAGAAACCATATATTACGTATAAATACATATAGTACTAATACATATAATCAGTATCAACATGAACATAAGAAATGTAATTCAGTTACTAACTTATTTTATTAATGCCAATTTTCAATATAAATGCCGATAATTGTCGATTCTCACTATAACGAAGCCTCGATTGAAAAAAATTTTCTTCTTTATTTTCGATTGGACTTTTTATGTAGAATCACTCCTATCTCGGTTGTACCACCGATGCTGGGACACCTTGTATATTAGTAGGAACAGATCCACCGATCATTTGTAGCGATTACTATATTCCGAACAAGACCGATCGATGTTCAAGAGATCGCGTCGTCAAAGCCATAGAAAGCATAATTCACAAGTATAAATTTCATGGTACGATTGACGGGTCGTGTGAACGTTGCTAAGGAAAGGAAAAACGAACGCGGAAGAAGCGCAGGCAGGAGGAAAAGGAATTACTCGTCGCCGGAGGTCGCGACTGGGCAAAAGAACAGAGCTCTCCCGCGGAATTAAAGGTGAATGATGGAGGTGTGCCTATGTATGTTTAATCGCGATTGAGTATTCCGTTTGGAGGGCACGGCAGGCCCTTCGCGGACAGGGGTCGGCGGAACAAGGGTGGGAAAGGCAACCAAGGTCGGCGCACGGGGCCCTTGGTGTCCTGCGAACTCGATATGTAATTTTCCCTGCTGCACCCTTATCTCTCTCTCTCCCTCGCCCTTCATCAGTCTATTTCTACATGCATTTCTACACCCGCTGGGGTGCAAAACGTTCTCCACACCCCCGGCTTGCCAGGATACGTGTTTATCCGCGCCGGTCAGCTACTGGATAAGGTGAACCATGACTGCGGGCCTAAATGGTATCGCTTAACGAAATTAAAGAGCCAGATTAAATCGAAGTTACGATCGAAAACTAGCGGGGACTTAGATAATTATGTCTTGATCTGGATCTTATATTCCATATTAAGCTTTTAGATGAATCCTAGTCTTACTTACACGTATAATATTGGATGCACAAATTATTTTGTAGTTGTTTCTTTATGCACGTTTCTGTACAATAATAAATATTGTCGATCTTAACAGGTTGGCTGTCGTATGGTCAAAAATCCCTCAACTTCAGACGGCTTAGTCGAAGATACTGAAATTTCTTTGAAATTTCTCTACTATCAGCGGTCTCACAAACCGCTAATGTTTATTTCACAGTCGATTGTCCTTACTTTGCACATCAATAATGAAGAAGTCCAACTTGAACAGTTTGATCGAATAGAAGCAAGCATATTATCGGAATGAATAACTAATTAGTAGCAGTCTCAAAGATCGACAATAGTAATTAAGGGTTAATGCTACAAATGCTAATAAAATCTGCTCGAATAGGTGTTAACGCTTCGTTTATAATTTTAATCACAGAAATGTGTCGCTGTAGCTTCGTAGAAAAGAATCATACGATCATCTAGCTTATCTCAATTTAATGTACGAAGCTTCTATTATTACTAAACTACGGATTTCATGAATTTACGACAACAGTGAATAGGTGAAATAAAAATTTGTGAAGATATGGAAAGTATTTAAGAATACTGTTGCATCGTTTTGTCGACTTATTACAATTATTTAAAAATCAAATAAGCTTTATTTCGCTTCTGTTACCCACAGTTTCGATCTGGATCCGCTGTCGAGTTATTGCACTTTTGAACTTTGCTCTAAAAGCATTATGTTCGTTTTACGTACACCTGACAAACACCGCAGAATCAATCCTTTCTCTGCCGCAAGCTACATGTCCAGCATTATTTTATCAAAGAATTAACGCAATAAAATAGTAAAAGCCTTCCTTGCAAAAACGCTGCATTAAGATCCATTTACTTGACATGACCCGTAACTTTGTCAATTATTCGAACTTTGAAGAATCCTTCTGCATTATCCTGCGCGTAAGTGGCTTGAAACAGAGAGCAGACAAATTTGATTAAGTTTTCGAAACCAAAGACAACAACCTTTCCATGGAACATTTGAGCCTTTTATTGACCGCGTATAATTAAACGAGGAAAAGCCTGCAACGGACGCCGAAAAAAATCAACTTAGGGCGTTATGTGTTCGAGAGCGTAGCTACTAGCGACAGGACAATTGGGGAGTGAGGCGAAGTGCAGCAGGGTTTGCGACGAGACAAGAGGACCGTAGTCAGAAGCGTAGCGCACAAACGGAATTTTTGATGGGGAACCGTTATGTACGGATCTCTCTTCGTGCCATTGTATACGATCACCATGTCGGGGGGCTCTTGGCCGGCGAAGCAACCTGTCCTCTGGGGTTGATCGATGCTACCTCTGGGAAAAAACCATGGTAAGGGAGGACGACGAATCGCTAGCATGCCCGCTCGCTAGCTTGCGCTAGAATCCGCTCGAACCCGCTCGAACAGGGCTGATCGCGACGCGAGATCGGGGGCAGCGCGCATCGAGCGGCTCGTTTAGGAATTCTCCGGCCCGCCTCTGTGCAAGAGAGGAATCTTTGTCACCTTTTAACTCGCGATCGTTAGGTTCTGTCACGTTTAAAATCCTTCTTTTTTTCAGGCCCTCCAACGGCCGACGTACGCGCGGCGCCCCTCGGCGTGGAATTCGATCTTTCGCGAACGGCGCCAGCTTGTCAGAGGCGTCGTGTTCGCTAGCCTGCGCTCTGCTCTTCCATCGCTGCTTCGTTCTTTTTCGTCTTTTTCTTCTGTTCGCGTATTATATTTGAAGTTTCGAGTGGCAGCTCGCTGTGTCGCACAGAGTCTGCATTCGATGCGAGGCAAAAACTTTTTACGTGCACTTCGGATTGCATCGATCTTTGGTATGGACACTAGTGCGACGTTGATCAATTCGAAAGAAATTGTATTTTTCGACAATTTTTTGATTCGTACGTTCATGGGAACTGGCAATATTAGATTCATTAGTAGTTTTATAAACATATGGAGGACTCAAAAGTCGATCAATATTATTATTTATTATATTATTATCCTATTTTATTTATGTAGTCTTTTGTACCTTTGGAAAGATTGGCGCTTGTTTGCGTGCTGCGTGAACGGAAGATCATCTCTAAAATAGATATAAAAAGATATTTCATGAACTATTTGAGAAATTCAAGAAAGAATTATTGCAATAATAATAAGAAAACCATCAAAAAACGAAGTTCCAGAAATACGAAAATGGTTGATAAGATAATTATTAGAAACAAGAAAGACAGCAGCGGTTGAAAATTTCTTAAATGCAAGTTCACCTAATTTCTTACATTCCCTATTTCCACAAATCTGAATATGATGTAACCTACCATGTATACTCAATTCAAATAATGTTCAAATCTCAAACGTGTAGATACATGTCTAAAAATTTGGCATATTAAGGATGAATTAGCCGTCTGGTATTAACTAAAAAAATGATAAAAATTTAACCTGCTTACTTAATACTTTATTTACTGGAAGCCAGTTTTTCAATGTCTGGATTGAGTTTAAGAGAAGCTCGATAATTTTCTTTTAAATAATAATTTCAATTAATTTATATTAATCGATATAATTTGATGAATTACGAATGAGATTATTGTAGTTTCTGAACAATTTTCTAAAAAAATTCTTAACTCTTGGGGTCTTCGATTTTAAAAGATCTATTAGAAAATTGCCGATAAATGTGAAACAGGTGTTACTTAAATATGCAAATCTTTGGAAGATAAGAGATCAATAAAATGCCATCTGTCGAACAAGTCAATTTAGCAAGTCAAGAATCAATCGACCAACATCAGTCTCTCCTAGCATAATAGAAACGGAAGTAGGATTTAATTAATGAAGCTAATGCTAGAAAGTTAAAATTTATCATAATAGATAATATTTTAACTTTGTTCGTTCCTAAACAATCTAATAAAATTCAGTTTGCTCGAATATATTGCGATGAAAATGAATGATAAAAACTAATCAAATAATAGAGCCTCCCCCATATGTGACCGATGCGGCACTCGACGCGTTAAATAGCAAAATTCATGGTATACAAACATCGTTCGTAAATTTCTATTGGATCTTTTGTCATCAGGAATTGCAAAACATTTGTCGTTTGCGAAACATGCAACATATCGACATGAACCGACCATCTTACGTTAACTCGTCCAAAACTTAATGTGATACGTGAAAGCTACGAAATATTAAACACGCTAAAAGGTGACCTCGGCAAGCATCGAATGCAAGACCTACTCGAATTTTTGGGAAAAAACCGAAATCCTGAAAATGATATTGCAATGTTCTCGTTGCTAATAACCATACAACGGATGCGATGTAAAACCTTTGATTAAGAAAGGAAAAGACATTGTTCGAAGCAGGCGCTTCACAGAGCGATTTCGCGTGCGAAACGCTTAGATAGGGGGGACTGAAAAGTTTTCGCGAGCGCGCGCGCCGGCTTCCCTATGCGACCCGGGGTCCGGGAACAAAAACAGCGGCGCCCGATGAAATAATTATGCGGCGTGATTACGATCTCCGGGGCCCGGATGGAGGACGATTAGCGTGTGTATGCGAGACCGTGTCCCCGCGGCTCGTAGATACGCGCTCGATCATTATTAATATTCTATGGACGCCGCTCCCAACGCCATTCCTTCGCGTCCCCGCGCCACCGCGCCATCGCGCGCCGCTGTGCTACGCCGAGCCGCGCCGCGAGTATTCCACCGGGGCTTGTTTCTTTCACAACGTTACAAATTCCACGTAGGACGCCCCGAGGATTTCCAGAAAAGCTACGACGAGTCGCGGCCTCGAGCTCGCAGGCCACAGCCAGGCCACAGCAGGCCGCCTTTCTCCGGTCTTTCGGCCGCGATCGAGGAAGTCGATAGCCGCGCCGTAAATCTCCTCGCACTGTTCGCCGTTTTTATTTTTCTCCGCTGGTCCTCGGGGCCAGAAATCTCCCACCTCCTCTTCTTCTTATCCACCTTTCCCTCCCACACCCTCTCTCTCTCTCTCTCTCTCTCTCTCTCTCTCTCTCTCTCTCTCTCTGCTCTTTCCCCCGATTTTTGCCATTTGCATGCATGGAATTCGAGGCCTCCGAAACGGCCTGATAAAGTGCGGCGTAAAATATTGATTGCGGAGGATGGCACGCGGAACGATACGCCGATGTCTGAAAACGCTCGCAGGATTCCGTGAATCGTTTTGCACCTGTCGGGAAACGTTTCGATAGCCGCGTTCCGGGACACGGGAAAACTTGGTGCCACGTTCCGCGGAAACTCCTGCGCGATGAGGAGCACGGTACTCCGAAGCTTCGAATATTTTTGAAAGCCTGGGACTCTGTTGATTTTGGACGAGATATATAAATGCATCGAAAATATAAAATCTATAGACACAGTGGCGTGCAAAAGTTCTCGGACAGATTGTTTCGGTAATTATTTTTCGAGATGAGAACCCTTATGAAAATTTTATCAATATCATATACAATTCTATATTATATATCATTCTATATACTTTTGCAATGTTTAATTAAAAAAATTTTGAGCAACAAGCGATCACAGGCATCGTATTGAGATGTAATGTTCCCTATTTTCACATACCTACGAATCCATTCAGTTAGCCTGCTACAGATTTTTGGAAATTATACGCCGTATTGAGCTCGTCCGGTTATTGCCCGTCGCGGAATGTTTGATTCAGTGAAACTCTATTGATACCTAGTATTTACCATTACCTGTCTGTATAATCCCGTCATTGAGTTTGTATCGTTAATATGTTTGCGTCCAGTGGTGGCTCGATATGCACTCGAGTTTAGAGCTGCGGTGTCAGGTATATTTAGAGATCAATGACACGCGTGCTCTGCTTCTTCTCTCACAGGGCTTGTACTTACCGGACGCTGCACGGCAGAAATGAATCTCGGTTCCAGCGGTTTCATCGGTTCCAATGGTTCCAGATGTTTGATAAGACAGGCGAAAAGGAATAACGCGGTCGGCCGCCGAAGCCGGTGTCAGTTAAGCGATACGATTGCGACGGAACACGTTTGCGTCAGTCGGGTAACATCATTCAGGATATTTCTCGGCGGGGCGCCTCCTCTTCTTCGCGGCGAACGGCCGGAAACCGCGACATCGGTCGATTCGATTTTCTTTCCGTTCGACGCTGGACGGATTAACGCGCGGGCCTTGATCGCGCGTAAAACCGGTACAGGCCGTATAATCCGGTGGTTTTCTTTCTGTCGGCTCGTCCTTTCCACTTCCTCGACGCGGCCATCCGCCGGGAGAATTTTAAGCCGCGCCTTTAGCAGCAGCTCGAGTTTTTCCCGGGACTCGGCTTTCTTGGATCAACGCGCGCTCTCCGCCTCGCGGTGCATGCTAATGCAATCGATGATCGCGCGTCACGCCGAGCATTTCACGGCACGCATTAACGATGCAGGCCGATAAATAACGAGCAACGTAATCGACCGCTGGACTATTTTTAGCGGAGATTCCATAACGCCCTCGGTAATCCCTCGCATTGCCGATTCTTTCGTTGCCGTTGTCGCCGTTTCGGTTCGTTTCGCGCGACCGAAATCCCTTGCCTCTCGCGCGCAATCGTCCGAACAGTTCAACGGAAATTTTATCGGCCGTCTGCGAACTTGTATAATTGCTAATGCAGTTGCAGTTCGAATTAAACGGTTGGAATCATAGTTACCGAAGGTTCCGAAACCTTTACGGCTTGAACTCTTATTCAGAGTCATATGAAGCGGAAATTCGCAGGTATTTTCATTCTTGTGTCCTCGAAATATGTATGGATGATTTTGCGAACGAACCTCTTTTTTGTGAGATTCAATGTTCACGGAAAAAATCGACATATTCTAAAATGCTATTTAGGGAGTTTTCAAATACAATGATTGTTTACATTTATACATTTGTACATTGTTCTCTAATAATAATGGATAAGACGACACGCTTATATTTCGTCGTGCTCGTCTAAAGATCAACTGACAATGATGTTGGCAAGTTTAGCTTGGTCGTGACAGCAATACGTATAGTATTTACCGGAATACTCGAGCGTTCGAATAATCGAAGCTCTATTTGTATTTAAAAAGCAGATCTGTTAATGTTGACATGTTGAAGTTTAATATATGCGACATTTCGTTTTTCAAAATCAGATTATTCAAAATCTGATTGCGCAGCGCATCGTTTGATCCATCAAAAGATTAAATGTTTAATTGCTTTTCTTTTATGTGATCGTAATGTTATACTGTTTTTCACTACCAGTATGACACTTTAATACAATATCGTTTGTTTACAAAGAAAGGTAATCTTGTACAGATGCTGAAAACGTTGCGCATTCTGATCAACATACTTACGTTTTGAGCTTCTTCTACTATATAATATAAGTTAATCAATATTTCGGCAAGTATTTGATTTTACGACCTATACTGTTTTATAGATTTTACTCAGTTTTACATACTCTCTCTAGTAGAGTATAGTGAAATGTTATACATTATGATTAAAAAATTCAAAGTGACCTTCAAGTTTTGATAGAAAAGCAATGTACATAAAATAAAATCAATTATTTCAGCGTTTATGTCCCATTCCATATCCTACAACTTTTGCTCGAGACATTTTTCTATAGGAGAAACGGTTTTCGAGTAATTTTAGATGGTAGATTTCGATGGACCATAATTATATAATTATAATATAATATAATAATAATATATATATTGGAATTATATGTTATTATATTATATTATAAGTGCTGGAATTATATGGACCGTTTATTTTGAAAGTGGTGTAAGTCCTTTTTTTTAAAAAAATGAGATATGACGTAATTTATGCTTAATTTAGTGTAAACTTTTTGTTTACAACTAGTTAGTATTTAATATCTTAAAAAATGCCAATGCTTTGTTCAATTTAAAATTGGCCGGTAAAAGAAATTGTGTAACCATTGATTATGAAAGTGGTGTAAGTCCAATTTCCATCACGATGCCAAGCCTATTACATACGAAAAATATAAGGATATGCAGCAGCTATTACCTTATATACCTCCTGTGCATCATGAATATTTAAAAACACTGTCACATGAAGAGCATAAATAATTAATAATACCAATATCTTGTGTTAAGTTTAACAATATATAAATATAATTAACGTTCAAAATAAAAAATACTAATCCTATTTTATTTCTTGTTATTATTTATAAACAAAATTGGATTAATATGAGATATATTTTAAGTGATATTTGTTATTTCAAAATTGAAATTAAATGATATTTACAATTGACTAATTATGAAAGTGGTGTAAGTCCATTTGCAGCCTGGAAATTGTATATTATTTTAGTTAAATTCGCCTAAAAGAAATGTATATAATCAAATTACATATTGATAAATTATTACAAACATTCCCAGACTTCACATAATCAACCTATATTTTTTAATTGTCAGATCAGCTAACATTCAATTTTCTCGAAACGAAAGAAAGTGGACTTGCACCACTTTCAAAATAATCGGTCCATATATATCATTCTCAGACGTGATTTCGCAACCAATTTCAAACGGTTCCGAAATAATACACTCGTCCTAATATACCACGCGCCTAATTAATAATACATTACATCTGAACGTAACGGTGTATCGGCAGAGTAAGTAACCATTAGCGCAAAAGTCATTGTCTAGCTTGCCTCGACATAGGACCGCCAGAGGATTAACACATTGCGGACGGGGCTCAGCGCGTTCAACACGCCCTTAAAGGCCGCACATTTTCGAACGCTCCAAAAACATGCTTGGCAAGTAACAGGAAGCGGATACGCACATTTCTAATTTGTACATTTAGTATTCTTAAATAATACTATATATACATAGTTTATATATCTGTTTATTATATAAGATTTTTTACATTTTAACTATTATTTATTATACAAATTTGAATATTGATTTAGAGTGGCTATAATGACTGATCATTTCTACATGCTTGGAATGATTCATTTGTTTCGCTAAAATTACTTAGGAATGCGAGAGGCTTCGTTACCATGGTTACGTAACAGAAATATTTGCGGCTGGTTGCTTAAGTTGCCGATTAAATAAAAAAAACATGAAAACGAGATATCTCGTGACCCGTCCGCAACGTTCAATTTGCTAAAAACGAGATATCTCGTGAGCCGTCCGCAATGTGTTAATATAGCTAATCATCCATTAGCTCTCTTCAAACATTCATCATTCCCTCTGATCAAACTTTTCAAATTGAACGATGTTTATTTTCTGCCATCATATGGAAGCGGGTACCAAGACGGGTGTCCCATTATTATATAGCGATAGTCCAGTTTGAGAGCCATAAAGAAATCTGACGCAAGAACTTTCCTCGGCTGCGAAGTCTGCGGAAGATGCTCCGGGCTTCGATGCCAAGCGGAAGGGAGAAAAGCGGATCGCACGGCAACCGCCGCGAGGTGTGGCTCGCAATTAGACAACTAGCTCGTGCACACAGACACCACGAGCGATACGAAGCCGGTGCAAGCATCTGAAAGCGGACGCGAGCGGACCTCTCCGCGTCCGGTTTCCTGCTCGCTACTCGCGCCCGTCCTTGTCGAACGCGCTCCCACACGAGCCGCATTTTGCCAGAGATCGGACAAACTTTTCTTGCCCCGTAATAATTCCAAACACGAAGCTTTTTCCCCGCTCGTGTTACGTCGTTACTAAAGTTCTCCAGGCTGTTGCTCCCGCGTCGCGATGTACGGCCATCGATTGCCGTGTACGCGCGCGTCGTCTTCCGTCCTCCCCGGCCGCGCGGCAAGTGTGTGACGAGTATACTCGTCGCAGCGCAGTGGATTGCTTTCGCGACGAATTCTCTTCAATTAGCGGTACGAAAGGCCTGTATGGTCCTTCGCGCCGCTGCGACCGAGATTAGACGCGCGAATATGCATCCACATGTTTATACGGGGTGACTCGAGACGGATCCTTTCTTTCTTCTCGAGCGACTTATGGATCACGAGGAAGTAATACGCGGAAACTGTGGGGGCGAGGAGTAATCAGGGATCGTAGCCAGGGATCTTGTAGATCTCATTTTTGCTTCTTCTTCTTCTTCCGTTTATCCGGTATTTAACCCTTAAATGCATGATTTTTTGTTTCGAATTTTAAAAGATCGTTTTTTATAAGAATGTAGTCATAGATCACGTAAAAAATAAATAAAAAAATCTAGGTAATAATATTGAGTATTTATTTTGAAAACAAGTTGTATGTAGACTTTTGGCAACAGTATGCGTTTTATTACTAAAATTATTGTAGACGTAAACAAATGGTCATGTATCTATATTATCTATTAGTACAGGAATTTTCACATTATTTATAAATGAAATGCGGCAAAGCTATTGCGATTTTTGTTGTGACACGAAGCAATTAGATAAATCACTCCTTTATAGGAAACGCGAAAAAAGGAAATATCTCTCCAAGTAACACATTGAAGGTTATCACCCACCACATTCAAATGTCAAAAAACATATAACTTACTTACGCCAAAAGTAGTGTCATGTCTTTTATTTCACACATGGTCTATTGTCTATTGTTATCGACGTGTGTTCGGAAACGCACATACTCAGGTTTTTGAATAAAATTCAGTGGAACTGGAATGTAGACGATTGGCAACAATATGCGTTTAAGGGTTAAATCGCTTACGTTCTATGACACGTTGGTCCATAAGTTCGTGCGATTTTAATTTCAATTTAAATCTCTCGCATAATGGTTACCCGACAGTTATGTCCCATACGTCACCCGATAGATTTCGTTTATTCCTGTCGAGGGATTATTCGCATGGTACACATAAAGGATTGTAATACTTGAAATGAATTAGACGAAATAGCTTCCATTGCTATAGCTTGCAATTTTCTCAATGTACTACGAGTTCTGTTATTTTATAGAATGAGCATCAGGATCTCTAAAAATTAATTGAATAAATTTTAAGTTTACTGTTCGCTCTGCGAAGATCAACTGCATAATTAATATGACCTGCAGCGTATACTACTAAATTCCTATAAAAATATTGCACGAATTTGCATCAAATCACTGAATGAAAAAAAAACACTGATCACGAAAATGTAACTCACGATTAGAACGCCGATTTCATGGATGTGTAACAGAAAATGCAGAACGGTAAAATTATTTAAACAATTCCAAAGCACACGTGCATTATTTTCAACATCGATAAAATGGTGAACAAACATTCATTGCGATTAACGCAGGCGATGGTTATGGTGCACAAAAATTCTCGGTGCACTCGTAATTAGAAAGTGAACGGAACAGCAAACGACAAAGCGACGTTTACGATTTCAAATGATAAATTGCATGGTAAACGTAAATAAAAAACGCGTGGCCCAGGAACGAGTCCAGCTCGTAAGAAATCGCGGCTTTTCAGATCGCAAAGCCGCAATTTATTCCACAGGACAATCCAATCAATTTCGCCGAGAAATCCGTGACAATAGTTTTCAAAGATAATAAATGCAGTACGCATGGCTGGCCGCGGACGCAAGGTTAAAGGTAATCGCGCGCCGCGCCACAAGAAGCCTCATTATTTTCTAATGCACTTGTTAATTGTCCAATCGCGGAAACGCGCCTCCCACACCGAGTGGGAGGCCTCTCTGCCGCTTCCTAGTGTTAACCGGGGCCGGAACAATTTAATGATCGGCTCCCGTTACCCTTCGCTGGTTCGCCGGCGATTATTACGACGTGCCGCGCCTCGCGCGACGCTTTTCCTACACGGTTCTCGAGGCTCAGACTTGCACGGTCCTTCTGCACTCTTTTTCGTTCCCTCTTAATCCCTCTCTTTCTTGCGCTAACGGACGACCGCAGGCGAACCTTTAAAAAATTCGAGATTCGAGCGCAGCTCTCATCCGCGGGAACGCGAAGCGGAACCGAGCGAGTTCGAGGCCGGATCACGAGACGCTGACGCCCCTTACCCGCGCATCATTTCATTCGAATGGCCGGGAACAGACCGGAACCAACCACTCCGGTTTTCTGAACCACCATTTCGGAATAAATCACCGTGATTACCGGCGGACTGGGTTTTCCCCCGGCCGATTCGAGAGGTTCGTTTTTTAAAACGAGCGCGGAGACGCGAGAGCACGAGACTATTTCCCTTAGGTATCAGGAGATCCCAGGTTACCGTGATGCACGATCATTTCTCCGTGTTTAGGAGTCACGTGCGGATTTTATTACCGTAAGGTCGCCGCACTTGCCGCATTTTATGTCTCATCAACTGCTTGTGCGATTTCGCGGATGCAAGGTGTCGCGTGAGAACGCAGCCACGGTGTCCGCGAAGAGACAGGATCGGTGAACGAAATTTTGAAATCGGTTGAAAGCGTGTTTGAGATATTCTCGAGCACTCGATGGATGAACAGCCGCTAGATTTTCGAATGTTCCGTAGCACGATTCTTGATCAGATTGTGCTGTTCTCCAGTCGAATTATCCCGTTGCGCTATAATAACGAGTCAGGCTCGTGACGATGATGTCATACATAATCTACGGAATTATTACTTTATTATTATTTATTTAGAGTTTATGGGTCAAAGCTTTTGTTACGAAGTTAAAGCGAATACAATAATTTTGCTATGCATTGTCTAGTATACCAGCCCTTCTATAGTTTGAACAAAATTCAAACCGTTCGATCGAATTTCAGGAAAGAGATTCCGTTTTAAAAGGTGTTCATATGTATGTATGTGGTTAGGATCATAGTGGCGTAAGTCATAGTTTCCACGCTGCGATAAACAAGGATGGTTACTGTTTTATAACATGCGTATCGTTTACTGACTATTGTTAATATAATTTACAGTTAAGTTAAGTTATAGTAACTTTACAATTTATTTCACTTGCCTTTCTAATAATTTGGCATGTATAGAGTACATTTTATGTTATAAATAAAAAGTTTTCGAAAATATAACTACTTACGCCACCACGTCACTCTTACACTCTTTTCGTATGTACTCGTTGCCTATCGAACACGTGCAAGTTCTTTTTTGCATCTATCGAAACGAAATTTAGTTTCTTTGTTATTGAAATCTAGCAATAAGAGTATATAGAGACATACAAGAAACAAAAATTCTCTCGTTATATTAGGGAAATTATTAAGTGCTAATCAACGCATTTGTGAAAGAAATCGTAATACAAAAATCTGTCAATAAGCCTGTCGATCTTAAAATAAATTGATCCAGTGTTAAGATATCGTGATCACACTTTTCAAAAATTTATCAATTCAATCAGCCGATGAATCGCTATTAATTCTATCAATTTTGCTGGAATTACGTTGTAACATTCAAGAAATATTCGATCCAAGATCGAATATGTATGTAAGGAATTCCAACCATATTGGCGATTTTTCAACACCTAGATCATCTGTAACATATGATTCATGTGAAACCATACATTTTCGATTAATGAAAAGCGATTGGTTTTTTAGTTCAAGGTTGTAGTCAACCACGATGAATGGTATCTGACCATTTATTGGTTGGAATGCAGTTGTGTCTACAATCTATGTCGAGGAACTTCCAAGATCTCGCGCTAATGAAACGGGAATTGATGTTGGAGATTTATGAGCAAGATTTTCCTTCTGAGAACACTAAATTAGTGCTAGATTCAGTGATAAATGTCCGCTGCTTAAAACGTTTTCTCTCCTGACATGTTCGATCTTCTAAAGTAGTTAATGAAGCCTTTGTAGCGTGAGCCGTTTGTAATGTGAAACTTTCATTTTCAACCATTGAATCGATGCGAATCATCACTTTTGAACTCTTTCAGTGTTTGTTATTATTAGAGACTGACGTAAAAACATTTCTACATTTTCAGTAATTCCTCTGGCTCAGGAAAAAATATGCATCTGTTTTACATGTGTAATATATTTTATTTTTCCTTTCTTTATTCCAAATTGTAATGTCAAACAGGAAATATGTTCCTGTTTACAATCTTAATAGTAAATATTCTTCGTTTCTTGCGTCACTATGAGCCCTACAATTTTTAAAGCCTCGGCGTTGTGCTCAAAATGCCTATTGAACGAACTATTGACCTTTGTGCAGAAGACAAATGGCATGCACATCCATTGCAAGAAATATGAATTAAATAAGTCATTTGAATTATGTCAACTCTTTGCACTGCAAGCTATTGTAACTCCCGAACGAAGACATTTCTTTCGATCTACACTATTTCACGTTGTAAAAGATTGTATTTAAGGATTCATTCAACATAAATAAATTGAATGACATCAAAATTTAAAGAGAAAATGGTATAAGCGACAATTTTTAGTGTCGCTTCAGAGCCATAAAGAATTCATAGAAATAATGTATTATCTTCTTACTATTGTATTTATAATAGCTTAAATTAGCTTAGATTAGCTTAGATAAAATAGCTTAGATTTATAATAGTTTAAATAACTATTATGTTATATATATAATAGTTATAATAGTTATTTAAACTATTATAAATCTAAGCTATTTGATCTAAGCTAATTTAAGCTATTATAAATATAATATATATATATATATATATATATATATATATATATTATATTATAATATATTATAATAATATATTATAATAATATAATATATATATTATATTTATAATAGCTTAAATTAGCTTAGATTAGCTTAGATAAAATAGCTTAGATTTATAATAGTTTAAATAACTATTATAACTATTATATATATAACATAATAGTTATTTAAACTATTATAGTATATATATTATATTATTATAATATATTATTATAATATATTATAATATAATATATATATATATAAAGAAATGCACAAAAGCCGCAGTGCGATCACAAATTACATTTTTACTGTCCGTTTTCATTTGGTCTGACGTACATAGCAGTAAAAAGGTTGTAAATTCTTTTCATAATCTTCCTAGCATTTCAACTATCATCTACTTCATTCCATCGCATGTACATAAAATCCGCGTCCCAAACATGACCTTACGCATAATAAATGGAGCGATCGTCTTCCTGCGTACATATGTTGCGCGTACAGCTCGAACGCCGAAACGTCAAGATTTTTTCTATTCGAATCACGGATCAACCCGGGTGGCATTCTCCTAACCAGTGAAACAGAAGCGTTTCCCGTCATCCGTTCATTCGCGGAATGGTAGGAGGCACGATCGAAAGAAGGAACAGTAGCGTGGTCGCGAATGGACTTAAGAGTTAGCTGCGCGACAGACAGCGGATGGAATAATGACCCGCGTCCCCCAAATGACGCGAGATGCATATTTAATGGCTCACGAAACGGCGGCTAACGAAACGACGGAAACAGAGAGGAAAGACGGGTAGAAAACGCGGCTGTGGATGTTATCACTGGTCTATGATGGAGAGTATGCGATTTAAAATGTAATACGAAATGAGAACATTGGCACATGCCTTTTACGTAGCACACAATAATAAAATTCTTTGTTTCTTTAGGTGATTGTTTTTCATTTAACATTAATTACGGTTAAATTTCATTTCTGGGTTGTTGTGGCATCGTGCAGGCCCTTTTTCTTCTGTTTCCGTTTATGCAGCGCTATAATAAAATTGTTTACTTCTCTAGGTGATTGTTTTTCATTTTACGTTAATTACAGTTTAGTTCTTGGATTGCTGTGATTCGCATTTTTGACTGAAGAATACACGCTAAGAGCGCCGGATATCAAGTCCAGAAATTTCCGGAATATCAAAGTCATTGAATTAATGAAACTGAGGCTATAGAAAGTTAAAATTTGCCTTAGGAAAAAATACTAGTTGAACTTTTCTTTATTCTAAAAATCCCAGTGACATTCAATTTCTTCAATGTATTAGAATTAAATCGAAATCTCAAGGAGATTGTTTACAATCATGGTGCTGGATTTAATAAAAATGTTTTTCTTTTGTAGAATTTCGCAAATTTAATTGTAGCATTTTCGAACACACACACAAATATTCTTAAGATAAGTGTGCAGCTGTAAAAAGAAGCGAACGAATCGATAATTTTGAAATTGTTCTAGTAAGGTACGTGTTTAAATTTCTTCCTCTTTCGACTTTTTTATATTTGACGATGACGAAAGTTCTAAGAAACAGTTTCGAAATTCCAAACGATCCAATGATACCTGTAGATAGCAGCGATTAAATGAAATTGATTCGGAGAAAGAGATTTCGTATACGATAACAACGATATCATTTAACAATCTCAGATTACTCTGTTATGCCAATGTCATTAAATGGAGGATCAAACATCGAAAGCGGTACTTTATCTAGGTGGTTGATAATAAAGAAATCTGTAGTGTATCAAAGAATTTGGGTATCTTGCTGGGTCAACAGTTCTCAGTGTGTTTAATCTGATCTGATTCCACGAATTATGGGGAGGGTTCGATAGAGAAAGGTTCTTAGATTTTCTTCATTGCATACAAACATATAAAAAGATTTAAAATCTGCTCTATAATAATAATATTGTTGTCTGTGTTTTGTTAGATTGGACATAAAATGAAAAGCTTCCCATGTTGCAAACGCATAAAAATCCTTTCTTTCGATATTGATTATATCAGTTACATTTTCAAAATAGCGTTTACCTCACGAAATTTGTGTTTGTATGTAACAAATTACTAGTTGAATAAAATGCAAACAAATCTTATAGAACGAAGATATTCTAGATCAGAACAAATAGAGTGCAAAAAGTACAATTTCAATCTAGAAATACACAATTGTTTATAAATTGAGCTTTTTATGAGGCGTGAAATGAGGCGAAACTGAAACTTCGAATGTAAGATGTGTTCTGATTCTCTCAGTATGTGCATATAAATTGCTTGAATGTTAAGACTACTCGTGCTTCTATTCGTTCACGTATGCGATAGTAATGGTAAAGTGTACGAATATTGGTGATAGAAAGAAATAGTTAGTTTGAAGAAACGTCTTTGTCTATGGTACGTGATGTGCACATGATGCGCAGCAGTTTAGATCGATTGACCGTATTTGAAACGGTTCCAACAAATTTTTAATAGAAAAAGTATTTTCCATCAAACATGCAATATTTAAGCCCTCTGGTACGGGGTCCATGCGTCGCATGGACATAGATTTTTGTCCTAGCGAACGAGCTCGATCTGTCACATGGACTGCTTAATTGGTTTCTCAAAGCACACACACACACACACCAGTACCGTAGTTTTATACCAGCGTAACTGTATCGAACTCGGCGACATTGCGTGTATGCTATATATGGAGACCGTCTTCAGAGCAAATCCTAAAAATGCGAGGGTGCATCACAAATTTTGGGTCTGCTTGTCAAAAAATTAGCCCGGCCAATAGAACAGAAAAGCTTCAATTTCCCTCGTACCTGGAAGGTTAAAAGTTGGCCTGCGTCTCGATCGATGTATCTCATGTCATCATATCTTATGCCTCAAATCGATACATCAATTTTATTTCGACTTTTATTCAAAGTTATCCTATCCTTTCATGGTCGTAAAAGTCCTTCGTAAGAATCTCCAGGTAGCCAAGCTTTCTTGCATGCGTATTTTTCTACGAGGTGGCTTCGATAATGGCGTCCTGCGCGCGATAACTTGACACACACACTCTGCTGTATGTGTACATCGTCACGCTTCTTTCCCGCAGCGTTCTTTTCCCTTTCTTTTGCCGGGTCTCTCGGCGCCCCCCCCCCGGGGGGGGGAGGGGTGTATCGAGTGGCCTTAAGTGGTTTATCGCTCCCCGGCAGTCTTGTTTTTATTAAATGACGAGTCGTGATGCGATTTCGCTTGAACGAATAACCAATCGATTTACCCGAAGACATTAGGAGGGCGTCTTCCGGTAAACGTCTTTTAATTTCCTCGATCGTTCCGGCCGGAAAACGGCCGATCCACCGTAACCAATCGCAACTTAATTTCTTCCCGTTCATCGATTCCTTCGTATCCATCGAGCCCTGCTACTCCGAAACTCCGTCTACGAAATCTAACCCTTCGGGGACGAATGTTGGCTTCTCCATTGACGACACAGTATTTAACCCTTTGCACTCGAATGGCGACTCTGAGGCGCCACTAAAAATTGGTATACTATTTTTCAAAATCATTCTAAGAGCATCAGACTCTTTTATACTTAAAAAAAAACTATTAAAATTGCATTGTACTTGCCAATAGGCTCAATTTCATACGCATGAATCGCAATAAATTATATAAAATAGAAATACTGTAGATCAGAAATCATGCCAATAGGCTCAATTTCATACGCATGAATCGCAATAAATTATATAAAATAGAAATACTGTAGATCAGAAATCATGTTTTGGATTTCGAATTCAAATAGCTTCGACTGCAAAGGGTTAACTCTGGCCGTACCACGTTCGGGTCCTTTTGGACCCAGAGCTCGAGGCCTGACTTGATCGTTTGACAACTGGCGTCGTTTACTGCTTGTTAACAGAAAAAAAGAACGGTAAGATAATAGTTATACTAATAATGATGATAATAACAACAAAATCTGAGTTCAAAATGTTTGTATATATGAGGAGTAGAAGAACTACGAGATCTCAATTTATGATCTTTATCCGTCGTTCGTGTCGATTTTTATCATTTTATCATAGCTTTTATCATTCTTTTATGGTTTTTACTATACGTCATTTCTTTATACTTACGTTTTAAATTTCTTAGCAGGAATTTACAAGGTGAGAAATCATTTGTGTTTTTGTTATATTGATTTTCGAGTATTGTGCGAACTCATAGTAAGATTAGACATTATTTTTGAAAATCATTTTACTGAAAAACGAATATAGAGTGCTTCGTCATAGAAAAAATCGGTCCTTTGTAGCGTATAACAATACACGCAATTGACAGTGAAAAATGTATTGAAAGCAAAAAGAAAAATCACAAAATAGTCGAAATTCAAAATAATATTGAAGATCTACGGGGGGTTGCGAGAGAACGTACATTTAATCGTGAATTCGAGGATCAGTGACAGAGCCACGGGGATTACAATGGGGGTTCCTTGCGGGTGGTACTTCATGTTCATGGTGAAAGCGACTCGGAGCAATACGATCTGATTTTTGCCAAATCAGCGGAAACCGAGTCGAATTCACAGTACGGCGGTCGAAGACCGTCGTGTGCCGGCTTTGCACCGAGGATGAGCTGGTTTTATTAATCTGCCTCACAAAGAGCTTTCGCTTTTTCGTAAATACTCGCAATATCGGTAACTCCGACGGCCAACGGGGTACTGAACCGCCGCCCCCACGAGCGCCATTGTTGGACGCGCCAATATATCTGAAGTTGCGTCGTTCGTCATTGCGTCAACCACGGGGAACAGTATTATTAGGCCCCAGATAACATTTGAAAAGCGGCTTCTAATGAACAAATTTAATAACTCGCATATTCATTCAATCATTCGGTCAATACACGCTAGATCTTTCATTTTTTCAATTGTACGCAAGATTATTTTGTTTTCGATGATGTTGTACACGCCAGCTCATAAGTGTTAGGACACCTGTGGTTTTTATTAAACTTCTGATATTCCATTTAAAATGTCCATTTAATTTATTCAAAATTAAATTAATTTATGAATAAATTTAAATGTATAACATTTTAAGCTTTTTTTCTTTTGATATTTTTAATTAGTATACCAAAACACTTAAAATGTTTGGTGTTTTAATTTATTCATAAATTAATTTAAGTTAAGCTTTGAACAAGTTTTTTATTTTTTAATTTGATGTTTTTAATTATCATTATTATTATTATTATTATTATTATTATGTTTATTTATGTTTATTTAAGTTTTTATAAATATAAAGGATGTTGTTGTTTAACTGAAAAGTAATCACATAGTATGTATAATTTCGTATGTTCAATATTAGTTTGACGATATAAAAATGATGATTGAATAATCCTTTATAGATTTTATACTAATCTGTTGTTTTTTTCTGCTTGTTTCAGGTGAGTCCAGGTTATCTTTAGATCCAGCGTGCAATCTGAATTTCGTGAGTACATAAATAACTAAACAACGAGAAACAGTGAAATTTTGTTCGAGCAATAATTTATCAATTTGTATTTTATCAGTTTGTTGTGATCTTTTGTAAAGAGAATAATGTGACTAGTTCAAGTTTGTTATGCGGTTTTTATTTGCGGAATTTGATTACACAAAATATGTATCTATATACGTTAAAGTCAGTATCTTAGTAAATAGTAACATTTCCTCCGAGTGCAATTCAAATATTATGATTGTTGGACTGCGGATTTTATGCATTTATAACAAAAATCACTGGATGCAATTTGAAGCACTGAAATATTTGAAAGGGTGAAAATGTATGGGCGTATTGCTTTCATGCTGTTCAAATTATTAACCAGTTAGCTGTTGAATTCTCTTTAAAAGTTGTTCACGTCACTGTAATTATACTGTTTATGTTGGATTTTCTTCATACTTTGTTTAAGTACAACACTTTTATAAAATATACAATTTAATAGAAAATATCAAAATATACATACTTTTTAATCAGTTAGCTGTGTTTTCGACGATTAAACTCGTCATGAAGAAGCAGCAGCATTTTGTGTTATAAAGAGAGAAAGATAGAAATTCTAAAGCGGCTTATGTTGCCAGTACCTTGTAGTTGGACAAGCTTTTCATTTCGCATCAAAATTCGCAGTCTAATTATCATATGTACATGAAAATACAAATCTAGTTTGCTAGTTACGTAAGCTAATTGTTTACTTTTCGACTGGCGATAGTCAGACGTCAATGCTTCGAACAGAATCATTCGACCATCGCTTACGACACAACATCTAACACGATTTTGACATCCGTCTCATCCCTAAGTGCCTGATCGCAACACCGTCTCCTTCTTTAACACCTATTTCGTGTTTCCTGATGTCTCGCGTGTCACAACCACCAACGATTGCTAGGTTCCCCGTTGACAATGAAACTCGTGTTCCCCCGTCCCCATCGATGAATACTTGATGCCTCGGTGTCAGCGTGCCGCCGCGTACTCCACCTACAAGATTATGCGACAGCGACGACGATTTCATGCGTGACGAGGCTGCAATTTGTGAAATGCCACGTATCGAAGGCGAATGACCGGCATTTGCGACGCTTCGACCGAGAATGATGGATAGGTTCGCTGGGAACGGCAACGATTTCGTTCGTGTCGCCCTCCTGTATCGCAGAAGCAAAAAATATTTTGGTCCTTCGTTTATAATAAATCCCCTAAATAATGCTGATCGTACCGCTTATTTTCTCCGATCGACTTGCGGAAATGGTATGTTCTCTCCGGGAACTATGGAAATGCTGTTGTCGGTCTGAGAAACGGGTAGGATAACAATATCTATCGATATCGCAACTGCTAGGCTCAGCAATTTTATAACTGGAATAAGAATCGTTTTGCATGCGCATTAGAAAAATCCTAGTGCGTGACAAGGTAGTATTACGTAGGAACTACTGACATTTGGACAGGGGATCTTCTTGTTAAGTATCCTAAGAATATTCTAACCAGACCATGCTCAGGATAAGTCCAGTTTAAAAGAAGTTATTGCATTTTAACACGTTGACTGCCACGCGTATTTACAACAAAATCTCCTACAGGCCATCCGTGCCGCTATAGAAAGCGTGCGCTGTTAATTCATATCTGTTTCTGTTCCCGCACGAACAGTTGGAATCTTTGCCGAGTACCGAATGGTATAACTTAAAATCTCTGCCCTTATCTTTTTTCAATAATGAAAAGAGATCGGATTGCCCGGAAGGAGAAGCATAAATAAAATTACATCGTCAGATTCTGATTTGGATACTGATAAATACAATCTTAGTGATAATGAATGTTATGAAGATACTATTGACGAGATTTTACGAGAATTGGTCATGGAAGAAGAAAGAAATGTTGATGATACCGAGGAAGCTACAGTTCAAATAAAAGATACGAAATGGACCGATCAGAGGCACGAGCATATCTGAAAAAACAAACAACTTTTTGTCCAAGCTGTCCTGATCAACCTCAACTTTGCAGAGAATGTTTTAACGTTATACACTGCGAATAATTTTTTTAATAAACCATTTTTATAAGAATTCAATAGTTTCATTACCCCCTGTAGAATATTTGTCGAAATATTTTCAGAAATCCTTTGTAAGTAGTCAAATCAGCGTCATCCGAATTACGGGTGACGCGGCCTGATGAGAACTTTTGCTGTCACCCGAATACGGGTGACGCGGCAGTCAACGTGTTAAAAGGTGTACGAATAGTATTGTCCGTCACTGTGTATTAACATATTGCCCCCTAGCCTGACACGCTGTACAATTGCTGTCGTGTGGCACTTTGGGGGCAAAGCAAACCACAAAACTCCTTACACGGACGCGGAGTTAAGACTGGGTCTTCCGTACCCAGCCTAATGAACGATGAGCGAAGGCGGCGATTTACCCACGTTCGGACCCCTCGTAGGTGTTCCGTCGGGGGGTAGGTACTAAATTTCTTGTGTATGCCAGATCTGGCGAGGAAACATATCTGCGCCACCTTCGCGGTGGCCAGATTTGCAATAAATGTGTATTAACATAGAAGAAAATGTAAGAATACAAATTATGGGACGCAAGCATATTTTGAAGTTCGCTTGTGAAATTCGAGTTGCTGATGGAGCAGGCAAAACAGCTCTGGCGGTCCAGCGAAAGTCAGTGAGCACGAAACGTTTTTACAAAGCGCTCTTACCTTGAACAGGTGGCACTAGTCATTTCGCTCAAGCAACCTGTCAAAAGCAGGCCTGGTTCACGAATCGCGGTAAGGCCGCACGACTGATTAGTTCTGCAAGAGATTCTAGGCTCGGCCGCGGTGCGTTTGAATCGGGAAATCCCGAATCCTGGCACGCATCGTTGCTTTTTCATAGCGGGCCACACAATACCAGTGTCGACAACGGGAACGACAACGCGTTCGTGGGGTAGAAAACGGTACTCGAGAGGAGTCGTCTTTTTCGCACGGCTATGCGGTTTATAAATTGCGGGAGTTGTGCACACAATGGCCGGGGCCAGGGTAACTCTGTTATCGCGGTTCGCTAAGCTGCCGGACAATGTCCTGGCCCCGGCTCTTCCGTCTCGTGGAAGCCTTCTCCTTCGCCGCCGATACACGTCCAAATATTTGCCCGAAATCTATATCGCTCCCCCCCTCGTTCGTCAAAAGATCGCGAGAGAGGCCAGCCCGTCTTTATTATTCCGGAATAATCGTAGTTCGCTTCATCGACTCTGGGAACCGGCAACCCCAGATTGGTTTATTTTGCCATTGTACCGGGCTCGATACATGTCCACGGATGGACACGTCTTCAACGGAAACCGGGATTCTTCGTTCCGTGTTGATCCTTTGGTGGCCTTCGTCATTTTCTACGTTCTCGTTCGTCGGATTTCAAACAGCGAATCGTCTTAATTGGGTTCCTTCACCTAGAACTTTGAAACGATCCATTCTCTAGTGCTTTTTCTGTGCTTCTTCAGTGCTTGCTTACTGTAGGATTTAATTAATTTCGTAAAAATAATAATGTTTAGGGTGTTAAACTTTAGTTAGGGCGTGAAACTTTAAATATGAATTTAGGCCCGTAAAACAAACACATTTTTTCTCTGAAAATATGCTTCCTCAAGTGATATTTACCCCTAAAGGGAGTACCTTTAAAACACCAACAATTATTTCATCAATAATGCTCACATCGACACCGCAATTCGCCGGCATCGTTTATATACGGACACATTGAAATCATCAACAAATGTTTACATCGGTTCTCGTTTCACCGACAAAAGTTATTATTGATGTTACTAAACGTCGATTGCAAGGTAAAGCAATTTAAGCTGACGTTTGTACGTGCAAAAGTTAAGTTTGTTAACGTTAATTAGTTAATTATTACAAATTGTATATTAAACAGAACTATAAAAAAAAAATTCGACAATTTCTCGTTGAAAATATTTTAGAAGCGAATCATTTTCAAACATTTAAAAAACGTTCGACGAACGAAGATATTAAAAAGATCGCAACTACTTGAAAAAGTAGTTAACTTTCCGAAGAATGAAGTGTAAAAATACGAAATACGCGCTCGGAGATCGATATACAGTTAATTTACAACTTGTTTGCCGCATTCCAATTCCTTTCTGGATCATTAACGTAATGAAAGAAATCGAGAAGTTAAACGAATAACCGTCGGTTCGGTCGCAAACTGGATTTCCAAAGTGCAATCGCATTTTACCGGATACCTGAAAGACCGTTCTCATATACGCATAGCCTGCCGGCAGACAGGAGATAAAAACGGGACTTAGGATTGAACGCGCCGAGGAGTAGGAAACACCGGAAACACGCAACGAATGCACGCTTATTAACGGAATCGGGATGGAAAATGCATCTTAAGGCGTGAACCATGGCGGGTTAATTACGCTCTGGAAGTTGCTTGCGCCTCTATCATTTCCGTTCATGGCTGAACCTATCATTTGTATCATTTCCATAAGTCCATGCCACGGACTCCGCGTGGCTGCTGAGAGTTGTTCGTTTCTCGCGGTTTCTCGTTCATCGGCTTCTCCGCTCGCCATAAATGTTTTCGTAGCGTCCTATGCGGGGTCGCGGTCCCAAAAACCACCCTTCGCGTTCGAAGACGAAGTTCGGCTTGCCAGTACAGGAGCGCACACGCGTACCACAGGATTCTGCTACCCCAACGTGTGACTCGATGTTTGCTTTAACGTCTCGGCGGACACCGTTCCTACGGTTCCTCGACTTCTTTCCTTCCTCCGTAGTCTAGTGTTTGCCGATCGCATACAACTTGTGTTTCCGCGGTGAGTATCAGCGTCTCGGGACACACACAGGGGTTTTTAGGCACCCCATGGGTTCGAGATTCCTCTCCATTCCTCCCTCGAACGCCTACCACCGGCGACAGGGAACGGCGACAGGGTACGCGGACACGGGGTACGCAAGGTTCACGACAGCATCGACAGCGACTGTGACGTTGAATCACGTAGACTCGATGAACGCGTTGGGGTAGCGCGTACAGACCGACGGAATTTATTTTTACGAACTATGCAGGAGGGATCGGGCTGGCTCGTCTTTGATGTTCGAACCGACGCATGGGCATACCGTATAAATATTTAGACCTACGGTCGTTGGCCAGGATATATGGGCTTCTCTCAATCGACTTTCACCGGCACGATATCACGCCTTTGTCGAACGCCTTTTACCGATTGGAGGCGGCTTTACTGTTCTTGGATAGTTCGCGACTGTAGCCAGCTCGGAGAAAGAATGACTACAGGAAAACCCGCCTCTCGCCATTTGCTGTTCTAACGAGGGCAGGTTTTAACGGCGATGGCGATTTATGGTGTAACGTATTGTAAATTGATACGGGCGCTGCTTCGAGGTGATTATTCTAACACTGTCGTCGCTGAACAAGCAAGCACGAGACTTATACAAATTTTCATGATTTGTTTAACCGCTTGTTGTATGAACTCTTCCACAGTTGCGGTTTCTTTATCCTTGACACCTTCCTCCGGGAAAATGGTAATTGGACCTGGGCAAATTTCATTTGGCGTTAAAATAAGAAATAACTGTTTGAAACGATGCACATTTCGAACCATTATTTCCAACGCCGTTATTCGAAAATGAAAATAATATTGATCCATCCGAGGTAATCGCAATGCCAAATAATGAATTATTTCGTTATTTTTATTCCAAATATGACAAAAGAGTTAATCCACAAAATAATATACAACGAAGAGATATTAATTTAAGAAATCGTTACATCAATTTACTTTGAACAAAACTCTTCCCTCAAAATGTTCGTCTTTAAAAGATTTTTATCCGGATCCATCTAATATCGTCTTGAAAGAAAATAATCGTTTCACTGGTACGGAAGATGAACGACGGGCGTTATTCTTCGTAACAAAATCGATTTGGACATTAAACATTTGTAGCGAAGCAGGAGCGTTTTTTATAAAGAGACAACATTCTTCCTGCACCCTGTGTATCAGAGTAGTGCAGTCGCTAATGATTCCAATGTTGATAAACTAAAAATAATAAAATAAAATAGAAGATGGATGAGCGTGAGAGGGTTAAAACCAGAGCAGAATGACGATACTTAGAAGAAATTCTATCGGTCCGGGAGTTCACAGTACCGGTTGTCAGCCATAATCGGCTAAATCGGACGGTCTCTGGCGTGTTTTGCGATGGTCGGGACCGCACGATGCACACGCAGGAATCCTACTCTCGGCAAGAATACAAGGGGCAAGAAGGCGATAGAGCCAGAAGAGGAGGGAACAGAGGGACACGGGTCTGGTGTATGGAAAGTGAAAGAGACACACACAAGCGTCTCTCGCCGGCTAATGCAGCTCGGTGAAATATTCATCAGTCTGCCTGTCTGCCTCGGTGGCGCGGGCCAACCCACCCTTTATATTTCGTAATTACCCTCCCAGCCCCGTTCTTCCACCTCGAGCCAGCCGCTTCTCCACCCTCCTCCGTCACCACCTTCACCCTGGCGTGTCCCCTCTTCGTCATCGTCGTCGAACTCCTCGTCTCCGGGCCCCTAGCTTGCTCTCCTCGTCCCTTAAACCACCACCATCCCCAGCGAGCTGCCTCGTTTTCTCTGGCATTTCCAATCCCTGGTCTTCCGTCACCTCCCCAATGAGCGACGCTCTAATTTCCGCGCCGACAATATGGACCATGTGCATAGAACAAGCTCTCTCGCCGCTACCATGTTTCGCCTTCCTACGGTTCTCCTGCGGAAATACATATACAGCGGCCTGCAAAAGTTCTCGGACCCCATTTAAAACGGTACAACTTTTCTAAAACTGGACTAAACGGCTTGAATTTTTTCCAAGATACCGGAACTCGATTACTAGACAATTGCAGAAATGGTTTCTTTGAATTTTGTACTATTATGTACTTGGGAAAACAAAGAAATATGAAGCCCCGGTTTTTTCACTTCTTTTTTTTATCTCTGGGCCAATAAAGAAAATTTAAGAAATGCGTTTCGTAGATCTCGGTAATTTATGTGCATGCTGAAAATTTCACCTGTGCTCGTATGTACTGGCACAAGAAGGAATCAACGCTGCAAGTAGTCGTAATTTCGGCGCTGGTCCGTTGATGATTCAGGCTGCATTCAGAGCCAATGGAAAAAGAAACACCAATCTGTTGAAGATGGTTTTGATACCATTGAGCGTAGAAATTGAGAGCGACAACTTAATTTTGTAGCATTATAACGCCGCAGTTCATGCCTCAGATATATATATATATATATATTCGATGCATGAAGATATTTGACAATTGAAAACCTTCGGGGAATAATTTCGAGAAAAGTAGAACTGTTTCTGCGTTTCGAACTGCTGTGAACGATGCTTGGTCACCTATGGAGAGTAGAAACTTTTCATAATTTGATTTCATCAATGCCAATCGAATTTTCGACGTTATTCAAAAACGTGTCAATTATACCAAATATTGATTACGAAATAAGAAAGAAATTGTTATCGATCTTAATGTTATACACTTAAAAATCACATAAATTCACGTTCTTTTATAGATAAAAATTATATCGACGGATGTAATCATTGGACAGCGGAATTTACGTATTTATCGTAAAAACGGCGAAACATAAAATAATGAACAGATTAAAAAAGGAACTGAGCATGTTGCTGTAGTAATTCCGACTTGAAAATATGTTATTGCACTTTGCTTCTACGATTTAGAATTGATGCAGATAATTTTTATTTCGCATAAAGATTTTATGCGAAAATTTTTAGCTAAAACGCTATTCACGCATCACCCTTTCATTGCTATGAAATCATTGTAAAATTACATCGAAATATCAGGTAGCTTTACGAAAATTTCGAGTACTGTATAATTGCACAAGCCATCCACGTTCTATTCGGATTTCCGCAAACTGCGAATATTCACGGTGTCACACAACCTGCCGCAATCACTCTGAAAATTTGTCTTTCGCCGGAACAGTTCTCCCCGTCTATCGAAATCAAGAATCGTCTTGGACTGCGCTGGAGCAGCAAAATTTGAATAACTTCGACAGAGATCGTTCGACGTAGGGTTGGGCTCCGGAGAAAATTCCAATGTTCGGAGGTCGAGCTAGGGAGAGGGCGCCTGTTGGACAAGAAAGCTGTAGAGACTGTGGCGCAGGGGGTGGGTCCATTTTCGTCGGTGGTTAGTCGACGAATACGGAGCCCTTCGGTACCTGGCCCTCTTCACCGCCGAATATAAGCGCGCACACGCGCGCGCGAACGCACCCATACAGTCGACGGGGGTAACGCGTGCACATCACCCTTTGGCAAAGCCCTAGCGGAGCAACGGGCGAGCCTATCGACGGCAAACGGACTACCACTTCACGTCTGGCGACCCTTCCGTCGTGCACATTCGAATTTATTGGCGCGTGTTCGAATATTCATAAAAAAAGGGACTCCGTCGACGGAGCAACCGGGTTTCGTGCAGCCCCCCCGCCTTCCCCAGCCCCTCGCCGGTCCCCGTCCTGCTTCCTCTGCCGATCTCTCTTTTTTTCCACCCTGTATTTGGTCCGACAACCCCGTGCCCCCCACCCCCTCGCCGTCCCCGACCCCGTCGCCGCGACGAATATTATTATTCGGATTTTTTAAGTGGCGGGAGACGGCTGGTTGCGGTAACTGCAACCGGTACTCGTTGTTATGATCGAGAAATCGATTGTTCGCGCGGACAAAGTGCTCACTGACTTCGCGGTCCCCGCAGAGGGCACCATTGCGTTCGCCGCGGACAAGCCTCCATCGCGAGCCGGACTCCGCTTTTGCGCTCTCTGTTTTCCTCCGCGTGACTTTTCCATGGGATCCTATAGAACGAATTTGCGAAAATCTGCCGGTGAGCGCCGTCGAGCGTTTCAGGAAAATTCGTATGCACGGCACAATAAATTCTTTTCAATTGTCTCTCAACTCGTAAACAAAAGTGAACTATTTTGAGCAATCAATGCACTCCAAGTGCAATTGGAAAGAATTTATTCGATATTTCTTTTTCGAGTGACTCTTTTTTCCGGTGCCGTGCAGTCGCTATTTCGCGCATACGGCCCTCGCCCCTCGAAACACGATCGCTGTCAATCTTCTAACTGATCATAATTGACGTCATCTTGTTAGCTGGTTATTAATTTATTAACCATTTTTTCCTCTCCTGAATTCGGCAGTTTTATGTCTTTCTATCGCTCTGTTGTCCATAACAATCATTCGACAGCCCTTTACCAATCACGGTGAAATAAAGGTATTGAAATAGAGGTCGGTTTCGAAGTTGATAGATGTCGCTGACGTATTTATTTTGAAGAGAAATCACGACCTGTTTCTCGCTTTGAGATTGTTTGGCCGTGAAATTGCTACCGGGGTCTTTTTTATGAGGGCACGTCGACCGTGCCGATTTATAAGCGAGCGAATGCGGCCGACGTACGCGTGCGCGAACGTGTTCACGATCGTTTTCTCTACTTGCACGTGTACGTGTGAGCGCGAGCGTGTCAAAGCACCGACGTCACCGGTTCGAGAAGCCCGAAAAATTACTGGCTCCATAACCCGTCCGCGAATTTATATCGTAAGCGGGCAACTCGTGAATGATCACGAGTCAATTACTGTCGCGGAACCTGTTCTTCCTTTTCTCGAAGCATCCGACCCGATGCCCATCACCGGCACATCATAGCTTCAAATTAATCGACCAGCGATCGTGTTATGGCTATTACTCGGAGCAATTTTGGATACGGTTTTCGCTAAGTTAATGGCAGACTGGCGCAGTGTTTACGGTTGGTTACATCTTGTCGCCCACGGAGCTTCGATCGGGACCGTTTTGCATCGTTTTTATAGCGAACTGTTGTCATTTTGTCTTTTTTCGTAAACCGATACTTCATAGGATTATTTTAGATTCGAAAGTATTGAAGAATAATTCTGTTAAAAAATATAGTATCTATAAATTATAATGTTTAAAAAATTTTTGTTTGGACACTTCTGTCGTAACAGTTTGTATTATTAGCATTTTGACTGCCGACAATGACCAAAATGCTTCTTTTAAATTTTGCTATTACTTGAAATGACAAAAAAAAAATTAAAAGACTCTCGTTTCTTAACTTTTTTTTTATCTGAGCTTATAACGAAAATTTAAAAAATGCCTCTCGTAGATCTCAATAACTTATATGCATGCTGAAAATGTTGTCGAAATCAGTTGACGTTGTTATGAGTTATAACAAATTAAAGATGGCAAAAATCGCAGTTTTATCACGATTTTGAGCAAAAACTGGAAGAAATCTACAGTTTCTTAAATCTTTTAACGTTTCTAGCTCGACTCTGGGTTAACCGATTTCAATAGAATTTTCAGCACGCATGCAAGTTACCGAGATCTACGAGTGACATTTTCAAATTTTATATATATAGGCTCAGATAAATAAAGTTAAAAAACGAGGGATTTTAATTCTTTTCTTTTCATTCCGAGTAATAGCAAAATTAAAAAAAAGCATTTTGGTCATTCAGTTCATCTCAAAAAGTCCCTTAGTCCAGTTCTAAAAAAATTATTGCGTTTCAGAAGGTGTACGAACAATTTTGTGGCTCACTGTATATGTATAATTATATAAATCAATATTCACATGTACTTGGAGTACACTTTATTTTAACGATTTAAATATAAATGCTACCAATAAACGCAGTTACGATACAATTTTGTGGGTGAAATTTAAAACGCAAGAAATGTGAAATGAATTTCAGATGAAAAACTTTCGTAAGTTAATACAAACTTGTATTAATAATAATATACAATGTAATATATAATGCTGTGTATATGACATACAACATTATAGTTCAAACGCATACAACAGAACAGTTAAAATACATAAAACAGAGATCCTTATTCGCGATTCCTATCCAATTCTGGATCACAAAACGCCACATCAGTGTCAGCTATCGACTTAGCAAAGTATCGCTTCTGTTGCTTCAATTTCAATATATTTTCGCGGGAAATCGCGAAAGACTGATTGAAGGTACACCAAAAGATCCAATAGACAGACGGCTGGTATTCGACTGAAACTGCTCATGAGTGTTTGGATAAGGGAGGAGAAGGGTGCGTGTAAGGGCATGCCGTGGTAGGCGGTCGTGCACCCGCCCGCGAGCGCGCGCGTGTGTTTCTCCGGATGCATGTGTGCGCGTAAGCTTGACGGTGAGTCACCTAGCGCCCGTATTTTGCCAGTGGAATTCAAAGGCGAGCCGGGTATTGTTTTTGGCAAAGATCAGTGTGATCGGTTCGCTGGTCTTCCGCATGGAAAGCCCGACTAGGCTCTCCCTGCTGCATTATTTGCTTCGCTAAACCTAAAGAGGTCCATCCCTGTGCGACTGCCTTCTCTCTCTCTCTCTCTCTCTCTCTCTCTCTCTCTCTTTCCTTCTCTTCCTCACTCCCTTCCTCTTCGTCTCTCGTTCGCTCTCTCTCTGTCTCTCTCTCTGTCTCTCTCTCTCTCTCTTTCCTTCTCTTCCTCACTCCCTTCCTCTTCGTCTCTCGTTCACTCTCTCTCTCTCTCTCTCTCTCTCTCTCTCTCTCTCTTTCCTTCTCTTCCTCACTCCCTTCCTCTTCGTCTCTCGTTCGCTCTCTCTCTCTCTCTCTTTCCTTCTCTTTCTCACTCCCTTCCTCTTCGTCTCTCGTTCGCACTCTCTCTCTCTCTCTCTCTCTCTCTTTCTTCCTCTACCACGGTGTTGTATCCACCTTCTTTGGCTCCTCGAATAAAACCACTGTAGTGTCTCCGCGTCCCTAATCAGCCTGTTCGTCTCACCGATTAGTACAATCTGGCCAGAGAAATAATAAATACCGATGGCTAGAATTCCACGGGTAACAGGCCTAGAATTTTTCGTTATAATTATTTTTCTACCGTGCCGCTGTTTACGCGTCTCCTTTTGTTTTTTTTTGTACCATTTTTCTTCTCTTTCGCCGGGCCGTCAACATTTTGCAGGGAGAGAAAGATCAGAGGGATACAGGCAGCGCTGGAAAAATCGTCGGAAATTCAACGAAGAGATTTAAAGTGTTTGATAAAAAATAGAATTTTTTCATTTAGATTTCGATGAACGCCGGTTGAAATGTTGAATATTCATGGGAGCCTCGGAAAGCATTAATTAGTATAGAAACGAAACTGCAAACAAACCGATCTTTTTAGAGGTGGATTTTCGTACGATTACCAGACAGTAGTACGCGCGAATTTCATTTCTCTAGAATTACAGGTATGTATTATCTCGTAATACCGAGAGTGGTCACGGATCAAACGGCTTTTTAATAAAATCGTATCATACGGTCTATCATTTTTCTCTTGTTTCGGTGATCTATAGTTTTCCAACGTAATTTCAGAATTCACTTGCTTGCTTTACTTCTTTGCGATTATTGCAATAACTTGAAATAAATAGTTGTACAGTTTGTACATTCTTTAATTTTGTATGTTTTTTTAAAATACATGTGTGCGTTGTTATTTAACCTTATGAATGTCTCGAACAT
Organism: Megalopta genalis; assembly: GCF_051020955.1. Lineage (NCBI taxonomy): Eukaryota > Metazoa > Arthropoda > Insecta > Hymenoptera > Halictidae > Megalopta > Megalopta genalis. The sequence continues at coordinate 4,348,223 of NC_135018.1, read as the reverse complement.
TACGTGCAATGAAGTTCACGTTGTGTTACAGCTTCTATAATTTATTATTTAACGGTTTATACTTTAGTTTATATTTCATGGATAGGATAACAATATATTCCTATTTGCCACGGTAATGTTGTTCATATAATACAAAACTAAACATAAAACAAATTAAAAATATGATTCTGAACCTAACTCCGTTTTTTGTATTAGATATGAGTTTCAATTTTAACATCAATGTGCGTGCTGCTTAATCGATTCCTAATATTTTATATTTAAAATAGGCTTTATTAATATTGGGCTTATTGAAGTGTTGTTCGTGAAGTCCATTTTGTTCCATATGAACAGTATACAACAATCTTAGACGCCATTATATTAAAACTAAGCCTGTAATAGTTCATTTTATGATGTTTACACGATCTTACGATTTAACAGGTTTGCTATCACAACTTCTCTCTCTATCTCGATCGTTAAATTATTTTATTAAATGCAACAGTCTTGCTTTATAAATGTTGAAATAATTAACAAAGAGAAGATACGGACTCCCTGAATATGTATTGTACAATGATCTTAAATAACATCATATATAAAATTAATGCGAGAACCATTATGGTAATATGTGAACCAATAAATCGTTTATGTCATAGTGAACGCGTTAAAAAAATTTAAACAACAATATTATACTATTTATTACTTTCCTAATACTTTTTGTGTTTTGGATTTAGCCGATTTGATAATATTTGCAATTTTGCAATATTTGACTTAGGCGGCAACTGTTACAAACGTTTCGTCGAATAATGACAACTCAGATTCCGCTAACAAGACAATGCTACACAGGGTATCCCAAAATTATGGTATTTCCGAGAAAGTGGTTCCCGAAGTCATTTGAAGTAACTTTTTCCTGTACAAAAATTTTCTCCAAGGCATTGGTAACGAAATTATTAATGAAAAGCAGTGACCAATGAGAGGCCAGCTCGGCTGGCGCAAAGCGGCCGAGCCAATGAGCGGAACTGGGCTTTGGCTCGGCCGCCTCGCGCCGAGCTGATTTCGCCTCTCATTGGTCATTGTTTTTCGTCAATAACTCGTAAACAAAGCCGCGGATTGCATTCTCGCTAAGGAAAAAGTTACTACAAATAACCTCAGGAACCTCTCATTTCCCGGAAGTACCATAATTTTGGGACACCCTGTATAATAACGAGAGTCTAAAGTAGTCCTGATCGCAGCGTAGTGAAAATTCAACAAATTTTTCGGACGGGATCGCAAAGCAGTAGGAGTAGATGAATCAACTGGTCGCAACCTTCAGCGGACTAATAACGTCGCAAAACGGGCAAAACGGTCATCGACGATCGCAATTACCCAGCCGAAAAGATACTGGACGATGAAAGGTGGGATCGCGCGCAAAAACTACCGGAAGTGTATTCGGGCACGTAATCGGGTACACTCGAACAAGAAGACGATGAAATTTGCCGACGGACGAACGTAGACGGTAGCCGTGTGCCGGTTCAGATTGGTGGTAGGGGGTGGTTTAGGGTGGTTTGGGGTGGTTTCGAGCGGACGGGGTTCACGTGGAAGGGATGCGGAGAAGGGGTGGCCGGAGATCCGCGAGAAGCGTGGAAACGTGCGGCGGTTCCGCGCGGCCTCTTCGTGGCCGGTAGAATTCTGTAGCGTTAATATAGCGAACGCCGAGCCAAACTGCCGAGCTCTTTGCCACTCCACCGAGCAGAAATTGATAGGATAAATTCCGGGTCTGAATTGGCTCCGTCGAGCTGGAAACCCTCCCTTCTCCGCCATTTCTGCTCCTCTTCCGCTGCGTCCTCCTACACCGGCGCTTACGTCCCCTTAAATCCCCCTCGCACCCTACAGTGCCCTCCACTCGGCCCTTCCTCTACCTTCGCCGTGTCCTCCTCCTCCTTCTCCTCCTCCTCCTTCTCCTCCTCCTCCTCTTCTCTTCTCTCCTCTCCTCTCCTCTCCTCATGTATGTCTGCACACACACGCGATTGCGAACGTGGACACTGGACCAGCCGCTCGCATGTTCGTGGAGCGACTGCTTCGATTGGGATTCGAGCATTATGCGATCGGAATTGAGTTGAAGATTGAAACTGGGTAAACAGTGTTGCTACGTAGGTCAGGATGAAGAGCAGACAATTAAAGCAATTTCCACGGAAGAGATAAGCTGATGATCTGGCACTGCGAACGCGCGATTATCACAGCTATGTGTATAACCAGCGTTTGTGTCGACTGGTGAACCTTGAACGGTGCAGTTTTCTTAATATTAACGATACAATGAAACGATGCTCGGAGCATTTGATAAATTTATTTGTCGGTTATTCGCAGACATAACAGTGGTTATTCCAGTTTTGAACCATCGTCTTTAAACGATACTTACGTTTCAAATTGATGCTTCGTCTGTAAACGTTGTTATCTTGAATTTGCAGACATGGGTCTTTCGTGTCTAGTATACTTTGCAGGAGGTTGTGTTCTCTTAAACTTTGTGCTACATCTTCGAAAACATCTGCCCTTACCCATAACGTTCTTCTACGTAATAACTTCTTTTATTTGCGAATGGAAATGGTCGGGTAAAGCTCTCTATCTACTAGAACTTGCAAGAATCCAAATTCTGTATGACACGAAATACAAAAACCGAAACACAAAATATTCACGTTTACAGTTCATGAGATAATATGCATATTGTATATTGTTATTTGTTTAATTAAGAATCGTCTGTAATTATTTCCAATAGCAATAAATTTGTCGAATAAAATTTTATTCGAGTATAAATAATCTTAATAACATTACGTATAATCTTCAAATAAAACTCCATTCGAACAATGTGTGATTAAAATTTAATGAGAAATATGTCAAACGACAAATCATTTTTACAAAATGACATCTGCAAGACTTCTGTAGATACATATAACTATTTATTTATCTTATTTGGACGTGACGTGACCTATTAGATAGAGTAAATGTAGCTTGAATTATAACGAGATGCCATACGAGATACATTATTCACGTTAATAATTGTACGATTCATAAAATTATACAGTTATGATACAAGTACGGTATAAATTTTAACACTTACCACTCCAACCGACAGTCATGCTGCCAAGCTTAAGCCAGTGTTCCAGCGTTCTATAAAATTCTTGGAGCGATAAGGGTTAACGTGAAAAATCTGGAGGTTTCATTCGTTCGATAGATCGTTCTACGTTTTCCAAGCCCGATCAACGTCGAATTCTAGTGTTCACAGGACCCATAGTTTCGATAGCAGAACGAACAATTAGAACAGCACCGACCTAGCCGAATCGTTTCCCAGAAGGTATCCAAATGATGCATGGTGTATCGCGCGATGAGCTTTCCCGCGATAAGACGGCAGCGTCCGTATCGTCATTACAAGCAGCAACAACTTGTCGAGTATCGGGTAACCGAGGCAACATCAGCTGGCTGACACGAACGGAGTCCCGAGGCGGTTTACAAGCGTTTCCGCGGCATTCCAGTGGCTTTTATCGGCCACCAAATCGACGATCAATCTCTATTCACGTCCGGTTGCTGTGGCCGGCTCGGCGTGGCGCGGTGATGGAGCCAAGCTCTCTCCATCGCGGACCAGGATTATTTCCAGCGAGGATCCACTCGGGAAAGCAAAAATAAGCGAGCCTCGATTTGTAATGTATGCGCGGTGCCCAGCGCCTTAAACCAGTTTAACGCCGAGCCGGCTCATTAAATAAATCTCTGTCTCGCATGCCGATGATCGCTTCATTCACTCAATCAACCCACCACCATCGGCCGAGTGTGTTCTACGCGATGTAATGAACGATAGAGGATTTCCTGCATGCGGACCTCGAGGAAGGCGTTTATCATCGACGAATGTTCGATGTTTGGTTAACTGCCGATTGGAACTCTTGCTTGTACCGGCATGATCGAATAAAACCTAACAAACCTTTTCATTCGATTATTTATCGCCAGTTGCGGAAAAACGCTTGATAAATTTCAGATATTCTGACATTTTTGCAAGTGCTTGAAGACATAAGATCCTGAAATCGGGGATTTAACGGTTTTGAAAATTCCTAATTGAAACTTTTACGTACAACCGAAAATTTCGATTCCGAATTTTGTTTGATTAAAAAGTAAACAAAATAAAATAATTTAATATGTCTTATTCGATAAATACGAAGTTAATTGTGCCCGAAATCGAACCAAAGGCACGGGCAATTCGTGATCCTGCGGTAACCGGCTCCTCTACCATATTGGTTCTGGAACGATTCTAGTCTGCACTACGATTAAGTCTGGTTTAATTTCTCTTTTTTATATCTTATATTAGTTCTTGCAGTGCTAACTAAAATGGAAAAGTATAATAGAAAAGAACGTATGCTCTTTTATATTTTGCTTATGGCTTTACATTATATTTGTATTACAACACCTGGGAAAAAGTATTTATTCACCTTTTAAAATGCAATAACTTTTTTAAAACTCCATTAAATGACATAAATTTGTTTTAAATCTTAAACATATTAGTTTGCTGTGCAATGACTTGTGACTTCTTGCAGTGCTAACTAAAATGGAAAAGTATAATAGAAAAGAACGTATGCTCTTTTATATTTTGCTTATGACTTTACATTATATTTGTATTACAACACCTGGGAAAAAGTATTTATTCACCTTTTAAAATGCAATAACTTTTTTAAAACTCCATTAAATGACATAAATTTGTTTTAAATCTTAAACATATTAGTTTGCTGTGCAATGACTTGTGACTTCTTGCAGTGCTAACTAAAATGGAAAAGTATAATAGAAAAGAACGTATGCTCTTTTATATTTTGCTTATGACTTTACATTATATTTGTATTACAACACCTGGGAAAAAGTATTTATTCACCTTTTAAAATGCAATAACTTTTTTAAAACTCCATTAAATGACATAAATTTGTTTTAAATCTTAAACATATTAGTTTGCTGTGCAATGACTTGTGACTTCTTGCAGTGCTAACTAAAATGGAAAAGTTTAATAGAAAAGAACGTATGCTCTTTTATATTTTGCTTATGACTTTACATTATATTTGTATTACAACACCTGGGAAAAAGTATTTATTCACCTTTTAAAATGCAATAACTTTTTTAGAACTCCATTAAATGACATAAATTTGTTTTAAATCTTAAACATATTAGTTTGCTGTGCAACGACTAAAATACTTGTTAATTTTGCTATTACTTAGAATGAGACAAAAAAATAAGAAACACTTGTCCTTCAACTTGTTCATTCGAACTTGGAACGAAAATTTAAAAATTGCGATTGCAATTGAAAACCGCATTCTTTTACAAATTTAAACCAGAAACAGGTAATTTTTCCACATTTCAGTGGCTGTAGCTTCACTATACGTCAACCGATTTCAATGAAATTTGAAGTTTGCATATAAATCACCGAGATGTACAAAACGCATTTTCTAAATTTTCGTTCCAGGTTGAAATAAAAGAGTTAAAGAACGAGAGTTTTTTGTTGTTGTCATTTCATGTAATAGCAGAATTAGTCCCCTTAGCAATTAAAAAAATATTCGAGTCACTTAAGCCAGTTTGAAAAAAGTTATTGCGTTTTAAAAGGTGATCGAATACTATTTGCCAGGTGTTGTATATGATTGTCGTTCTGATCATATTACTTGTAATTATACATATCCATATTATTATAAAGATCATGATACCAGATCAAATTTTTCATGCATTCCACCAATTCAACAATTCGCCGGTATTACGTACGGGCCACACATTGAAAGAATTGACTGCCACACAGAATACGTGAAGATTGGAACCAAGAAATCGGAAATTCTCTTCACCGACTTACTATCGTCTACAACAATTTTCTAAAAAAAAAAAAACACGCACATTCCCAGAATTGATATCGATATAAATTTTGTGCTGCTGCTTGGAAGCATAAACAACACAAGAACAAGAAACAATCGTTTAATTTATCGTACAGCCATCGAATATCGTTTCCATTGGTGATCGATGATCCAGGTTCCTCCACTCGTCAAAGTCAACGTAAACAAATCTCGTTGGTTGTTTCGAGTTTTCGAGAAGCCCGCAAGAGTTGTTGGTCGCTGCCGAGGGGGACTCGTCCTCGATCCTCGTACAATGCGCCCAACTGTCGAATCCATTATGCGCACTTAATTAGGCTACGGCGTGTCGTGCACGGAGTATTAACGGGGGACACAGGCTCATGCAGACCGGAGACATCGACGAGAAAAAAAGACGAAAGGAAGAATGAGAGAGACAGTGGGCACGTATTTGCTCCGTGGCGAGAGGGAGACAGTGTTCGTTCGGTTAGTCAATAGCTGAACAAGATACACACAGCCCGCGTACCTAGCGTATACACGGATAGGGTGAGCAAGGTGAGCCAGGGACACGAGACTAGACCGAGGATGACACGGGACAGGGGTGGAGAAAGCTTACCCCTAGGGGGTAGACAAGATTATAATCGGTCCCATTATTGTGCCATCGACGTCCCGGGGGGGATTTTTCCATTTGACAATGCAGTTACACTTTTGTGCATTTAACATCCGTGCACGGTTCCGCAGCCCCTGCGCTACAGGCCTAGCCAGGCCTCCATCTTGTCCCGCACGAGCCAAGTCTAATTCATCCCCACGTACATAAGCGTAGCATGATCGAATCCGGATGGATCACTGGGGGTAGTAGGGATAAAATGGAGATCGGGACGAGCCAGGCAGAAGTTCATCGGGTCGCTAGGGTGGCTCATCATCCTGCTAAACCGAAAAAAGGGGTCGTCGGCTATAATCCTACCTGCATATGATGTTCTCAGCTTTGTTTGCCACGGTCACTACGACATACGCGTCCCGGACAGGGGGTGGCCACCACCACCCGCCCCCTACGTTGACAAAATGTGCTTAAACGGCGCTCGGCTACTCGGCTACTCGGCTACTCGCCTCCTGCCAGCAGGGGCTGCGGATAGACTCCATTCGGGAATGACCTGATCGTGAACACGATGTAGTTTTACTTTGTACGCTTTCGAGGGGTTGTAAAGTGCACGGAGATTACGATTTTTATCTTAGGTTTATGATTTTCGTTTAGCAAATGAATTTTTGTTTTTGAAACTCCAGCGACGATGGTGAAATCGACGTGGAGAGATAAAGCTGTTGATTGGTAGTGTAGTCTTTTGTACCGTTTGCAATGAAATTTTTAGATATTGTTATGTTAGTCTGATAACTTCTAGACTTTTATGAATGAGAATGTCGAGGATGTTGATTAACTATTTATGAAGATACAGGTTTCGAGGACAAAGTAGATAAACATTCTCTAGAATTCATTCGTAAAAATATCTGGTAATTGTCAGAGTAATATAATAATATATCGAAATCGAAAATTTTCAGCATGCATTTAAGTTAACGAGATCTACGAAAGGCACTTTTTAAATTTCCATTACAGGCTGAGATAAAAAAGTTAACAAACGAGAGTTCTTTATTTTCTTTTTGTCATTCCAGGTAATAGCAAAATTTAACGCTTAGCTAATCGAATGGGCAGATCTCCTCGTTTTAAATTCAGTCGATTGATGACCGATTGGAGAAATCTTCTACGTCTAATTAAAAATGACTGCTTAATTTTATTAAGATTTGCAAGAGGTACGAATGTTGAAGAAGTAATTGATGCCATATAAGTTTGCTTCATAATTTTTGTTTAATTGAATGAAATACTTTAATTTTATGAAATTTTTGAGGTTTCTGGCGCGGTTGTGGAAGTGTCAAGAAAAAGCATTTTAGTCACTTAGTCCAGTTTTTAAAAAGTTATAGCTAAAGTTATCATTTTGAAAGTTTTACGAACACTTTTATGGGCCACTGTATGTACAAATCTATGTATCATGGTTGTTTATGAGGAATCTTTTCATGTTTATAGTGGTATTTTGCAAGTTTATGTATTTTACAAAATCTTCGTTGTGATATTATATAAATAAAAATTGCGTCAATTTTAAAATATGCTATCTTTTTGTGCCGTAGTGTATTTGTAAAATATGTTGCGAAATGTTTTTCAAGGATTTCGATTACATTAAAAATATCTAGAAAATGGTAAGTGTATAATTATTTCCATAAATAGTATTGCATAATGCATTCGACCTTTGCTGAGTAGACAAATTTTATATGCCTAATGTGCGCAAGAAGACAAATAAATGAAAACGGCAGATAATTTCGTCTGAAAAAAAATGCATTTCAGATTAGTGGAAGCAATTAAAGCAGAAGCTAGTAAACAAACACTATAAATCATTGCCAAAGAGAATTGTTATTAAATGTGAAAGAGGAGTTACAAAATCTTCAGCATTAAATATCATTCATTGATTTATTGGTATACATCAGAGCTGCTCAACATTTTGCCCGTATGGACAGCGATTTTCAATCTAGAGTAAACATCGATCGGCGGACTCTAAACCTTACTCCCAAGGGTAACAGTGTCCCTTCCTTAGCACGTCGTGGGACCCCTCCCCCCCTCCCCACTGATAACGACACGTTATTCGACTGAAAGATGGTGACAGAGATCGAATGTATTAGGGTGTCCCATAAGTTCTTTCCTTTTTTTCTGATGCGAAATGGTTACGCGATATTTGTTGTTTAAAGTTGATTTATCGAGTTATATATGAACCGTTCTGCTCTATTACCTTCTTCCATCTTTCGGGAAGCCTCATTATGCCGTCTTTCCAAGATTGTTGAGGCTTATTTGCAAAATATTGATCAAGGTGCGTTTTTATTTCGCTTACGAATTTAAACCGTTTTTCACGGAGAGAATTTTTCAACGAGAAGAACAAGTAATAATCGGATGGAGCAATGTCTGGGGAGTACAGAGGATGAGGTAGAACGTCTCAATCAAACTACAATAATTTTTGTCTTACGACCAACGCAACATGCGGTTTTGCGTTGTCGTGATGAAAATTTGACGGTGTGGAACTTCGAATCGATTCACATATCCCATCTTGATTAAATGCATATGTACCGTTGTCCTGGGTATGTTAGTGGCATCCGCTATCTTGCGCACACTATATCGCGAATTTCAGCGAGCATATCTTTGATAAGGTCCGCGTCCGTCGTTGTTGGACGGCCGCTGCGGTTTTCATCTTCCAAATCATAATTGCCAGCTCTAAATCTCTTAAACCAATCGCGGACTGTCCTAATAGTCGTAGAACCGTCACCGTAAACGGTACAAATCTCGTTTGCAGTGTTCTTTGCCCTATCACTTTTTTTTAAAGCAATGAAGCATAACATGCCGCAAATGCTTCTTTTGGCTATCCATATTGAACGGTGTAGAAAAAATTTTATAAGGAACTTTGTCACCAACGAAACGTACTCTAAAAGAGCTCTGGGATGACTGAAACCGATACCCTAAACAGCCAAGAGGTAAGTCTGCGCGTTTATATAAACACAGCCAGTTAGATTCTTTAATAGCGCGGCGCGGAAAGAACTTATGGGACACCCTAATAGGTCGAGATTGACTGAAATAAAATCAGCATCGCATGATCGTCATATAATGGCAATACGTGTGTGTGTGCGTATGAAAACGTAAACCTACTTCGCTCTCTTTTCTCACGTCTCCAGTCCGCTAAGACGCTTGCCCGTAGCTTTACCCTTAGCCCGTAGCTTTGCCCTTAGCCCGCAGCTTTGCTCTTGCCCGCCGTGAGGCCTGTTGAACAGCTTTGGTATACATAATCGTTAGATAAATGTGCTACCATTTTATCCCACTACATTTCCATCAAAATTCTTTTCCAAATAAAATTGTTTGGATTGACGAAATTCAATTGTCTTTCATTTGTGAGTGTTTATAGCGGCATTTTGAAAGTTTGTAAATAAAGATTACGTTAATTTCAAAGTGTGCCATCCTTTTGTTTCGGAGTCCACGACGATGGGCTGATTTGTACGACACAACAAGCAGCCAAAACGAGGCATACGAAAGTATGCTAGGTAACGCGGCGACCGCCCCGCCTCGTTTTTCGTCCTAGAGCGGGCGATATTTTGTGTAATCATAAAAAAATTTAGACTTAAAAAAGTTTATTTAAACTCTTAAAACTAAAAGAAATATTAAAAAAGAACTAAACACTAATTACAAAAAATGTTTTAAAGTACATATTTATGAGAAGTCGAGATAAATCGTAGTACTACGACTCCCGCCTTTAATGTGTTAATACACAAGAAAGAAGTATCGATGCGACATTCGGGATATCTACGGGGTGCCCCATAATTATGTTAACACCCGGAAAGGGGTGATTCCTGAGGTCATTCGAAGTAACTCTTACTTGCGGCTTTTTTACGGGTTATTACCGAAAAACAGTGACCAATGAGAGACGAACTCGTCTGGCGCAAAGCGGCCAAGCCAATGTGCAGAATTGAGCTTCGACCGCTCGTTGGCTGAGCCGTCTTGTATCAGCTGATCTCGTCAATAACTCGTAAACAAAGCCGCGGATTGCATTTTCACTAAGGAAAGAGTTCCTTCGAATGACCTCAGAAATCACCCTTTTCCTGGTATTAACATAATATTGGACACCCTGTATAACGGAAATAAGCTAGGGTCTCGTGTTGGGCAACTTTTCACTGCCGCGTCAGTTGTTCGATAATAGCAACCAGATAATAAAAGTAACTATGCAAGACTAGACAGGTGTCTAGATAGTGTCTAAGACGCGTCTAGATAGGTGTCTAGATTTTGGACGGCGGTATAATTAGGATGAGTAAATAACGCGCCGAGCCATTCGTGAACAGCGATACTAATCGGAATTATGCGGTCGATAGGATTGGTTGGATTGTGATCGACAAGAACGACGTACCCGCGTAACAGGCCGATAACCCGCGCGCGGTCTACGACTCTGCGCATCGGAGACACACAAGACAAGCATAAACGCACGCACACGCATGCCAGCACACGCGGCTCGTATGTCGGCCCTATTACACGCTACATTACCACTGTCAACATACGCACGCACGCACAATAACGGTTATTAGATATAGCCCGGCCGGTTACGGGGTTTGCCCTACGCATTATCCCACGTCACCCACGGAATCGAGCGTCTGAGAGCAGGTTTCCTAGGAGCGTCGCATCCGCTTCGCGTCGGCCATGCGGGCCCACAGGTGTTTACTCGAGTTTGGTTTACCTTCGGGAGAAACAACGGGGAAAGTTTGCCCGGGTATCTGGGTCGTGTGCAACTGGTAAAGCGATTTTGTGAATGGGATTTTCAGCAGCAACTTATTTCGCTGAGGTTTTGATAGCGATCGAGGATCGCAACCGGTTTTAACGCGCTGATATTACTTCGGTACTACTTTGACCAATTATTTTGATTACTCCAGAGAACAGTGTTATTCGAACTCTGTTAATTTTCACGGCAATAGGATTGTCTGTATCTAATCGCAAGATACGGGAGTTGCTTAGATATTGATTTCCGTCGGATTTATTTGATAAATATATATAAAACATGAACTTATATATTCTTTGTATTCTTAAGACAATGCTACTTTCGCGGCGGGTCGTATTGTGTGATGTCTGTTCGTGAGTGGAAAGGAGGAGGGGAGACGTTTCGTCCGGGGCCCGCTAGAGGACTCATCAGTAAGGCTATCCTAGCGGGCCCTTGCCTTAGACGTGGGGGTAGTAAGGACGAAGTCAGTAAGGACTCTCATCTAGGTTGTCTATATTAGGACCGACAGGGCCTGCGATATACAGGGTTCCCCAGAAAGAATCATCCGATTTCAAAAATTTATATGTTAAAAAATTACACACAGAAAATTATAATTCAAACACGAATATAACGGGAAAATGTGCGAGTTTTACTTTTTACCCCATTGGCACTTGGAGGTTCGGAATTTTCTTAACACGGAACTACCAAACCGTTGGATTGGTCGCAGTTCATCCGATAATATGGTTCTACACAGTTGGCCTCCGAGATCACCCGATCTAACTCCATGCCTTCTTCCTTTGGGGATTTGTGAAGGATCTTGTCTTTGTACCACCTTCACCTACAAGTGTAAATGAACTGAAAAAACGCATTTGTGATGCTGTACAAACAATTACCAGAGATACATTACACCGTGTTTGGCAAGAACTTTCATATCGCAATGATATCATACGTGTAACGAAAGCAAGTCATATTGAACACTTGTAAACAAAAACTCACATATTTTCCCGTTATATTCGTGTTTGAATTATAATTTTCTGCGTGTAATTTTTTAAAATATAAATTTTTGAAATCGGATGATTCTTTCCGGGGAACCCTGTATATCAAAATCGATTCAGTCTTGAACATGCCAATACTCTTGCTGAAGAATTACGCTAGAGAATTGATTGCTAAGAATTATGCTAGACCTATTACCAGATATTATTTTTCATGCTTCATTTGAAATAGTAATTTATTTCTGTATTAAATGAAATAGTTGGTGAAATATTTATTTGATTTTACAAATATGTGATAAGGATTTAAAATAAATATTGTAATAAAATAGGTATTGAAAAATACTTAACTCAAGTAAATATTTTCTCTACCACGCGTGAAATGAAACACTTGAATATTATTTCTCAAAACAATGTGCGAAATAGAAAGAGTGAAATTGAACGTATTTACTTATAATTAGACTGTGAATTTTATGTATTTCTGATAAAATCGACTATGTAAAATTCAGAACAGCGAATAGATGAAAAAGAATTTAAGAATATCGGTATGCTGTTTTCTATAATTTTCTGCGTGTAATTTTTTAAAATATAAATTTTTGAAATCGGATGATTCTTTCCGGGGAACCCTGTATAAACTAAGCTTCGCTTTGATTCTGACCGAGACATTTTTTCGCTTGATTTACATTAGTGTGTTCATACTGTGCGCGCCACTCTCGTGCCGTGCCGTGCCGTGCCATGTCGTCCAGCACCGTCCAAATGTGTTGCTTGGACTCTTGCTTCGCCCGTGAGTCGCACTGTACGAAAACAAGACGAGACGGAACTACGGAACTGGTACGATGCGGTCAGAGTACGCAAATCTTTCGTTCTAGCGTCGTTGACAGCTAACACACAATGCAAAGAATGTACGTGCAACAAGATTTTTTACATTGTCCTACCACCTCATATTATTCGAATGAAGTTGTAAAACAGAATCGAGAGGTTTCCAAAACAGCTGAATAACGCCGTTTACACTCTTAAAAGAATTTTAGTAATCCACTCTTGGCCAATGACACTATTTTTATAATAATCACACTTGCGCGTACCAGTTCGTGTTACTTTCAATAATTTTATTAGCAAACGAAGTTACGCGCAACAAATTTATTGCCCTGCAAACACAAGATTTTATTCCTAAATTGCAGTGTATACTTTTACATTCTACTAGATAATCTACAAGTGCTAATGAATTCGTAATATTAACACATTTTTCAAAAAACTGTAACTGTATTGTTTAAAACGACGTATGTGTTCAGTTCTTGTTGGATCCCTGATGAAGTTATTGAAAATCAACTGAGTTGGCGAGTTTTGAGTTTTCGATACGGAAGGTCTTTTGAAATATTTAAGTTAATATTAATATGAAAAGTATATTTATATTCTTTTCATAAAAATCAATATGATCTTACAAAAATTGTATCGTGTTTGGTCTTATTTGAATCAGAAAAAGCTCACAATTGCATTGGGAAAAGTCCCGTTAAGGAAAAATAAAAAAGTTACAAATTGCTTTATTATCTATATATCCTTCATTTGCTATCCTTTTCTACGTTCGGATAAGTACAAAGGCGAACGCCGAAGTCCCAAGGTTCATACAGTATTTCGTCGGTCCTGCCTGACACGATGCTCGCACGGCTAATGTGAACACTGTTAGCCTAGCACGCTGCAAGCATTCGTTTTTTGAAATGAAATCATTATTTAATAGCCTAATTTTCAATCATTTATTTTTGAAATAGTTTGAAGATCTAAGGATAATACAAATGTTTAAATAATTTCGTTGAAGATTTTTTACCGTTTTGCATTTGATCTACTCATTTGTCAATATTAGTCGATAGACTGAGGACAGTTGTAATTTATGATGAGAACAAATAGATAGAGTCGAAACTGTGAAGACGCGAGACGAATTTAAGTCGGTATATTGTTACATTATTTTTGATTCGTTAAAATGATTAACAAAATTTAATTGTTCCGTTATCAACATATAAGAATGAAAGTAAATGAAGATATATTTCTTATTAGAGGGAAATGGTTAGGGATGAAGCTAAGCGTGGTCGAACACCAATGAACAGATTTTAATTAATTTCAGTTTCGCAATCTACAAATAAACATGAATCACAGAGACAATTTATTTTTGTCCCATTTCTGTTTCTTGCAATCGATGTAGGAAATTTTCATTTTTGTATAAAGATCCGGACTCCAGTAATTAAAAACGAAAATGTGTACTCGGACACACGATTTTAAAAACCAAAATTACTCGTTCAAAATTGTAAAATTTTTTACACATCACTCACTGCAGTATACAGTTTGCCGATACTTAATTTCGTGCAAATTATAATCAATGGAAAACATCTGTCTCGATAGCGACAGCAATCTCGAACATTTGCATCGTATTTATGGAATCAGCGGAGAGTGGAATATATTCAGAAATTCTCACAATACATTTTTCGTCAGGGATTGCTCAATTAACCATCCGAGGAAACAGGTGTACGCAATCGGAGCAAATCCGGTTGTTCGATGATGCAACGTTAAATCGCGACGCCTTTGCTTTTCGAATTTCGACAGCGATGGATACCTGGACACACGTGACAACAGATGAGGGTCAGCCGGCATAACCTGTATTTTGCAACGTAACTGCCGGCTATCTGCGGTCGGGGGATGAAAACAATGGGACGTGAAAGGGACGCGATCACTCCAGGCACAGAAAGAACTTATGATTTCCTCGTTGGTCGCTGTACGCTTACGGATCCGAGTCTTAGATCACTGGAACTGCGATTCGTAATCACTGTGCACGTGTCGGTAGTGTTCGCCAGCGAAATTTCGTTTGGTTCGTGGTCGACTTATCTAGCGAATGAGCTTGTTCCGTCTTGCAACGGAATTTTCCAGCTGTGTCCGCCCGACTTTCTCCGGGACGGACTACCTTTCTTCAATCCCTAAAAAACAGTTTGTTTACGGGGAACCTTCGGTGCAGCGTGGCAAATTGACGGTCCTTCAACGAACGACGTGCAATTGACAAAAGTCACATTCGTTGGGCCTCCAATTTCGTAGAGCCTTCGCCTGCAGTTTCTAAATTTCTAATTCTTTCGAGCCGTCTCCTTTCCGGCAAGTAATTTCTGCAATTTCGGATAACGCACACTTCATCGGCAACATTTCCTTAATTTATGACAGGGTCGCTAGCACGCATCCCTTCGGTCGCCTTTTCCGGGATTTCTTGCTAGCTGTGACACTGGGTACGACCGGGACTCCTAAGGTCCCTTTCCACCTCGCGATCAACCAATGATCTTCAAGTTTTCTCTCGGCGAGAAACATATAAAAACGAGAACTCTTGACCACCTCGTACAGTCATTTTTTACTCCTGCGTAACCTCGTTCATATCGTTCAACATCGCTCGTCACTCTAGTCTACGTCTCATTCAGTCTATCAATTCACGAACTATTAAGTAAAACAGTTGTTCATTTTTAAGTAAACGAACAACGATATCGTCCTATTCCGTCGCGCAGCGTAGTCGGCCTTACAACCCGATAGATAGTTAATATCGTGGAATAACGATATCAGGTGCTCACACGACGCACCTCAACAGAGCTTCTATTTATTTCGAGATACATGTTTCTGTGTACTCTTCTGTAGTCAGTCGATCGTGTGGTGTTGCAATCTATTGTGTTAGGCAATTAATCACTGCGAATGAAGTCATTGTACCTCGCAAAAACTCGCGGATCTGCAAGAACTATCCTATTCGTGTCGGTGTTGAAATAGACAGGCATTGGTTTTTAATTACGATAAGTTCTCCCTAAATGACGCTCAAACTGAACAATTTGGGAAGAGGAGATACGATTATTCGAGCCTTGTTCGAGTTATTGACAATCGGTAACTATAAAAACGAGCCGCAAGGTTCGAATAATCGTACCTCCTCTTCCCAAATTGCCATTTTTATTTCCAAGCCGAACGTCAATAAGGGGAATTTACTGTACTATGAATACAAGTGTTGTGTTGTGGAAGAATTTTGTGTTGGAAGTTTTTGTTGTGAAAGTTTCTAATTATTTTCATTATGCTTTAATCTTGTTGTCGTCATTTACTTAAGCTGTTTTGTACATAATTTATTGAATGAATATTTTATGAGAAAATTCTTGAATGATTATTTTATGAGCCGATTGCTGAATCATCTCATAGATAAGCCTTGTTTACCTTTTTTAGACCTAATTGTAAGTGAAAATGTTTTTCATTCTCGAATTTTGGTAAAACTCACCAATTTGTAAGTTTTTTCGCAAATGGTTAAAAAATCTTTACCATGAAGATTTTATTATTCGTATATATATACATTTATCACACACACACTGAGATTCAATAATCAATGGAACTTTTCAGGAAATAATATAATAATAATAATATATATATATATATATATATATATATATATATTTCCTGAAAAATTCCATTGATTATTGAATCAGTGATAAATGTTATCGTCACAATGGTAGTTATCAAACAGCTGTGTTAAATCGGTGACAGGGATCGATAAGTCGACCACACGGGTTCGAATTTGCGCCGGTTGCATTTGAAAATTAAAAACCTCCGTCTTTTTTCAGTATTACATAATGCATGCAGATAATGGAAAGTATACCAAAGAAATGTGGCTCTTGCCCTTAACACGTTCCGTGCAGAGCTTTTTTTACTCGAATCTTCACACTTTGATATTTTACTAAAACTTGATGTATTACGTGCAATTATTAATTCTCGTACACATAACAACGTAACAAAAACTTATCAACGCCCATTCTTGCGGTGGAAATTGATTCTTCGGTTCTAAATTTCTTGTAAACAATTTGTTCAGTTCACTAAGTAAACATGCAAGCGTGTACCATCGATGGTACACGTGGCACGGAACGTGTTAATCGAAGAAAAGTGGAAGTACAGTTACAATAAAGAATGCCAAAGTTGCAGAAACCAGTGTCGACAAAACTATTTGGAACATTACTACGAGTAGGTAGCGGATTTTATGTATTTATAGCAAAAGTAGTTAAACAGAGAAGATAGAATTAATGAAGACCCAACAAGATTTTAAGGGATTCTATTTGTCAATACTATTTAAAGAAAAGCGGATTCTTATCGAATTCTCCTACTATACAATCCACGAGGAAAATTTTTATTTTGTATAAAAATCCGCAGCCTAATTATAAATATTGACTGAATTATAATTTCGTCGTATAACAATTTCTAACGAATAACATATATGTATGTCTCTGTGTCCGAGACAACACACTACGCGTACAGTAAATTTTCTCGAACAGAAATAAACAATTTGAGAAAAATAAATACAAATTCTCTTCCCAAATTGTCGATTTTTCTTTACAAGCTGAGGGACAATTCGAGAGAATTTATTCTATTTATCGCCCAAATTTGCTTAAGGTCATCCGCTCCTCCACAACATACCTTCAGTTTTCTTTGTGCAGCGCTGCGACATGATTGGATAATTGGCTAATGATCAAGCCAATTAATCGGTCGGAGAGCGTTCCCCCTCCATTTTTGAGAACATTTTGTTCGGTCGTGGCGCAGGGATGACAGCTTTATGGATACACAGGGCCGAACGGTAGTGGCTCGCCTGGGCACCGTGTAAACCGGCCCATACGTGGGCAAATATAAACGGTTCATCGTGCTTAGTCCGAGCGTAGAACGCTTGTCAACATGGGAACGGTAAACACGGGATCGGGCACGGATATAGATAGTATTGCAGCCGGGTAAATAATCGAGGTTCATCCCCGACTGCACGCGCGCGCGTGTTATGTCAACCCGAACACGCGAGACATCGCTCGAAGATGACTCCCCTTTTTGAGCGTCGTTACGCTTCCCGTTGCAGGACGAGCCTGTCTGCCGAAAGCGCATCGAATCGGTTTCTTTGTGAAACCTATTGTCCCGCCAATGTACAGTTTCCGTTTTATTTTCAACGAATACTTCGAGTTTTCCACGGAAAGCTAGTGGCTTCGATCTGTGGTTTTAGTTCTTAGACATTGGATCTTTATGCAAGATAAACGTTGTTTGCATCAATTGTAAAAAAAACGGTAACTAATTAGAAGTTTCATTCATCTGCTAACAATATTGATAGGTTGAGAATAATCTGTCGACATACTCAAAATCCTTTAATCTTGTTGCTATTCTATATTCTTTCTACTCATTTTTGTCGTAAATGCATAAAGTCCGTTGTCTATACTGATGATCGACTCTACCGATGACCTTGATTTATCTTGCACCCGAAAGATGTTCTTCGTGTACGTCACAAATATTTTTCAACGACGATTTAAACTGTAATGCCTTTTTAAAATCAAAGTAGTTTAACCCAGCGAGTTCTACACTTGATTAATGTATATTGTTTTATAACTGGACTGCGGATTTTTATGCCAATGAAAAGTTGTGTAAATTGATTGCAAAAAGCGCAAGTTAGATGAAAATGTCATTCTTCTTTTACTAATTCTAATGCCTTTATAATTTTGTTTCTGACCTAGTCGGTTTTATAAAAAATGTATCAAATTCGCTGTCTATAACAATGTCATGACTGGATTCGGTGGAGAAAAACGGAATCTGTGTCGGAAAGAAGTTTATTTATTGTGTATAATTATAGTTAAATCATTCATTTATAAATTACAGTCATTGACATTGATACAATTTTAGAATAAGAAAAAAACGAAACCTTTAGCGTTCGTAATTATTGCGCGTCAGCTGGTAGGTAATCACAAACACTATATGGGGTAACATCGAACAAGTTGATAACCACAAATCTATTTATCGCACAGAACTTGTATATTCTAAACTTCTTCAAAAGAAGTTTATCCAAAAATTTTACCGTAGAAACGTTTTTATAATTCCAGCATCTATAAGAGAAAGAATCGGAATCGATTCTGATCCGACACCTTTAGCGTTAACACTTTATCGACCGCTAGTCTATTAATCGGCTTTTCGATTGCCAATGCTTATCGACCGATAGCCTATTAATCGACTTTTAGCTATCGACGGTTTTCGCTTCTTTACTGTTTTGTTAGTAGCTGACCTCCTGTATGCTGACCTCCCCATATCCTTATGAATTATAATTATAATAATTATTATTATTTATTATTATTTTTAAAGGAATAAGCACAACACAATGAATAGCGAAAATTTAGCCGGTACTGGGAGCAAATGCGCGCGCGACTAAACCAGTCCGTACTGAGTGGCAGCCTCAACCACGACCGGACGATAAAGTGTTAATTGTTAAATAATACACGCTCTGAATGGTCATTTTAGAGTGACGTGGGGATACTTCGATGGTCACAGAATACCGTTAACGCTTCTTGTACATGCAATCATTTTTTACGAGAATCGTATTTACGATTACGATCGAATGTTTCCCTACAAAGTAGTAATAATAAGAAAATTCCGACCCCTTTCGTTTCTGAATTCAAAAACCTCGTCCACCGAACCCCCTCCCTGCTCCTAATCAGGTACCCTATTCACCAGTTTCTGCTTGCTGTTTTAACACTGCCTTACGTTTGTTTTTAGGTGAGTCCGAAAATATGATCTGAATGAAACGCGAGGCCGGGGGCGATACGTAAGTAACTCGTAAACTAAGGAAGAGGTCGCATTCATCGCGGCGGTTTTCGTTTCTTTCGACGTGGCCCACGCCGTAAAACGCGGTATCAGCAGCTCTCCTCGCAGATCGACACGAATAAGAGTCGATAAATCCCGGCTCTGCCCGCTTAATATACAAATTCTAAACGGCGTCGCGCGCGCTCGCCCGGCTGAATGGCCGGCGCCGCGATTAATATCGTTGAACCAGAGCTATCTGGATACAGAACTATGGCGTCCCCGGATCAAAGCAACCGGATTAACACGTCGACTTTCGAGCGTGGTTTCTACTATTAAGGTAATCCACCGTGAGGTCACGACCCGTGACCGTCACGTTTCGATTTTCACGGTGATTTCACGTCGGGAAATTGCTTGCCCGGTGGAGAGACGGATGCGCTCGAAACGTTCGTTGATTTAACGTTATCAGCCCACCGTCAGAGCTGCCCACCTACGGGACACGCGAATGTTTCGAACGCCAACCGGCCGCGATATTTTTGGCTATATTTCGATGAGAACACGAACTTACAGCGGTGTTGCCCATTATACCGCCGTTTTCTTCGGCTTAACCCGAGAAAGATAACCTACGTCGCAGAGGCGCCTGCGAAGACTGTTGATTTTTGTTAATTTTTCATAGAGGTCTAGTGATTTAAGTTTAAAATTACTTAAAATATAAAAAAATATAATATAAATGCATTTTATTTTTACAATAATGCCAAACCTTTAAAGTGACTAGATTAACTTAAATAAATATCCATTGTTAGTATAAAATTGACGCCTTAGAAAAGCATGCGCCTCTGAAGCGTATGGTTATCTTTTACGTACGTTGTCATATGGTTATCTTTCTAGGGTTAAGAACGCGAACTAATTTAGAACGCGTTTCTTTTTCATATTTTTGTATAATGAAACTATGCAACTTCTTGCATCGACGTTTTTCATATGTAGGGTGTCCCAGTTTTTTTTCTGCAAAACTTTAGCAGCATATCTTACAAGTAAAAATAAGAACAAAATTTATATAATACTATACTGACGAAATAATCTGTTCTGTACATCGTTTTATTAGTTGTTAACAACGGGAATAATATATAAATTAATATAATATAATAATAATGTAATATAATAGTAATATAATAATAATACAATAATAATAATTATTGTATTGTAATAATAATAATAATAATATTGTAATAATAATTATTGTAACAATAATAATAATTACATTGATATATAAAGTGTGAATTGTTACCTTCGGGAACGTCTGACAATTAATTTAGTCCTAGGCATGGAAAATGTGGTGAAACATTAGTGCATCTTTACGAAAATTTTGTCTGAGCTGTTACATCTCTGTCATCGAATTATTGATTGTATAACGTAAGCAGAATAATTTTGAAGAAGTTGCACCAACTATCCTCCCATAATTTGTATTCAGTTTCATTCGGTACTCATAAAGGCAAGGATATATTGGTTAATGATTGTAGAACTACGAATATAGTATCGTAATAATAATAATAATAAGTATCGTAATTCAAATTGTAAATATTTGGTTTGCTTTAACTTTTTTTGAGTTGTCGCAATGTTCACTAGATAATATCTAAAATCGTTTCTGCAACAATTGCACTCAGTTGGAATGATAATAAAAAATATATATATATAAATAGTCACGTTCCTCAACTTTTTTAGATTACACAAATTTGAACATGACTCCGATTGAAAAGTTGTAAAACTCAGTTTTGATCTTTGATGTATCTTAATCCCGTTATGTCTGTTTCCGCAATTATTTCGCAGTATCATGATTCGCTTCCGACTTCAGCGGCAGAGCTGAATAATAAAGATATCGGTAACAGGTACGGTGAAATGGCAGTACTATGAAATGCGTGCGTACACTTATGAAACATGAAGTAACACGTGAGATGTCAGGATACGGCCGCGTTAAAGCCCGACCAACAAATCAGAAGAAATTCTCCTTCCGTGTCAAACAAGTTCTCAGAAAGATAAGAGTGTAAATTACCAGCCACGAATGTCTGTAAGTTCGGACTGATATTAGAGAGAGGTTATTTGTAAATTCTCTCTGTGATTCATGGCCAATTTTCTTCGTTAGAAACGGAAACGGGATACTATCCCCATTGGTGGAAGGGCGAGAGGAGGGCAGTCTGTGCCCCTATACCATGCCCAACTACCAGCAATTTGGGCCCCATTAATTTAAAAGGAAGAAAGGAACCCAACCAGGAAATACCAGTTTGTTCACATTCTCGGGGACCCAATAATTCAAGCTTCATTCACAAGCTGTTCCGCAATAAGAAAAGAAGGGACGATCAAGCACTTCTAATCTTTCGACAGGCTTTCTACGACCCTCTGGTGATTTTAGCCCGCATCCTAATCTGTTTTCGAAAATAGAAAAAAGGTCGAGATTATATGTATTGAAATGCGAAATCGCTGGTTTCCGAGCTCTCTCCAACTCCCAGCAATTTGAACTTCATTGATCAGCTATTTCCTAAGCAGGAAAGAAGGTCTCGCATCAATTCAAACCGTGATTAGGAACTGACTTTCAACCGTGAACGACGGGCAATTTACTAGTTAATTATTCCGTCGCGGTTAGAAAGCTCTGACGGTCAAACTATGTTTATAAACAATTTTCATAAATGCAAATAGCAAAGCAGTACAAAAGTATTGGTAGTATAAAAACAAGGTAGCATAAATTTGCTACCGAATGATCGCTGTTTGCTGCCAAAACTTCAATGTGTCTTTTTCTGAAAATTATCAACTGCGAATTTTATACAATTTCATTACTTTAAATATCTTCGAGTTGATATTTTAGCATCATTGTATTTTGATTCTATTTTTTATCTACGGAACGATGATTATTTCTCAGACATAATTGTAAGCACATTGTTCGTAAGTTTTATATCATATATGTTACGAGTTCTAAATGACATTGAAGTGTAATGTAATGATTAGACCGCGGATTTTAATGCAAAATAAGAATTTGCCTCCATTAATCGTAAGACGCAGGAGCTAGACATCTATTACTTTTTCTAATAATTTTTATAAGATGAGCACAATGTAATAGAATTTTTCAACTCATTAAATATCATGTTTCTCATTCGATCTACACGTTTCTGTCATTCATTCATAAAATCCGCAGTTTAGTAATGTTACATAATTACAAATACTTTTCAACGTACCTTCGATGCAATTCGATTGGAAAAATCCTAAAAAATTGTCGTTGCCAATTGACCCGACACGACAAAGAGCAAAGAAAATCATACTCTATGTATATGTAATATGTATTTTGTGTGTTTACTTGTTTCCTTTCGGCTAAATTAAATTTAAAGATTTTCTTTATATTTTTACGAGTAATTTTAGTCAAAACTTTGAACAATATTTCTAAAATAACGAAATACAATTACGTATAAACATGAAATGAAATCATTAAAACGTTTAAACTTTAATGCAAACACGACACGGGTTTCCGTTGTTCGGTTGCTTCGAAATTCATTTTCACAATTTATGAAGGTAAAATTTGAAAAAACTATAAAGTCAAGAAACAAGAACCACCCTAGTCTTTACATCTTCGGCTACCAACGACAAGCTCGCTAGTCCCGAACGAATTCAATTCTCTGAAGAACGAAAGCTCGCAAAAAGTCGGTGAAATCGGCTGCGACCGAGGAGCGTCGCCAAAATCGCGACGTCTCGTGCTTTTTATTCAAGACAAAATCTACCCCGCGCCGCGTGATCCTTGATCATTATTCGTCGGCGCACGGCTCTCGTTCTATTTTACGACATCGGCGTTATTTCATTAGCCCGGGCCAGGGCAGTCGGCACGTCCGGTGATCGTTGTCCAGTCCACGTGGCGTGCCGGCGTTATTTCGTTCACGTACGCCAGCACGCAGTAACCGATACACCTATGCGACGCCTGCGTGAAACCACGGGGGCGTACCGAGAGCCAGCAGGAAGGACGCACGCAACTAGTCGCGATTAGCGCGGAGAGGAAGAGCACGGGAGAGCGAACCGAGCGCGAGCGAGAGAGAGAAACAGGGGAGAGTGATAGTGTGGGAGAGGGGGAGAGGGAGGATGCGGCACTAGTAGCTGCCGCCAGCACGATAATGAGCTAATGAGCGGTGTCTGGCGCTCCGCGGCGCCGCAATTTTCCGCTTGCAAGGACGCTAGATCGTTTCCAAGCATTTACACCGACGTCTTTTACGCCTTGTCGTCGATCCTGTTGGCGCTCAGTTAGTCGATCGTACTTCCTTGCTTGTCGTAGGCTACCGCGGGTATGCGTCATCGGTGGACCGTAGATTAGCGCACGTACACAGGTAACGCGTACCCGATAAATTGATGTGCATCATTTACCAAGATTTCTCCGGCGCTCGATGTTTTATTCTTAATTCGTGATCGAGCGAAATCTTTAATTGGAAAAACATGTTCCTGTTCGAACGGCTGCTTTGCAAATTATTTCGCCGTGGTGCGAGTTCGTTTTACGGTGTCTGCGACGCGACGGCTGTAACGAATACACGCGTATTGAGAGGAGCCGGCCGGTGCTACGGTAATAGCGATATGCAAATTCTGGATCTTTATGCAAAAGAAAATTTAACTGGATGCGGAGTCAAGTAAAAATGTATTTCCACTCTTAAACGCTTCCTGTATTAATTCGCTCGCGGCCACGACTAGTAGAATTTGTTGTCTTTAATCATTTCCTTCTGGAGAAAGAAAATGTATATTTACGTGCTTGCATACTCTTTGCTGTGAGTAATGCAAAACGAAAGTTTCGTGTCGATTCGAAAGAAATGGGGGGAACAGTTATCTTTGATGGCAATGACGGAACTTTCAAAATCTCTATTAACCCCTTAATGCACAATTTAAAAAAAAAAACCGACCAAAAAAAATCAATTTTTTTATCTAAGAAAATACATATTTGGACTTTAATTTCAATAAATATATATATATTTCAAAAAAAATGCAAAAATTACTAAAAATTCAATAAAAATAGTGGATAAATAATTATAGTGAATATTGAATCGCATTGCAGATCGAATTTTGTACCCATCGTACTGTTTTTCAATTACCAGTTACTATTTTGAAGGGGAAGGAGGAGACGAAAAAGAAACTGAAAAATATTTAATTTTACCTAAATTTGTAATAATATAATAATAATATTTATTAGCTAAAAAATATATAATAAACTAAAACTATTCAAAATTTTCTTTTGTATGGTAAATTTCAAAACAAGGTGCAGCACATAGCCCAACATTCCTTATTTCAACATTAGAAAACATACCTTTTATACACTAAAAATCCAATTTACTCTCTATAAAAATACACCATAAAACAAAAACGTTTTTATATGTTGACACTAATAATATTTGTAAAAAATAAAAAACAATTGTCTTTGAAGAAATTCACTTTGATAACGTCTACTTTACTTCCATCCTAAAAGTGCATATTTTATTCCTGAATAAGCAAAAAATAGAAAGAGATCGGAGATAACTGGAGAGTAATAAATAAATTAGTCATAACAAAACTCACAAAAGTTCCAACGCTAATTAGATACGCAATAATGGATATAGATAGATAGAAACAATTACCAGGTCAGAGATGCTTATAAGTGTCACCCTAAAAGGCCATATTTTATAATCCCAAATAAACAAACTTTACAGCTTACAATACAGAATTACACGATGAATATCAATAAATTGAATGTTTTCCTTGGTTTTTATTAAGTTATTTTTACTGCCCGGATATATTCGAATCTGAACATTTTAGCGACATAAGTTGCGACGCCGACCGTATATATACGGGTCTGCACATTTTGGCCGGTTTTGCACGCCCGTGTTAATACGTTTCTGCGCGTTAAGGGGTTAATTCTTAGGTATTTCTGTTTTATAGGATACTTCATCCTGTGCTGCATATTATCTCTGTTGCATAACTTTCTATTTTCTAGTTTTGTGTCCAGCATCGTATTTCACTCATCGAGTACAAATTCAGCCATTTTTGGTTTTGGTACTACTGCAAAATACTTTATTTCCGACTTTATCCCTACTCCTGTGATCTTAAAGATTTACTTCTGTTATAGTCCGCTGGATGCTCTATGAAACTTGATGTGTTTCCATCGTTTTGTATTACACTTGCTCATTTTTGCCGCAAACACAGAGAATCTGCAGTCCATTCGTATTTATTCAAGAAAAGAGATACCTAAAAAAGCCAAGTTCGAAGAAGCGAACTAGACTTCTCCCGTTAAAATAGAAGCAGACAGAATGTTGTAACATTGTTTTACACGAAATAACATAAGCCTTCGCACTCGAACGTATCTGGTTCACTGATTCGCAAGGAACGCTTCCAATAAAATACAAAGTAATTAATAAAAATAATAACTATATTTAAATATCATATAATAATGACCAACGATCTTCGTATGTTCCCTGAAAATAGATTTTTAAAGGGTTCAGTGCTCAGACGTGACATTGAAAATGCTGAGAACATGTATTTCTTTGCGCAAACGTCGATTCTACAGGAAGCGATTATCAAACCATACAATAAGGGGCGAACCAATGTAATTTTTTTTTTTTATTATTTTGATAAGTACATCTGCAATCTGTTACAAAATAACAATAAGCAAGATTTTATAGCTATTTACTCATAATATGTAGATATTTCGCCCACTGGCTCATATCTTCTTTGGTTTTCTTCTAGCTAATATAATTGCTATAAAGGTTTTATCACGTTTTGCTTTTGAGATCAACTTATTTCCTACTTGTCTAGTATTGCACATCAAGTATCTTGAAATCTGTGTCTATTGTCTGGCGGTTTGAATCTTTTGAGTCTGCGCGTATCAGTCTGTTCGTTTAGTAGTTCGTTTGCTAACATGTTTGGGTGAAGTTCGAGTTTGAGAGTGTATTTGTCGGTGAAGTTTTTAATTTCATTTTTGACGGTAGGTATCTGTAGGTCATTGCGTATGTTATTATTCGTTATATACCGCGGGGAGTTTGTTATCGTGCGGAGAAGTTTTGCCTGAAATCTCTCGAGGATCTCGATGTTGGATTGTTGGACCTGTTTTGTCCGTACGTTCGGTTAGTCGCCTAACGTACATGCGCGACCGAACTATTGTACGCTCGATTCGCGCTTCCTACGGCAAATTAATGACGTGGAAGGGTCTCTAGTAGTCTTAGAGAACTTTATTTTTTGTGTTGTACTCTCTGCGAGCGCTGGTGGAAGAATGCTCTTCCAACGCTGGAAAGTCGTGGAAGAGCACCCGTGGATGGAGGTAGATTGTTTATTATTGGTCAAGGCACGAATCACCCCTTGGAGGGGGGTGTCTGCCTTGACCCTTGTTGGGGCCTGAGAGGGTTTCCCCCAATGGTGGGACCTTTTTATGGCCCTTGTCTCTGGACGCAACAGGACCAATGAAATAATGGCAGAATCGTGAACCCTAAATCATCGTCACAAGCTCTCGAAAGGTGCGTTTATCTGGTGACACAATTGCGTTATAAATTTCTTTGGTATTCGAAATTCCGTGTGCATTTGAATTTCCACGATCGGACAAGAGTTCGTCGATAAGGTTCGCGCGACGGATCCGTCACGAACACATGGAACAGGTCGTGCGTTGTTGTTCCTGGTATGGAGGCGTGTAACGCGTGGCATACCGTACAGGTATACTCGTGCATCGGGGTAAAAACTCTTGTTCGTCGGCCACGAACGTTTCCCTTCTTCGTGATCACCGGCAGGCAAGAAGCCCGCGCCCGAGTTGCGTGAGAACAAGTCAAGACGGGACGCGAGGAAAGAAATTTTATGGCTCCCCAGGGTCTGCCGATTGGCATCGCCAGAAAAACCAACCCCTTCCACGCAGACGTCGTTTGCCCTCCTCAGCCACTTAAATTGTAGGACTCCGCCGGTGCCGGAAACGGGCCGGTTCGTGTTCGCACTTCGTGCTCGCGATCCGATGCTACCGTATCATTGAAATCTCCTCAAAGTGGATGAACAACTTCCGAACAATACCGAAGAACGTGTGCACTCAACGCAGGATTAGTTTCGCCTCGGATTTTCAGATTCCCCTACTACAGTTTCGGCTCATAGTTGCCTTATTTACTGGCTCTCATGTTTTTCTCGTTCGTGAAAACAGGAATACATAGGCTGTACATGAAACGAGAATATGGCAAGCACTTTCGTTTATTATTATTAACAGATTTCGTACATAAAAGCGGCGTGTATCTCTATTACGTTTTACGAAACCGTGTAGGTGTCTCGACCTGTACAGGCGACCGAGAAAGAATCGAAGACTAATACTTTTTTATCTGCGTCCGAGTACAAACCGTAGCATGTGTAGGATAAGTGTGTCAATAACTGTGCTCCCCCCGGCTACTGTGCCCTCGCAATAATTTTACTCATATTTATAAACAACATTACTAAACTAAAGATATTCAATTGTTTAAATAAAATTTGATGTATATAATTTTCATAACCGAATGAAAACTTTAATTTTTTAAGATCAATTAAATGCGAAGTCGACCGTTTTCTGATAACGTTCGTCGTGTGTCTGCCTTGATCTTGTTAAAACATTTAAAAAACATTCATAAAACTCGGCCAAATTACAGGTAAACAATAATATAATCGACTTCTTTATTGAAAGTAATTCAGTAACCGAAATAAATTTATGTCTTGATTCTATTCCTGTGGACTGCAATCGGATTAAGTTTTTATGTCTTCTTCGATGCATGACAAATCTCATGCCATACCACATATTACATATAAACTTACTTTTTTGGTTCGTGAAATGCGTTACTTATGGTTTTCTTTCCTCGGATATAATATTTCATGTATTTCGTTATAGGATTATTTACCCAGAACTAATCACAGTAATCGAAGCACAGTAATTAGAGAATAGTTTACAAAAACACAGTAATTAGAAAAGGTTCGGTAACTGACATACAGGAATTAACGTTTCATCTTTTTAGAGGCACAGTAACTCGCACAAATACTGTTATTTATATTAAAAGTAGTATTCTGTAACTATTTGACGAACATCAACGCCACTGCAATTAAACTAGAATACAAATCGAACACTTGCAACCTTTTCTTAAAGTATTACATTTCTGTAACTACATACGTTTATCACATTTGCAGTTTCGAAAATTCAAACAAACCGTTCGTACAAAACCGTTCGACTAGATCTTACATGATTCAAGTGTTTTTAAACATGACGATAACTTTTCTTTTCCCGGAGTAGATGCTATTTCGAGAGAACAGTTGCAATAAAATCTAAAATATGCCCCGCTGAAAGAACTCGCCGGAGTTACCACAGATCTACAGCGTCACACAAGTTACACACAGAAACCTGTAAATTCTATTTCTAGAAGTTTGTCCAAATAAAACGGCAAAGACGCTCTGTTGTGGGAGCGATCTCCGGACTGAAGAGCTCTAAAAATGGCACGGAAATTACGCTAGAACAGCCTGTAAATTCTATTTCCAGAGTTCTGTTCCCGGAACGAGACAAACGTTCCTCAAAAATTCCCGCCGCAAGGTAAAAAGCGTCGCGACGAGATGTTTTGCGCCGGGTGGTGACCGCGAGGTGACCGGGTGGTGGCCGAGAGGCTGTCGCAAAAAACCGAGATTCTCCATACGTGTCCGGCTGCTTGGTTTTTAAGCGGCTACCGGTCGGGCCGGGTTTGACCCAGTTGTTCATCGCCGGGTAGGAACAACGCCGCCCGGTTCACCGGTGAACTGCTTTTCACCTCTTGTTGCCGCGTCTCACGTGACGAGACGAGACGAGGAGACGCGCCGGTAGAAGCCGCCGGTGGACTCGTGGGTGGCCCACTCCGCGTTCGCGGCACGCCGCCCGTAATTATAGGTTCCTTATTTACCGCCTGTTACACACTTCGTTAGCACATCACTTATAAAGTGGTCGTGTACCACTTAGTAGGATAGCCGTCGCTCTTTCTCGCTTTTCGCCTCTCCTCCCGATCACGGTACCGAGAGCCGTTCGTTTGGCTTGTCCACGCCGCTCGGTCGGGATCGCGGACGACCACCCTGAAGATGAGAATAAGACCATGTCCAGATACTGGGAATTTTCACCATTAGACCATTCGCTCGATACGTTTCGAGAATACTGGATTATCTAATTCTATCGCAAATCGATTGCTTTTTAAATGGCAATCTGGTTTACCAGTGATCGATTCTATTCTCATCGGGTGTGAATGTACATTCTTGTCGATCTCGAGGTCGAAATTTTAGTGCACAATAATTGCAATAAATATTATTATTAACATTATTGTACAAGTGGAGTAGTATACTAGAAATATACAGTACGGGATAGTAAAAAATATAAATTCATTGTTATTATTAATGATCTTGTGACCATCTTCTAGTACCTTTTCTATAGCTTTGTGATAAAAAATTGAAGATATAGAGAAACTAATGAAATTGTTGAGAAACATTTTGGTACATACATATTGGTACATATTTTGGTACAACATACAGTACATATACAAATATAGCAAAATATAAAGTACAAGATAGTAATGAAAAGTGGCCTAACCCAGCAAGAAATTATTTTTTCACCAATTGCCCTGAAGTCGGACAAAATTTAGGTGTGTAAGAAAAAGTCGATATATTTTTGCTTTCGGATAACATGTTTCTTATTAATACGACGTTTGGATTAAAATTTAATGAGGAACCTATTGAATGCCAAACTACATCAAAATGATGCACGCTTTTAATATTTAACACGTTGACTGCCGCGTCACCCGTATTCGGGTGACAGCAAAAGTTCTCATCAGGTCACGTCACCCGTAATTCGGGTGACGCTGATTTGACTACTTACTACTGTGATCAAAAAGTAAGGTGAATTTGTTTATAAAATGTAAATTCTTTATTTATTCTTCCAAATCAATTTCATCCCCTTCAAAGTAATCCCCGTCCGATAAAACGCACTGTTTCCGACGCTTTTTCCAGTCCTCGAAACAGTCGGAATAGTCTTTTTCCGGTATAGCCTTCAAGACCTTCTTCGATTCGGTTTTTATCTCCTCAATCGTGTCAAAACGGCGTCCCCGCATTGGCTTTTTGAGTTTGCTGAATAACCAGAAGTCGCATGGAGCCAAATCAGGCGAATACGGTGGTTGCGGAACGATATGAGTCGAGTTTTTGGCAAAAAAGTCGCGAAGAACCAATGCAGTATGACATGGTACCAATCGAGACTTGACGCGTTTGAGACACAAAACATCCTTCAAAATGGTTTGGACTGAGCCAAATGATATTCCAACACTATCAGCGAGGTCTCTCATTGTCAGTCGACGATTTTCAAGCACCAAATCTTCGATTTTTTTGGACGTGGCCCTCGTCGGTAGACGTTGATGGTCGTCCAGAGCGCGGTTCGTCTTCAACGCGTTCTCGGCCCGCTTTGAACTCGTTGTACCACTTATAAACGTTTTTTGTGCCATAGTTTGATCACCAAAGGCCTTCCGAAACATTTTCAACGTGTCCGCACAAGAATATTCGTTCCGCAAACAAAATTAGATGCAAGTTCTTTGCTCAACAAAATCACCCATTGTAAAAATCGAAAAATTCACTTTTGGTCGTTTACTAAAACACGTGTAACTCGGAGATAATTAAACCTTTTAACAAACAGACGCTTGGCAATTGTTATAGACAGTCCTACCAACCTAGGAAAAAAACAATTGCCTGCCTTCCTAATGTCCGGGAGTTTTAAATGACAATTTCACCTTACTTTTTAATCACAGTAGTACAAAGGATTTCCGAAAATATTTCGACAAATATTGAATTCTTATAAAAATGGTTTATTAAAAAAATTATTCGCAGTGTATAACATTAAAACGTTCTCTGCAAAGTTGAGATTGATCAGGACAGCTTGGACAAACAGTTGTTTGTTTTTTCAGATATGCTCGTGCCTCTGATCGGTCCATTTCGTATCTTTTATTTGAACTGTAGCTTCCTCGGTATCATCAACATTTCTTTCTTCTTCCATGATCAATTCTCTCGTAAAATCTCGTCAATAGTATCTTCATAACATTCATTATCACTAAGATTATATTTATCAGTATCCAAATCAAAATCTGACGATGTAATTTTATTTATGCTTCTCCTTCCGGGCAATCCGATCTCTTTTCATTATTGAAAAAAATAAGGGCAGAGATTTTAAGTTATACCATTCGGTACTCGGCAAAGATTCCAACTGTTCATGCAGGAACAGAAACAGATATGAATTAACAGCGCACGCTTCCTATAGCGGCACGGGTGGCCTGTAAGAGATTTTGTTGTAAATACGCGTGGCAGTCAACGTGTTAAGTGCAATGTGAGTGCTCTCCAAAACTTCGACAATCCTAATTTTGAATTATTGTTACTCGAATGTAACAGAACAATGAGGATCGAGTGTCCCGGTCGACCGAACGTGATCACGGTGATGGGAGAGCGGTCGAGCTTCCTGGTTATCGGAGGCACGGCTCGATCGCCGCGGAATGCGATCGAATGACGTTTTTAGAAAGCTGATTTGAATAGAATGAGGGGTCTTCGGTGACTTGTCGAAGGGGATTTGGTTACGTTCGCGGTGGCCTAACGTTCGGCCAAAGTCGATGGGACAAGAATCGTGCGTCATTCGAAGTTGTATTCCGTCCAAGCAATACTCAATGCCGCATCATTTCGGCGTATTTGTATTCTTCCCTCGCAAAACGCATTTAGCGGAACCTGGCCAAGAATATTCTTTCGATTTCAATGGGGTACCTGACTCTTTTGACTGTCTAGAGGTCGCACGGCCCATCGGGACGGTTACTTCGACAATTATTCTTGAAATACGTATCATTTTCATCGCTTAAGAAAATAAAATAACCGTACAGCAATGATTTTCAAGTATTAAACGTTGTTATCTCCTTGCACTACGATTTCTTTTACAACTGTCTTAATTAGCACTTCTCCGACCTCAATAACTTTCCCGATAGAGAGAACGAGACGATTTTTGTTTCTCGTATGTATGTACTTATTTACTTTCGCTCCTGGATTGCGATAACAAAAGAATCATATTTCATTTCGATTTAGAAGAAATGAATAACATTCATATTTAATAGATCATGTATGAATACATAATATTGAATCGTTAATGTACTATACAACGTGGAACTATGAACAAAACTGTTTTCAGTATTTCAACTTAAAAATAAGTTCATGCCGCGAGCATGCCCCCATAATGTAAAGAAATATTAATGAACAATTTTTCTAACGATGACTAAACATATTTACACCAACATTATTTACTATTTATTTGGATTGTGTTTTAATTACTTTCATAGTAAAATGTCCGTATAATCTCAAAAAAATTGGTTGAATACATTGTTCAAAACAAATTTAAAAAAATATTCATAAATTTTAAAGCAGACCCCCCATCGGGAGCGTTTAATTTAATTATAATATCTTTATTAAAGAAGTTCTAAACGAATCTTCGCAGAGAAATTGCATTGTACAGTCGTAATTATGTGACTCTGGGTTAACAAAAGATCAATATAGTATCTTCTCTTAGATTGGATCTTCTTTTCTTAAGTTTCTGTAAACAAGTTCCTACAGCGTCTTGCAAGTTATACGAAAATATGTAAATATGTTTCTCCCAAAACGTTTTTACAGTAAACGGCTCTGCTGTTCTCATTACTTTAATGCCTGATGGAATCAAAATAATTAGAAGTTGTTGTAGCTCCGACGAAAGCAAACTGCAAACGAAATCCTTGATTTCGTTATTCATCGTTCCGATGATCTCCGAATAAATTTTCTGCATCCACGGAGATAATCTTGATGGATGCACGGTGAAGGTACAGCGGCGTTCGATCGACGAGCGTTGCTCCGTCGCGTCGCCGTGGATTTTATGAATGAATCGCGTGCGTGCCAACTGGCCTATTAGTGGCGAGACCCTGCCAACGGTAGCCAAGTCGTGTTCGAACACGAGAACGTTTCTCAATTACTCCGCAAAGCCTCGCAATAGGTGTATATACCTACCGTCGTGATTATTACCGAACCGTGACGTGCCTGCTCGCCAGCAAGGCTTTACGAAGGTCTCGGCCAAGGTACACCACCATCACGATCCGCTTTACGCTTCTGCCGGATATTTTTTCCTGTATATGTATATGGCGATCTGGGACAATCAAGATCTTATCAGGATTTTAATATCAGCCCCGACGCTCCTTTAACTTAACTTTATTATCCTTATCGGACCATCTTGCCGGGGTTCTACGGTTGCCTCATAAATCCAGGAATATAATTCTCGGTTCCGACATGCGTTGTCAAGAAGCTGCCTTATTGTTTGGCTTCGACGAAACGTACGACGAAAAGTCAGGCACCCGTAACCTTCGATTGCGAGCACATCTCCGGTTTGAATTTTTTATATGGATATTATTAAATGTATATAATTCTCTAGATGTAAAATAACGACGAATACACAATTTGTTGAAATGTTGAATTTATCCTGATGTAGAAAATAGCAGTTGAAAATTACGATAACCTCCTTGATAAGAGGGCAAGATAATTTTGCCAGATTATCGCTAAAAATGAAATTAGGTTTCGAAACCTGTATGTCTATAAACCGGCATGTCTCTCTATATGTGATTTAAAACATAAAGTAAACTATGGAGGGTTGGGAAGTTACCTATTTGGACTACTTAGAACTTTGAACTACTATTTTGTATGAACTACTTAAAACTGTACAGTGAAGATCGCATGCTCTGTATCAGCATCGATCAGCTCTGTATCAGCAATAAGAGCATAGCTTTTGCTCTCACTTAGTGTAATTTGAAAAACTATTTTTTACATTCTTCTAGAGTATCCTCCGACTTCTTTCGACGCGTTTCTAATTATCAATGTTATCCGGTCATAGTTTCAAACCAGAATAGTTTGTTGGACGCAATCAACCGGCTGTAAGCTCTATAGCTCGCATTTCATGCAACTGTATTCGTCGCACTTGGTTCTCCGGTACCGCAAAAAATCAGCGTAATTCCTCAACTTCGAATGCGAGGTACGCCATAAAAAAAGACGCACTTGCGTATCTTCTTAAGATCCACTTGCATAATGCTTCTTGCTTGCTGCCCGAACTGTACGAGCCTCGAGCTACTCCTCAATCGGCACAGCCTCGTCCTGTCTTGCAATTCCACGACTGCATCCGGAAGTCTTGGGCTGGTCCTGTTGGAAGTGTCTCGCGTGCTCGCTCGTCAGTTCTCGCGGCGCGGTGTTCACACAAAAAGAGGGTCTCCGAAACGGCGAAGCAACGGGCACTTCATCTTCGCTGGGCGTGAAGGCAGCGGTCGGAGAAAATCTTGAGTCTTTTCAGACATCGACAGAGGTCGGCTGGCGGCCGGGCGGGGGCTCGATTCGGCCGGAGAACTCGCGGGCGAACGTTTCTTTCCACTTCCGTCGGCTGCGGGTCCTCTCCCCGGGTGCTTTTCTTGCTCGGGGTCCTCGCTAGCTTCCGTCTACCGGTAATGAGGTTTCGAAAAAGCGAACAGAAGGAGGAAAAAACAAACGGAAGAGGGTACGCCGGTTCGCGAACGGTGGATTAGACCGCGGACGCATGGCGAGCGAGCATCGTCGCCGTCAGGCGTCCTTTTTCTCGTCTCCGTCCTCCTCTCCACCTATTTGTCGTCGGTGGAAGGATGATCACCGACGGTACGTGTCGTCAGATTGTTAGTCCGCGGGCATTCAGGCAAAACTTTCTTGGGGGGATAATTGCGATTGTAATTAAAATTCTCGGGGTGAAAAGAAGAGAGCCTCGCCGGTTGGTTGGTATCCGCGTAGAAATGAGCAAGAGAGGAAGGAAGAGCAAGGGATAGAGAGACGCTGGCTGGTTTCTGGGGGATGAGAGTGGAGAGCAACCCGGTTCGAGCCTCGACAAGCCGGAGTGCCATAATTGGAACGGTCGCGTGCGCCTGCCGCAGGACAATGGACTCGTCCGAGTGCAAATTATTAACGCGCCCCTCTCCTTCTCTCTTCATCTCTCTCTCTCTCTCTCTCTCTCTCTCTCTCTTCTATCTCCCTCTCTCTTCCTCTCTTTGTCCGTCTCTTCTAAACCACCCTGGTTTCTTCTGCTGCCGCCCTTCTCCGCTACTTGCTTCTATCGAGTCACCTCGAGAAAATCTCATTCTTCGTGCCCGAGATACGGTTTCTCATGGTACCGATAGAAAATATTCGAACGTTTCAGCGGGGAGAATTATTTCTGAGGGGCGGGGGGGGGGGGGTGTTCCTGGGGGAGACACGTAGTGAGCTACTTGAGGATCGAGTAGGGTGTTGACATGCTCATTTGCAGCCTATATGGGTGATTCATGCGTACCGGATACGTAACAGGGATGCAGAGATGATTTATATGGGGTGGTTCAGAGATCTGTATTTATATGGGGAAGTGGTTTCTTTGTACAGGAAATTATCACATTATGTCGGAGTAATGGTAACATTATTACGTCAAACAGATATACATGCGAATCGTCGTTATCTTTTTTCTTGGCGGTGGTAAATCTGCAGATGTATCGTTATAGCAAATATGTTAGAAAATATTTCTCTGTTGTGTTTATAATTTATAATACAAAGATTTAATTACAATTTTATTTCATGCGATTAGTCACAGTCCGTGGCTTTATTTCTTCATAAAATAACGTATAATAATTGTCGTAATAATATAAAGCGTCTACTTCAATAGAGAGCGTTTAATTTATTGCAGGTATAAAACATTTTTGTTCTCACTGTTATTTATATCTGCAGATGCACGAAAAATGCCACACGTCGCATATTTTAGTTTCCGAGTTTCATTATTTCTTTGGGCCCGTCGAATTTGTTTCAGTGATATTTTTCTGATAAATAGATACATCCATAGTCGACTGCTTAGACAGCATTAATTAATGAATGAACTTTATTTTCTTGAAATTATGACATGTTGCGTTTTTCGTTAAGGCCGCAGGTATATGTATTAATCAGTGGAAATGTAAATGTATACTATGCATTTTCACACATTTAACTGCATAAATTCAGACCTAACACTACGAAAATGTACTAATCGTTGAGTGTGTTTTCAGAGACACAAAACCAAAGCATATATTCGCTTAAGCACGCAACACTGCTGGTCTAGTGATTTAATGCTTACAAATCGTTGTTTGTTTTTTATTCTTCGCATGCTCGCCGCCAGTTTAATATCTTCAATTCTGCACGAACATGATGAAGTAATTAAAGATCATGGTGAGAACGACGAACCCGATCTTTCTCGAAGACTGAAGCAACGATGGCTGTGTGCGAGTTCTCACGCGTTTACGTACAAATTGTTTAAGAATTACAACTCCATCGTTCATTAAAATTTCCTGTTATTTTATAGCTTTTTAAGAGAGCACTTATTTAACGTCTTAATACTTTTCGCACGTTATGTTTCTTTGAAGAAAAGATTAGTTTCTTGTTTATGAACATGCAAATATCTGCCACAGTTACGACGAAATTTATTTTGATGGTTCTTAAAATTATTTTAAATAATTCGACATAACTTCGATTGTAAAATTGCTCCTTAAAAATGGTTGCGTAAATAGTATTTACACTTCGATTCGATTTCTTTTCTTTCTTATTTCTAATTCTATATTTTGAGCGAAATACATCAAACATCGTTATACCATGCGAAGAAAATCGAATTAATTTCATACATGCGGTTATTTCATATTGTAATATACGGAGGATTCATAACGTTTTTCGAACAGTATTCTCTTTCATCTTCAATAAGAACAAGTCCAGTTACAACAAAGAATCATACAGGAATAAAAGATTTTACAGTACCTATTATAAAATAGAACACTTAAAATACAAAATAATTTATAAAACATAACGACAGAGTTTCTCTCACTGCACCAGCATAAATATTCCTGTGACCAACGGACAACAGTTTTTTTTCTTTGTATTTACGCTGTTGAACCCCATACGAGGTCACTATCAATATGCATATTGCTATGCATATTAAACTTATAAATACGGTGTTACATATTAATTACAGAAATTACAGAAGCTGCATATATGTTAAAAATAATTATAAATACAAGCGATGATTTTTAACATATTTATATACGAGTAGTAGCGGTGTAATTACACGGTTCGTTCAAAAAGATATCTATCGTAAACGGGGGAAGAAATGCCCGATCACAAAGCTTCCGAATCAACCAACTACAGTTCACAAATAATTTCTAATTACAATCAGAACCACGCCGATAAAGAAAACGTATCTTTATCCCATAATTTTTCTTCAATTATCCCACGCGTTTTCAATTATCCGAAGCCGTCTCATTCCACGTTACCTCGGATAATCGAGATTCCACCGTACTTTCATCCGAGGCGAAGCCAACGAATGAATCCCGCGCAAATAAATGATCGAAACGAAGTCCAACACAAGTATCAGTTTTCATCGAGCGATTCCACGAAAACTCTTTGCGGATGCACGTAGTCGGTTTAATTATTTTCGCTCGATTTATTAACATAATCCCAGGTTTGGCGAAAAGAAGAAGAAGAAAAGAGAGTGAGAGGCGAGTAATTGGCGTCGGCGTTGGGAGGGGGAGGAAGATGAGGATGAGGATGAAGAGGTGGTGGTGGTGGAGGGCGTCACGCGTGTGCCCGCGCCGTGGTTAATTCGAGCCGGTCTGTTTCCGAGGCGGGGGGAGGATATTATGAACGCGTTCGCTCACGCACGGTGTCTGGCGAACGCAGGCGCCCGCACCAGCGTCCGCTCGCTCGTCGCGAGAGCGCGCGCGCGCGCGCGCGTATTGCCGGCGCGTATACACACAATGCCCACGAAAGCCGTAATTTTTTCATTATATCCCGGCGGCGGAACAAATACCTGGCTGCCGCGGTAGCGATTTCAGCTGAAGCGTCCTCTTAGCGCTCTCTCGTCCCATCGCCGGTTATGCACACACTTCGTACGTTCTCTGTCTTTTCCTTCATCTTTTCACCCCTCCCTTCCTCTCTCCCCCCGAGCCCATCCCCGCGGTTCCGCTTTTACTTTTGAAATCCTCTTCCCGCTTCCTGTACTCTCGTCCGCGTTCCTCCGTTCCCCTTTCTCTGTCTCCCTGACTATTTTCATATATCTATATATCAAGTTCGCCCTTTCTCTTTCCCGTTCTCTCTTTTTCATCCTTGAACGGCACCTCGAGGACAAGTACAATAACGGGAGAGGAAAGCCAGAGGCCTCCGCGCGGCCCATTAAAAACTTGCAATTAGCATTTAAAATATAAACCTTCCCGCGGACGCGGCAACGGAGCCCGGGGTGTGGGGCTAAGAGAGACAAAGTGAGATTTCTAATGAAAGAGGAGGCCTTTTGGATTGGCTAAATGCCTTTCAGCCGCGGCTGAGCACCCTGAGCGCGGTTTAAATGGAACTCACCCCTGATTGGCCGCCCGCCACCACCGCGCCGGTGAACCGCCGGGGCACCATTAGCTTACCAGCGTCGAAACGGCGCCTACGCCTAGCTCCCCGTTAGTTTTGCTCCTTCGCATTCCTTCACCTTCGACGCCATTCACTCACTTCCGCCGAAGAGAGGACTCTTTCTCTCTCTTTCTCCATTTCCCTGCGGGGTGGTTATGCGGGGGCAGGCAAAACGTTCGTATAAAGCTCTCTACGCGTGCGGCACGGAAATGGGCGAGAGAGAGGCCCGCCAAGGGGTCAGAAGGATTTTCTGCACTTGGATTCGTGCCGCGAGGAGAGAGCCGCCATTTCTCCGCTTCGTCTCTCTTTCATCGCTTCTGGCCCTCCTACCACCGCCTCTTCTTGCTCTCTCTCTCTCTCTCTCTCTCTCTCTCTCTCCCCCTCTCTTTCTCTCTTACTTTCTCTCACTGCGCTCCGTGCCCCCACCTGCCTCTTTCCCGCTCGCACCGGGCCACCCCCGCCCACCTTTTTTGCGCATCCATTGCTTTTCTCTCTTCGCCGTTGATCCCGGATAAACAAAGGAGCGGCCGCTCCTAAGTATCGAGAACGCGAGGCTCTTCGGTATTTTCGAGCAAAGCTCGTCGACATTTTTTTATTTTCTCTTCGCCTCTTTCGTTCGCCCGTTCGTTCGTTCGGTTAGCTCGCTTCGTCTTTTCATGGAGCAGCCGCACGGATACGCAGCTAGCTATCGCGGGCTCTCTACACCCGTCGCGAGCGGATGTATTCAACATTACCAGCGATTTCCGGGATTACCTTGGATACATTGGGAATTTTAAGTTCCCGGCCGATGGTATCGGAGTGGCGGAATAATTCGAGTCCGATGATCAGGGATTTATACCGCGAACCTAGTTTCTCCTCTCGGCTCGGTTTACCGGATCCTGAATCCGTTCGAAATGGTTGAAAGGGGATGGACGGTCAGGGTTTTCTATGACAGCACCGCGTTAAATACACCAGTTATTCGCAAACGCCTGATATATGTGGATTCCCCTTGCTCGGAATGCTGAACCCACGACGGTTTTCAGGAGAATTCTAATGCGTGACAAAGTTTCTTTTGATCGAGGGTGGCTACTTTCAGGGACCACTGCTGAAAGGTTTGGTCTTTTATCGCGATGATGCTTCTTTCAAGCACAATTTTATGGTTTATGTCGTTTATAAATCTATGTATATTTACCCTTCTAGTTTGTACATCTTCCAGTTTTTAACACGAGCCCTGGTAAAACAGTATTCGAACATGTTTTAAACCGCAGTTACCTTTTTAAAGCTAGATTAAATGACTTGAATTTTGTTTAAATATTAAAGAGACTAGTTTACTGTACAATTACAAAAATACCTTCTTTTTTATTAATTTTGCTATCGCTTGGTCTGGCAAAAAGAATAAAATATTTAACTATGTTTAAAATTAACATTTTTAACTAGAATATAAAACTTGAACTTTTTTGTATGAATCTGGAACGATAATAGGTCTCGGTAACTTTCCAAATTTCTGTTGCATTTAACCTGATTCATTTAAAAATTTCTCAAGGAATAAAATGGGGACACGCAATTTTTTAACAGTACATAAAAAATTAGATATTATAAATCGATTAGAAAAATGCTGAAGGAATGGTACAACTATACGTGAATTTAATACACATTTTAATCAATGAACCTTCATATACTACATCATTTTGAAAAACTTAAATTATATTGTATATTCAATACGTACATTATTTCTTTTTTTCAATAAATTTCAGATATGTATAATTGTAACGGGTATCAAATTATTTTCACCATTTCAAGCAGACTACAAATTCCGATATTTCGTCATATTTGATAACCCGGCACCGCTGAGGATATTATTCATACTGGCTTATCGAAATTGTACTGTACTCAGATTTCGCGTGATTATTACTATAATTTTGTTGGCATAAAGAAGCTTTTTGGATCGTTTCACATCAAAACGTCTTTACAATTTCAATCATTAATTTCGGTGGATACTACTATCGCGTGGATACACGAAGTGAATTATATAGCAATACAGAAATGGTGTTACCACGCGTATTACCTCTTTA
This sequence comes from Megalopta genalis, assembly GCF_051020955.1. Classification (NCBI taxonomy): domain Eukaryota; kingdom Metazoa; phylum Arthropoda; class Insecta; order Hymenoptera; family Halictidae; genus Megalopta; species Megalopta genalis. The sequence goes on along the minus strand of NC_135018.1, from coordinate 4,307,046 downwards.
TATATAATATACGTTCGAGCAACACCAAGGCTTGACCTGGTCTGAGAACATGTGTACAAAATAACTCGGTCTAGCGTGATCCATAACAGGAGAAGCAATAGGATTTTTACGATTCATCGTATTTCAACGGTCGTTGTCACAAGAAAAAGATCTAACCATAATTGAATAAGAATCCACGAGGTACAGAGGAGAGCCTATGCAGCAGCGATAGTAATTCATTTCAGCCGAAGACCGTGACTAAAAATCTCGGGATGTGGAAGCCGTCTCTCCAGCCGCGGATCGTTCTCCGTGTTTCATTTCATGTATCATACGTTCGCCGGAAAGCAGCGTCGAATAAAAAGCCGTCCAGAAGAAGGCGAAGTAAGAAGTAAGAAACGGGACGAAGAGAAAGAGGAAGTGGGAGAGGACCGCGGGCTGAATGGGAGGAAGAGGAAGGGCAGTGCAAGTAAGGGTTGCGAGAGTCGGCGTAGGAAGCCCACCGCGGCGAGGAGGAAGAAAAAAAGAACCGCGGACGGTCGCATTATTAGCACGTCGAATGCTCGGAAACTTTAGTTAGAAAAGCACATTCATATTTCAGGCTGAATGGTATTATGAGAGCGGAGGGACAGGGCCGCGTGAGCTCACGATAACGAGGTTGTCACGACGTTCCCGCTCAAGGAACAGACGCGGCAGGAGCGAGAGAACGTTCGAGAGAAAGAGAGACTGTGAGAGTGGGAGGGAGGAGAAAAAGAGTGAGAGAGAGAGAGAGAGCAAACGACAAAGAAAGAGAGGAGAGAGCCGGGACAACGGTAGGAAGAGGGCCGGGAGCGTGTGCAAGAGGCTTGAAAAAGAAACGAAAGAGAAAAAGGACAACGACATTGACGCGAACCACCGACAACGACATCGATGGAGCAGGAAAAACGCCGGAGGTAGGGAGCAGAGGAGACTTCTTCAGGATCCTTGGTACACCCCCCGGCTCCGGGACGCACTACTGAAAGGAACAACTCGCCGAGGAGGAAGAGGATTGAAAAGTGCCGCGACTGAAAGCCCGATTATTTTCCGCTCCTTGTCGTTCCCGCCTAATCAGCGAATTAAAGCAAGCCTGCGGGGGCTACCATCTGTCTTCTGCATCGGCTCGGCTCGTCTTCTTCTACTTTCTGGTGAACACCGACCGCTACGCAACCGACCTGCTACACCCACCCACAAACCCGCCCCCTTCGCGGTCCGCGCGGGGGAGGAAGTTGATTGTGTCGGTCTCCACGGACACCGAGACGGATCGACTCCGGAGGAAACAGAGGATCCGGGATCCTTCGGTGAAAAGTCACATTGGATGACCATTGTGATCTCGAAATTCTACTCTAATTTCCTTTCTGGGACCGGACGGTCTTGTCCGGGATGAACAGGCGCGGTGCGTCGGCGAGGTCCTTAACCCGAGAAAGATAACCTACGTCGCAGAGGCGCCTGCGAAGACTGTTGATTTTTGTTAATTTTTCATAGAGGTCTAGTGATTTAAATTTAAAATTACTTAAAATATAAAAAAATATAATATAAATGCATTTTATTTTTACAATAATGCCAAACCTTTAAAATGACTAGATTAACTTAAATAAATATCCATTGTTAGTATAAAATTGACGCCTTAGAAAAGCATGCGCCTCTGAAGCGTATGGTTATCTTTTACGTACGTTGTCATATGGTTATCTTTCTAGGGTTAAAGTTGATCGGGCAAGAAGTTTTTGGAAATCATTCTGATGAATCATGAGTATTCGATTTATTCTTTTTGGTATTTTACATATGCCGATTGTTGGATTTCGTTATCATAGTAAATGATCAAAGGGGTTGATACGCGTTAAGTTTGAAGAGTTGGACATCAGGCTCGAACTCGTTCGTGTTGTTATTATGTGAACAGTGATCAGTGATCATTATGTGAACAGTATCTTAACTCAGCGTTTTAAAAGCAATGTTTAGATAGATACATAATTAATTAGATTTTGGCTATTTAAGTTGACGGCTATTGAATTATTTAGTTGTTGAACTATTTTAGTTGATAGCTGTTGAAGTGAACCTAGTGAAAAGACTAAATAAATACTAAAAAGTTGTCTAAATAAAGCATCGCCATCTGTGAATGTCAAATAATTAAGGAACCATATACAGTAACATTTTTAGAAGCGAAAAAACTGGAATTAATGGCTGTGATTACTTGAACGACTTTTCATCAAAGTATACTTTAATAGTTTTATCATTTGATATATATAATTCACACTAATAAAAAGTTAGCCGAAAATTATATATATTTTTAGAAAGTATAGTAACGATAAATAAATTGTTTCGCAAAGGATAAACGAGGCAACAAGGACAATCTCGAATCTGTCAGTAAAATTGTTAGATTGAAATAACGTTTTGTTTAATTTCTGACTTTTGAGGACATGTTGCAAGCGTTATGGATATTTTACATTGCACTTGAGAATTATTGAAAGTTAAGATACATTTTTACGTTACGTTATTCTTCCATTTTTTGTCCCTTCTATGAATTCTCTCCTGCAGTATTCCGTATTAATGTAACATTTTATAATCCGTAATTTTAAATCAATTACACTGTAAATCGTAATCTGAATTCATTCACATCGTAATTCGTAAGAAAATACAAGATAATTCATTTACAATGTATTTGAATAGTAATACAATTGAATTGCTTTGTAATAATAATTCTTCGAGTAGTTCGATCGTAATTCTGCACAACTCTGTTTAGAACTATCAATCCGTCCATGATACTTCGGAATTGTAAAATATAAATCTGTAAAATGACTGCAAAAAAGATTGGATCTATTTAAGTTATCATTTTTTTTTTTTAACTTTGATTCCTCACTGCGCGGCGAGACCCCTTGAAACATCGCAACGGAATTGCAGCGAAACGAGAGGCCGGGACGCGTGTGCGTTTATCCGTCGCGGAGCCAGCGGCTCGTGAACTAATACGGTTAAACGTCTGCAAGAAATTGCGGGATGGCGTGAGTTTTCTATGGGCCGAGCCGACGGGGGTTGGTTAAAAGGGATTGGGAAGCGAGCCGAGGGGGCCCCCTGTAATTCGCGAGTAGAGAGCTGGCTTAACGGCTCGTGGGAGTTTTCGCGCGATAGCCGGGGCCACTCGTGTTTAATGTAAATTCGCAAATTGGAGGAGCCTGGGTAATCAACTAACCACCAACGAGTAACTCCGGTAAACTCATTGAAATAGTTCATAACTTCGCCGCTAGTTTTGGAGTTCTGCCCGGGCCAACTTCCGCGGAATTTCCCACATCATACCAACCGACCGACTGGCCCGGCATTGTTACGACGTTCCTGCCAACTTCGCCGCACCGTTTTCGCCACAGTTCGACGATACACTCGCGAAATCTCGGGGAAACGCTCCCTTCGCCTCCGCTTCGATCGATTACGTGCCATCGTTCTTATTACGTTACCCGTGGTTAAAGGCACGCTAAAATTTAGGTGTCTACAAAATTATCGGAAATATTCCCCTTTCCTAACAAAATAAACGAGAAAGGTGACTGCGAATTTTGCCGTTCGTTAATAGGGTCCTTCGAGATATGAAAATAGTAGAATGACAGGGTAGCTTTTATTTCAAATTTCTGAATTTTTCCGTGGCACCTTCTGCTTTCTACAACAGTTACATTTAATAATAAAAATACACTGTGCAAATGTTTAGCACGGTCGGATACATTGTCCTTAAACTTAGCGAACGAGATGCCGATCAAATTGCTTTTTCCAGATTATCTTCTAAGTTGTTGGAAATAACGTTATTACTCAATTGGATCTTTCAACTGCTGTCTCAATTTTGCCGCTTATCAGTATTTACTATCAAACATAAGAAAAACGACTTACATTCTCGTATTAACACTGAACCTACGAAGGCGCCGATAAAAATGGCGGAAGGTCTAAATAAATACAGTCTTTTCGCCGTTGATACGCAATAACATTCACTTTCGGATCTCTGTAGGTTCGGTACGATTTTTACTGAGGTCGGTATAAGCTACGGGACACAAACTGAAGGTTCATCCCTTAGGTTTCTTGTTTCGACGAAGCGATCGAAAACGAGTTTGCGGGTAAAGTTCACTGAACCGTTCCGCGAAAGGATTAAAGCGCCCCGGAGTATATTAAAACCGTGAAGCACGATTTAGGGATATCAATCACCGTCGTTTATTGGACCAGCGGAGAGAAAGAAGATCCGCCGAAAGAACGATGAGAGACCGGTGCCAGGACACCTGACCTCGGAAGCGAAGCCAATCGAATCGATTCGCAATCCCGTCGCGAGATTCTTGGCACGGATCCAGCGACCGCCGTGAACCGGCCCACCTCGAGCAACCGTGTAAATGAATAAAACCGTGGTCTGGATGAAGAAACCGAGCGCGCCTCACCGCGGGAAATCAAGAACATCGGGATCCTCGAGTATCGCGAATCAACCGACGAGAAAACAAACGAGCCAGCGGTGTTCCCCGATAAAATCGGGACGTTCGAGATTCGTTCGAGTGGAACCGCTTCTTCTTCTTCTTCTTCGTCCACGAACTAAGTTTTTCGAACGATTCAAATATCATGGGAACAACTGAAAAAATCGAACATTTTCGTTTTATCGTCGAATGATTTAAACCGAGTTGTTTATTTAACGCTTTGAGCGTTTAACGCTGTGTAGAACGGAAACAAATGTAGCAAACACTTTATGCAGAACTTTCATCGACTTCTCGGCTTGAACAGGATGGAATTTACAAGATTGGAATTTACAAGTGAACACACTATTTATCAAAATTGCGTGAATATTCCACGATCTAAAGGATGCAAAATGGAGAACTATTTTTAAAATACATGATCTTTTCTATCACTAATACGATCATGTAAATAAATTTTTAATGACGTTATTTATTTAAAAAATATGTGTGAAAGATTTTATATTATATTATATTATATTATATAAAAGGATTTATGTAACTCGAAATCAGGAAATATCAATTTTTTGCATATAAATTAAAAACGAATTGACAAGTTCAATTTTATTGATTTATTTTATTAATCTATTTATTGCATTTTATTGAAGGAAAACAACAGAGCAAGATGTTTTTGAAACATTATGATTAAAAAACATAATAAATCGGTATGTGAATTCAAAGTTATACCGAACCACACAGAAGATTAATATACATTTTCACAATACATTTAAAAATAGTAATACTGTGTACGCTAATATTTTGATTTTCAACAGTCAACGGTGGCACCCGAAGTACTAAATAATCAATTTTGCTCTTAAATGAGACCCTAACGCAAAAGCAACTCGCCAAAGTGATCCCTTGATCCACTTTCGCTGTCGCGTTACGGATTCGCTTGCAACGTTCACCTTGCCGTATGAAGACATTAATTTCCCGAGCGTACGGTGCACAATACACCGAACACTCAATAGAAAACAGCCACTTCCAGTCCGAAGAAGGTCATGGCATCATCTGATGCTGGTCCATCAGAATATTAGTAGAGATATATCCCCAGTCTGGCGGAGTCCAGTGTTTGGGGTACAACTGGAGTGTGCCCGACAGAATTAAGGAAACCGAGAGCAGCCGGCTATCTCATCAGATTAAAAAGTTTCAGAAACGTAAATAAATGGGCTGCCGTGCACAATGAGAAGACGCTCCACGGGGATGTAAAGAAAAAAAAGAAGAAGATGACGAAAGAAAAGAGGAAGGTGGAGAGGAGGGCGAAGTGTAAGAAGAACCGGTGGTGGAAGAAGAAGGAGAAAGAGAAGAAGGTGGAGCACGGTGGTTGGAGTAGCAGAGGCAGCAACAATGGAGAAGCAGCACCAGGACCAACGACAGGCGGCAAGCAACAACGATGCCAAACAGCGGGGGACTGCCCGTCGGCTGTGGGCTTGCGGATCCGCTCTTAGTATATTGGAATCAGCCTCCCTTTAGCATCCATACCGTGTTCCCTGTCGTCTCCGCTCGTCGTCCTCCCTTCCGTCTTGCCTTACCATTCGCTCCCCTCTCCCACTCCATCTACCTTCCGCACCCCCTCACCCGGTCCTCTGCCCCGCGACTTCTTGGTCCTCTTGACAGGGCCAAACTCATGCCTCTACTTTTGGATTCCCCCTCCTCCCGGCTCTTTTGCTGGATGTTTTTTGTTGGTCCTCTTCTTGCGTCGCTTTTCGTATTTCATTATGCGGACCTATCCTCTTTTTCTCTTCTTGACTTCCACCCCGCCCACTCTCCGCTTCTCACTCTTTCTCTCTCTCCCCCTCTCTCTCGCTCTCTCTTCCTCTCAATCTCCTTCTCTTTCTCTCTCTCTCTCTCGCTCTCTCTTCCTCTCAATCTTCTTCTCTTTCTCTCTCTCTCTCTCTCTCTCTCTCTCTCTCTCTCTCTCTTTCGCCTTTTTCTTCCACGCGATGTTTTTGTACTCACCCTTTATTGCCTTTTGGTTTTATACCCTCCACACATTTAGCCCTTAGTTACCGTTTTTTGGAAGCTTGCGGTGACTTCGGCCCCTGGTTTACTGTATTGCCTTCGCTCCAAGTGTTCCCCTTTTTATTTCTGCGTTTATCTTGGCGAGCTGCGCTCCTCTCCACCTTTTCTCCATGCCACATTATAATTCCGTGTCATCTCTTTTCAGTATTCATTGTTTTCCTTTTTTTACCGATTCACTTCCGTTCTAATTGTTTCCTGTCGGGGGTTGGAAGCTGTTGTAATTTCGATTTCGGTTTTTGGAACGACTATAAAGAACTGAAATTTTCAGTGCTTTAAGAGACATTTGCAAACAATTTGATATATTGTCCAGAAACTGCAGATTTTATGCACTTGCAGTAATGTTGAACAGGTACGTCGACACTAGGTCACCGGTTACATGTGCTTCTATCCTGTTTCAATATTCTATTTTCATCGATATTCTAATTTCACCGACATTTTGTGCTCGTAGATTATTGAGATACACGATATATATATATTATACTATATAATACAAAATATTTATAATACATTAGATAGTGATGTTCATGTGGATACATTTTGTACATCATTATGAATTGTCCCATATAATTGCGAAATATAAAATATACAATACACAAATATGGATTTAATATCATTGTTGGTTCATACCATATTCTTATAAAATTGACGGGTGTATATGTACAATGTTGATTATGTTTGCCTTACCGACAAATCCACAGTCTAGTTATTGAGCGTGATAATTACACAGCTCACCCCTCTATTATAAACTGCTGAAATTATGATTATGATATCTCATCAGATGATATGATCATGAAATTATGATCTTTCTAGAATGTTTTTAGGTCATCATAAGATAGTGTTGTTATACGTAAACATGGAAAGCTTGGAATGGTTGCACAAAGTGATCAAGGACGTTTGAATGAAAATACCAACACAATTTTTTGTACGGGTTGTCCAGGAAGGTTGGGACTAAACTCTTATACTATGTATTACTGAGATCAAAAATGGATGACCAACCTAAATCCATTAACCTTAAAATCGAGACGAATAAAGATTTTGCAAATTAGCTGTAAAAAGGATAACAATACCATTAATAACGCGAAGCAAATTTTTATTATGATTAAATGAAAGAAAATAATTAATGTTAATATTTTTATTATTTCATTTAATTCTTTTAATTTTTATTCCTTTCATAATGTTTTTTCTTTAGTTATTCCGTGGTGCTATCTATTGTTTATTCATGAAGAAATCAACTGTATCGATTTATCGACCTTACTTACTTACTTTCAAGGAAAAGTGGACTTACACTGATTGTCTTCTGAACCGTCCGTATCCATTTTATAAACACCATACGAAACAAATATGGTAGACCGAAAAGCTGTCTCCACTTGCTTGGCACTTCGTTAAAATTCCGCGGCCATTGTAATTTGCAAAGACCGATCGTATCTTGTTCATTTAATTTTCTTTTCCTTCAAAACGTATTTTGTCGGGTATCCTCCCTGTTTCTCATTTTTTTGTAGTGCGCGTACATTCCCGTTCACATTTCTTCGTGCCTTAAATTTCTTTCTTTCCAGCTCTGTCTCTCCTCTCCGGCTCGATTCCTCCGGTGTGTCCCCCAGTTTCTTGTCTCCTTTCTTTCCTCAGCCCTATCCAGCTATCCAGGACCCTCGACCACGTACACAAAGCCCACGGGTCCCCGGCTTATATTATACGAGAGATACGAGATAGCCGGCCCATCCTCGTCCCTGCACCCCCGCCCGCGTAGCGAAACTCACGGTGACGTTCGAACGCGCCACTGTACAAGGCCTATTGGCAAACTTTGCGAATCTTGGATCACGCCGGATTAGCTACCTCCAGCAATATCCCCGAAGCCCGTGGAATTCTATGAAACGCCTCGGCTCGTTGGGGGAGGACCCATCGCTCTTTCCAGCCTTCTCGATCCATTCAAATATTCTCCGAATCCGCTCCATTCTTCGGCCGGGCTCTCGCTAATTTTCTAGAAAGGTGATCGGGAAAATAGCTTGTGCATTAAACCGTGGCGCTCGAATAGATTAAGAGGATTAACGGTGGAAACGAAATGCCTCGCGTAAGGAAATGGCATAGTTTAGTCTTTCAGGGATCGGTTTCTGTTTTGGGCTTCTGCGCGTTGCTGTCGGCAGTCATTAGGTTAATGTCTAGTTATAAGCACAGCGGAACCAGAGCTGGATAAAATAGTGTTTTAAATGGAAAATAATAAATAGATATTTGATTTTAGATCGTGCATATATTTCTGGAAATGAAACAGTTTGTTCGTTGTAAAAAATTCATAAGATAATATTTCAAATGGTATTTTATTTGTAAAACACTGAAAATATTTGTGCCATATAGTTCGGAATATTTTTTTTATTTTATTTATTATCATCAAATATTATTATTTTCGCAATATAAAACGAACGAAGTGCTTTTACTCTGCATTAGAAACGTGCATAAAAGATGCACTTTCTTACATGCGAATAGCTGTATTTAAAGAGACAATTTTCTTTTCCAAACGTTATGAGTTTTTACGTTCTCTCGTTTCACTTTACGTTGATCGTTTCCAATAGCTTCGATTTAATATCGTACAGTTTCTAGTCATTTTTAGTATTAATAGACGAACGAAGAATTTTTTTTAACGAAATCTTTTCCTCCGCTTCGTGAAGAAAATGAGCGGATCGTATTTTTGTCAAACAACTGTTACTTCATAAATCATGAATTTTGTCAGGAAACGTTTGTTTATCTTAGTACACAATATCATGCAGCGGAGCCTCTATTAGCTAAACGTCCGATATCTACCCTCTTTATTGTTCGAACATCCATATGCAACACAATTCATCGTACAATATTCTATTATCCGAACAGCCATATTTTATTCATTTATTTTAACTGGCAAAGTACTTTTACAGTAGGAATTTTATGTTAAAATGATAGTGACGATTTTCTGATGACTTCAGAGATTCTCCTGTACATTAAAAAGTGCAGTTAATTTTTATCAACACCTACGTTGTTGCACCTTCTAAGTAATTTAATCGTTTCATTTATAGACTAACGACGAGTTTTCTTAGTTGCATTCGAAAGAGTCGAACACGATTTCTCGACAGACTTAAATCGATTAGTGGATATCTTATGGAATGGAGTCGGGTCCAGCAGGCATGGGCAAGTCATTTCGGCCGCGGGCCACAGGCTCTACTACTCCATGTATTAGGTCTACCGGAAAGTTCTGTCTGATAATATCATTGCAAATTTCGATAGGTATGCACATGTTCATTTGAGACACATATTTTTGAAAAATGTTGCTCACAAATTGCCATCACGCTGGCAAGTGGTCATAAGTAACGACGGAAATTATATTGTACAATAATTATTACTAAATTTATGAAAAATCTATTATCTCCTTTCATTTCTCAAACGGACAGAACTTTCCGGTAGACCTAATATATATAAATTTTCGATTTCGTTACAATTCTTTGTAAGTAAACATAAAAATGTCATTCTATTTGGACTAGCTGTCAGATTCGTGTCAATAATTGTATCAATATCCATTAAATGTTCAAAGTCCTCAGTTTGGAATATTGAAAATTTACCAAGTATCGATATCAACGTGTTAAACGAACAAGAAAACGCAACAGAATAAACGAGTGAAACAATTGCTGAAGGACTGAAAGTGGAAAAATACGATGTTGCACCTATTGTTTCGCTGTCTCCACCGTTCTATTCATTTGAGGTTGAATGCTATCGATGTCAGTGGCCGGGAATCGTCATCGGCGACTATATTTTATAACGCTGACAAGAAGTAACAACAAATTTTGTTTCAATCCCATATATTTATTAGGTCTACCGGAAAGTTCTGTCTGATAATGTCATTGCAAATTTCAATAGATATGCACATGTTCATTTGAGACACATATTTTTGAAAAATGTTGCTCACAAATTGCCATCACGCTGGCAAGAGGTCATAAGTAACGACGGAAGTTATATTGTACAATATAAATATTACTAAATTTATGAAAAATCTATTATTTCCTTCCATTTCTTAAACGGACAGATCTTTCCGGTAGACCTAATATATTGCTACACGCAACATGGACAGCTTCGCATGGATCACGGAAGACACAATGTCATATCGGTTCTCGTGTCGCGTGAGTGTATGATGGACGAGCCACGGGCTGCGACTCGCTCATGCCTGGAGTACGGGAAACTGATAAACCAACGAAATCAGATAGAATGGAAAGCCCTGTAAAGTGAATGAGGATCGGGCACTGCTCTCCTGTCATTCCCGCAAGAATGGGCCGAGACCGGCTGTGAGAAGTTGTCCAAGTAAATTACACTTCCTTTTTTCTGCGATCCGCCGAAATATAAGTTCTGATCAATCTCTCGCTACCAAAAGCAGTCTGTTGACTCTTGCTCAACAAGTTGAAATTTCTGGATGATCCTTGTGCCAGTGAATTTGTGAAATGAATGACTGTTTGTCCATAATATTACGTTTTAACCCTAGAAAGATAACCATATGACAACGTACGTAAAAGATAACCATACGCTTCAGAGGCGCATGCTTTTCTAAGGCGTCAATTTTATACTAACAATGGATATTTATTTAAGTTAATCTAGTCATTTTAAAGGTTTGGCATTATCGTAAAAATAAAATGCATTTATATTATATTTTTTTATATTTTAAGTAATTTTAAACTTAAATCACTAGACCTCTATGAAAAATTAACAAAAATCAACAGTCTTCGCAGACGCCTCTGCGACGTAGGTTATCTTTCTCGGGTTAATTAAAATATAACACAGGTTTTAAAACTTCAGTTTGGTCTGTCTTTCGTAATATTGCGCTGTACTTTTACTACTAAATATTTTTTCTGCAATTTGATTTCAACGTATGCAATACAATATTCAACCACTGTGTACCGAAGTATAGAATTTTGGAATGTCTTAATGGTTAATTGGACAACTCTGTCCCTCGCTAGTTAACACTTTAGTAAAGCGACCTTGACGGTTTTATTGATACTACTTCAGAAGAAGTTATTATCACGTAATATCAATCCGAAGGATATGTCGAATTATGGATCAAATTATTGTTGCCTTTGAGAAATTTTTTTAGAAATTCTCAACTGATCTTCGAATAGGGCTATTGGAAAACAGTCGGTAAACAAAGTGTTAATGGAAGGTCCAACTGCAATACTATTTTTCCCGGTATTGCGATTGTGGAAACTTAAAAAGTCGCATTAAAAATCAAATAAACAAAATTGTAAACAAACGAAGTTTCCAAAATCACGCGTTCAACTATGCTTAGTAATGTTACGAACATAAATAAGGGCGTTCATCAAACAAATTGCAAAGATTGTCGTGAATTAGAAAGGTTCGAAAAGAATGCTATATTCAGACTCTGAAAAATATTTCGTCAAAGAGCTATGAATTACGCGCAAATGAAACATTCCTTGCTTTCATCAAAGCTGGCAACACAGCTTTGCATTTTTAACATTTTCCTGTTATTCTGGTCAATCAAGACGTGTAAGAGATGAAGTTATTCAAAAACAAAACCAGTTATTTATTGAAACGCTTAGCATCGGCAGACAATAGTTATCGAAGAACCACGAACCACCAGCAACGCTGTGTAACAAATCTCGCTGACAAATCTTCGCGACAACACTGTCCCCGAAACCAGTAGTTTAGCAACAACGTTTCGCACCAGCCAGCTGTAAATAACGAGACATCGTTGCGGCGATTTGTTCACACAGCCGTGTTGAACGGTGTGTGTTCGTCAAGCCATTTCTTTCGGAGGTCGAAAACGGTTTGTGCGCCGACCGATACGAAAACGTCGCTACGTAAAAAATTCGATATGCGGTTTTCAGAAGTTTCTCGTGCAATTTTCACGGGGCTAGGGACATAGGTGCGAACAAAGTGGGATAGCCAGGGCGACGAGGAGCAGAGAGAGAGAGAGAGAGAAAGAGAGAGAGAGAGCGGGCGGGAGGGAGAGAGGGAGGGAGCGAGACTGAATGAGAAAAAGAGAGAACGAACGGGAGGAAGGGAAGTTCAACGCGAAGCTGTCGGGCGCGAAAGCCAAAACCGCAGAATGAAATTACTCCTGCTCAATCGTTTATAACTGTAGGATAAACGGATTAAATCGTCGGCGCACAGCTCGCAGTTTATTTGTCATCGTGCGCAGAGTTCCGTCCGATGACCACCCTTTGTTTGTGTACCAAAAGTCGCGCGACCTTGACATCCGATGGCGTTTTCGATAGTTTCCGAAGGATCGTTAATCATCCTTTTGCTGGAGGTCAGATCGGCGCGAAGGTATGGATTTTATTGTTCATATGTGACGATCGACGACCTTTATGCACAGATTTTCATACATTATCATTGTACCTGTTGTAGATTAACTTCGTACAGAGAAAAGAATTTGCATTTAAAGAATTTATGTGAATGTTTCGTTCTGCATAAAGTGCTTGTTAGATCATTGTGGGTAAGCAACTGATTGCGATTCCACAGCATTGATTTATTCTGTGTTGAATCCTTTTGTGTTTTCTAATGGAGATGCATTTTGTTTTACACAATTTTATAAATATGGCGACTATTAGCGACCAATGGTGGCACAAGAAATATAATGTGTATTTGACTATTTTGGGTATTTCACTATTTTGGGTATTTGACGAGTCAGTTTGTGATGAGTCGTACCTGTGAGACAGTATAAAAGGTAATGACCTACTAATGTATGTCAACTACAATCGTGTGCATAATCTTTGTAAACTGTAAATATTAATTTTAATGTTGAACTAAATGATGTATATAAAATGACAACACACGAGAAATGAGATTAAGATACATAGCAATGCAAATACTATCTCAATTGAACATCATTAATAAATCGATTTTACGGATTTACAAAAAAAAAATGTATATATATATATATATGTGAAAAACAGAGCAGTAATAGCATTGGCAGGAACAATTAATGGGCAGCTTAAATGATTTAAAAAAAGCCAATACCATATCTTTAATCTATCAAAATTATTAAAAGAAAGATCAACTTTCTGGTTGGTTTTATTTCTCTCAATCGTATATTGTGCGACGATCCGCAGTCTTTTCATGAATGCATAAAATCCGTAGTCTTAGGTTGCAGATTTTGTGCATTCGGGACAAAATTGAGTAGAAGAAGTTTCAACTGATAAGGTGATTCAAAGATTGGTTCTTCAGAGGAAGAACCAATCGATGAACCGATGAAAATCATTGGTCCAATCATTAATCACTATTTGTCTGCGACTGTGTAACAATAGTCTGAAACGTTGGGGCTTACCGCAGCAAACCCTCGAATGGTTCCTTTCGGGAGTATTACTTAAACGTCGCCTATCGGAGGTTTTTTACGCGACACTAATTACTCCTTAGCGACGAACGCTTTCATTCCCGCGTGTCCCGGCATTCCTCGGATCCCCGTCCGTGCGCAACGAGAAAAGAATCATTTAGCCGACCGCCGGTGAAGTATTGAAGGCATTACACGTGTACGTAACGAACCTACCGACTGAAGTGAAATATTACAAAAGCCGGCACGAGGGCTTTTTCATCCGGAAGGGGGAGGCTTTCCGTTTGCGAGCCACTTAAATGGCCGAGAAGAGAGAGAAAGAGAGAGAAAAAGAGAGAGAGAGAGGGGGAGGGGGGCAGAGCCAGGGTGGTATATGCATTACAGACTCCCCTGTAAAAAGAGTCCTGCGTACGATAACCAAACCGCGGCAAGCTGTAAATCCCCAAAGTAATCACTGCGAAGTGGCGTGTTCATACATTTACGCGCTGATAGGTAGTCGCCGATGACGATTCGCGACCACTGACATCGATAGCATTCAACCTCAAATGAATAGGACGGTGGAGACAGCGAAACAATAGGTGCAACATCGTATTTTTCCACTTTCAGTCCTTCAGCAATTGTTTCACTCGTTTATTCTGTTGCGTTTTCTTGTTCGTTTAACACGTTGATATCGATACTTTGTAAATTTTCAATATTTCAAACTGAGGACTTTGAACATTTAATGGATATTGATACAATTATTGACACGAATTTGACAGCTAGTCCAAATAGAATGACATTTCTATGTTTACTTACAAAGAATTGTAACGAAATCGAAAATTTATATATATTAGGTCTACCGGAAAGTTCTGTCCGTTTGAGAAATGAAAGGAGATAATAGATTTTTCATGAATTTAGTAATATTTATTGTACAATATAATTTCCGTCGTTACTTATGATCTCTTGCCAGCGTGATGGCAATTTGTGAGCAACATTTTTCAAAAATATGTCTCAAATGAATATGTGCATATCTATTGAAATTTGCAATGACATTATCAGACAGAACTTTCCGGTAGACCTAATAAATATGTGGAATTGAAACAAAATTTGTTGTTACTTCTTGTCAGCGTTATAAAATGATTTTACGATTTGAAACCGATAAATCAGAGTATCGTTGTCAGCTTTTTTAGAACGTATGAAATTTTTGTTTACTATGTATGCGATTATTTAGTATCCTAATCCGTTGTTTTTCTATGTTTTAGGTAAGTCCAGAGTCATTTTAAGAACACATAACGACCTGATTTTGTAAGTACATAAAACGTACATAGATAATTAATACTAATGACAATAATAATAACTACATGGATACAAAGTTTCAATAGATACTTCAAAACTATAAATCGTTGAAATTTGTTTAGGATCCATTGAACATAATTCTACAAATTCAAATTTTGCTAGAATGTACTTGTCAGATTTCGAGCTTTTATTTCTGAAATCGCACAATGACAGTATATACATCAATCGTCACAAATGAAACACATATGATCAAAAAGGAGATTCATTTTAGACCATAAACGTTTGATGGTTGCCAACTTTCGGGGTAGGTGATACATAACTAACTGTTTTGTCCGTACGTTCGGTTAGTCGCCTAACGTACATGCGCGGCCGAACTATTGTACGCTCGATTCGCGCTTCCTACGGCAAATTAATGACGTGGAAGGGTCTCTAGTAGTCTTAGAGAACTTTATTTTTTGTGTTGTACTCTCTGCGAGCGCTGGTGGAAGAATGCTCTTCCAACGCTGGAAAGTCGTGGAAGAGCACCCGTGGATGGAGGTAGATTGTTTATTATTGGTCAAGGCACGAATCACCCCTTGGAGGGGGGTGTCTGCCTTGACCCTTGTTGGGGCCTGAGAGGGTTTCCCCAATGGTGGGACCTTTTTATGGCAACACTAACTGCCAATATGCCACGCGAGCTTTTCTCACTACTTGAAATCAAATGCACAAAGTGGGGTCAGTAACTGGTGGTATCAACGAGGAGGGTCTTTCAAAAGGCTCCGTTTTCGTTAAAAATGCGTTAAAAAAATAATATTATTGAATAGAAATTCTTCTATCAACTCTACATCCTACATAAATAGATTGCAAAGTTATTGTCTATGACGACTTATGCACGTATGACAAAAATACAACAACCAATACAACATTTTTAACTTGTTACAGATATTAACAAAAGGTAGAAATCTTTAAGTGACTTATGCTTTCTGCAACAAATGCAAAAAATTTTTATTTTGCATAAAGATCCACGGTCTATACATAAGTCGCGAATCTGGCGGATTTTCTAACTCATTTTTCTTGAAAACAAAGCCATTCGTCCTATTTTTGCACGTAGAATTTTTTGTTGTAGAAAACTCTTCCAGCTGTACCACCTATTTCTGATCACTCTGTATTTTTGCCAGGTAACAGAATATAAGGACGCGCACATTGCGTTCCCAATTGATAGTTACGTGATATGACACTTATCAAGTGGCTATGTTGTGTAGCTAAATGCAACATGTTAACCCGTTCAACGCCATATGAGTTATATTTAACTCGTGTTGCGTACGACACCATCGCGCTAACATTTTACAACACTATTAAAAACTCGACATTTTTGTTAAAGATAAATTCACCCCCAAAAATTAAAATTTATCTTTCGATAATATCTTTCTTCATCCACAGACATCTGAGTCGGTTGCTGTCGGATGCCTTTAACACGTTCCGTGCCGAGCTTTTTTTACTCGAATCTTCACACTTTGATATTTTACTAAAACTTGATGTATTACGTGCAATTATTAATTCTCGTACACATAACAACGTAACAAAAACTTATCAACGCCCATTCTTGCGGTGGAAATTGATTCTTCGGTTCTAAATTTCTTGTAAACAATTTGTTCAGTTCACTAAGTAAACATGCAAGCGTGTACCATCGATGGTACACGTGGCACGGAACGTGTTCATAATTAACGAATAAGACATTACATTTTTGTATTCATAAATAAACAAAAGGCACAGCTAAATAGAACCATTCAACGAACCATTCCGTACCGTAACGTCTCGAATAAGTAGCAAAATTCACGCCTCGACAACGTGTTCGCCACGGTGGCTCGCTTTTTGTACGAGGTCACGTGGCGCTGCTCACTTTCTCGAGCCAATATTCGCGTGACGAAAGAAAACTCGGCGGCCCTTTCGACCGGGAACAACGAGGCCCTGGATGCAGTAATGAAAAACGCCACGAAGGGATGGCTGGTTGATACGAAAAGGTGGATAGACAGTGGCAGAACGGGAACGTTGCTTGGACGGCCCGACGCGGCGGCGTGGGCGGAGACGAGGCACTAGGTGTTCATAACTGCGCGCGTGTGCGCGCGAGGGACGCCCGAACAAGGGTGCGAGAGTAGCCTGGGTATTGTTTGAAATGCGAACACTTAGTAAACCGGCAAGTGAAAAGAGACCAGATGAGAGAAGGAAAGACACATTTCGCTGGTGGATACGTGCGCTTTAGGGGAGCGAGCAAGAGAAGGAGAGCGAGAGTGATAGGAGCCTAGCGACGGGGGAGGGAACGAGAGTAAAAACGAGCAAGAAAAGTACGTGTATCCCCCCATCTAGTCGTCCCCCAAACGAGTGGCCATGGCAAAGGCTTTTGCTTTACGCATTGCAATTTTCCTGTCGGAGCTTCATCCTCTTCCTCTCTCTTTCTCTCGCTCGCGGTCTCTCCTTCTCGCTTCCTCTATCTTTTTTTTTCGTCCTGCTGAAATGTTGATGGACACGCGGCAGCGTTATCACGAAATATCTGTAATTGCGATGATATTTTTTTTAAACGCTTGTAACCAACCGTACCTGAGCGATCTCGTTTTCGCGGCGGGGTGTAATAGAGGGGACGTGAAAATATTTCAGCCTCGTTTGCGCAGCTATCGTGTGATTCGAGGCAAATCTTTCGCTGTTCTACTCGTTTGTTTGCGATTATGCCAGTAGCGATCGCGTGGTTTTTCATTCCATTGGACTCGATTAGAACCAATTTCTTTCGGATTCTTTATCTTATATTTTCACATTCGTCATTTGACATCTAACGGATACTGTGCATTCGTTCGTTCTCAACGCCCTGTACTAGAATTTCCTTTGGCGACTCTATTAAAGCAAATTCAATTTACCGTCTGTTTTGTGCGTTTCGAAGCTGTTTCACGTTGAAAAATTCAGGACCATAATGCCAGGGAGAACGGTACAAAGCAAATTTTAATAGAAATTGGTTTTCTTTATCGTAACGTATTAACAGTTCGACCAATTTTATATGTTTCAACCAAGTTCACCGAAGAATTTCATAAAACAAATGACATGCATACTTTTGTCTTCACCTCTGTTTTACTTTCAGTAAATTAAAAATACAATTCAATTATATACATATAACTCTTGTAAATACATAAAATTCAATATAACCTTTATTAACCCTTTCGCTACGGCGGTTCAGTCCGCCGTAGCGCCCCTCCTGAACGGAACCACCCGCCGAAATTGTGCACATTGCGCGTGGATAGTGTATTTGGGAAGAAAAGGGATTTTTCTTTAAAACAATATAGTTATAATTTCTGCATAAGGTATAAAGTTATTTAATAGGTAAAAAAAGTTTCATTAACAATGGAAAAAGTGAAGAAATAATATATAATATACAGTAATAAAATAAAACATGATATTCATAATACAAAACATAATACATAATAATTAGTTCTAAAGTTAGTACTTTCGATTTTCTATCCCTTTATGACATGTAACACAATAATAATGGGAAATGCAGGTAGAACAAATATAACTTGAATGGTGTGTCGTTTATTTCGGTCTGTCGTTTGTTTGTTTCGCCAAAAGATTCACGCAATAGTAACAAGAGGCGGTGCAGTCCAAAAATTAGGTCGCAATTTTACCAGCATGTCGGATATATCCGGCGTTCGTCCCCAGAGGGCGATCATGTGGATGTCGGATATATCCGGCGTTCGGCTCCGCGAGTTTTCATATGGATGACGGATATATCCGTCGTTCGGAGCGAAAGGGTTAAAAACAATTACGACATAGAATAGTGGAAATAACTATAACAACAATTCTCCATCGTTTTCATCTAATTTCAAAATTTCTAAAGATACATAAAAGAAATCAGTAAATCAGTAGATCAGTGTGAATTTTCATCCGAGATGCGTGTAAAATTTGAAATTTAGTACATTTCATCGTGAGAGCATAAATGTCCGTAGTCTAGTTACGAAGTATCCCCGTTAGCTCCATATTCGTTGCAAAGAGCGGCGATCGAAGAGAGAGGGTTGTCAACCCCTTGGGCAAACCAGCCGACGTAGCGAAAATCCACGTTTATGGCTTTCACAAGCAGATGGCAGGTATGACTGACGATGGGATGGGCGGTGGAGCGATGGTCCATCGTGAAACGTCTTGCGGATCGAAAATTCGCGACGCTAAGTGCTGGCTGGGTTGTGTGCGCACCTGGTCTAACGACGACGATCATTGTCGTCGTCCGTTGAACAATGACTCGGGTTTTCATCCGGTATATTAATGCCAGTCTTAATGTATGCACATAAGGAGCTTGAAGGGGGCAGCGATCACAATGGGGATTCCGGGATAAATCGTAGGACGGCTTAACCGCTTTGATTTTCATCCTCGAGATAGCATTCTGGCTACCAGATGCTGTAATCTCATCGTTATCGATATTGGATGTGGTAGCGAATCGTTTTTAGGGTTTGATCTATGGATTAAATGGATCGAAGGAGATAACTGTCGAGAGGTTGGATATCTTGTTTGCGTAAGAGCGACTTGGTGGTCCAAGAAAGATTTGCTGATAATGTTACGACGATTACTGCTCAATCTAATCCCAATTTTATTTTCAGTTTCTTTTAACAATTTCGACGTCCCATTTAATTAAATTCTATCGTTTTACGAATGTAGTGCACAGGCGAAGTAATTTGAACACATTATAGGGCAAAAGGTGCCTAATATGAGACCCATTTTGGCTTTTATAGGAAATTTATTTCTTCGTCTTCTCACACGTAAAAATTAGTAAATCTTAAACTTCATTGAATGCACTATACAATAGTATTTATGAAAACAATTATACACCAATTTTAAAGATATTTGCAATATAATCGAACGCTTTCGAAAAATTTTCGCAACGCATTTTACAGATATAGTTGCAATCCATTACTACATATGTTTCTAAACATAAATATGCAATATAAAAAATATATTTTCGGAATCGCCTGATCTTGACATAAATTTCTATCCAGGTACCATTGGACTACCTGTTTACTATAAAAATATGCTTCTGCATAAACAATCGCAGCCCAATGATAAACCACCAAAAAAGAAAAGGTTATTTTTATAATATAAATAATATATATTTTCTTTAATCAAGAAACTTTGTTTGGGCAAAAATTATGCTTGTTTAAAGTCATTGTTCAAAATCGATCATTTAGGTCAAGTACCTAAAAATGAACAATTTGGATAACGAAACTAATTTCTATGTAATGATACGATGATAAGCTTAATAAAGAAAAATCGTGCGACGATTGAACATTTAAGAACGAGCAAAACTTGGACCGGAAAACTGATTCGTGTCTCGACTTGGTACGTAAGAGTCGATACGACGATGATCACGACCGATGGGCAAAGGGGCGTGTATAGGGGCTGCGCGAGCAAGCACATCAACCCCCAACAAGCTTTCCACCGTCCGATGGAAAAGGAAAAGCAACGCCGTACGTCGACTTCCGAAAAATAAAATGGCGGCGTTACGGATTTCTCGAGATTTTCTAACCACTCACCGAGTCCCCGACTTTTCATTCGGAGTGCATTTTACTATTAATCCGCGATACTTCTTTGTCTCCTCGCTGCTCCTTTGGTTGGCATACTCACTCCCTCCGTCGCTGTCCTCCTTGATCCCCGTGTCTCCGTCCCTTTCTCGCGGTTAAACGGGTATGTAAATCGTGTGTGAGTGCGTGCGTGCGACGGAATCGTGTGTCACGGTGAATTTAACTTAAGCACGACCGGGGAGGTGTTTCCGAGGCGTCCCATAACTTCGTTTGAAACGTCGCGTGAATGGGAAGCTACGAACAGATTCTTCTTTTTTTCGTCGCAACGTTTTGCCTTGGCTGGAAGGGCAGAGAGCCCAGACGCTATTAATTCTGTTCTATTAGGATTGAAACCCGAAGGAGTTTTATAATGGGGCTGATAATTGAGCGGCGAGCGAACATGCGATATCACGGTTTCATGATAGCATAAATCGGAATCAGTGGAAAAGTTATTCGATACCGCGGAGTACTACATGTGAAAAATTTAGTCGAGATTTTCATTGATATTGAAAAATGTTTTCTCGACGTTCTAAGCAACTTTTCTTACATAGAGCAGAAAAAGTGAATGCTGTTAACCCTAGAAAGATAACCATATGACAACGTACGTAAAAGATAACCATACGCTTCAGAGGCGCATGCTTTTCTAAGGCGTCAATTTTATACTAACAATGGATATTTATTTAAGTTAATCTAGTCATTTTAAAGGTTTGGCATTATTGTAAAAATAAAATGCATTTATATTATATTTTTTTATATTTTAAGTAATTTTAAACTTAAATCACTAGACCTCTATGAAAAATTAACAAAAATCAACAGTCTTCGCAGGCGCCTCTGCGACGTAGGTTATCTTTCTCGGGTTAAATACGCTCTATACTTTTATAATATATCGTATTGGAAATTCTATATAAAATTCTAATTGACTCGTTAAACAGTAGTCGTTATTTGTCGAATAAAATTCTAGAAAAATAAGGATTTTCTTTATTTTTCATTGCACGTATCTTAAATCCGCTTCGAATCTTCAAACGTTGACATATAAAGGAAATTGGAAATACTTTCGTTATCGAAACGTTGACATTGAAATCAAGAGCACTAAAGCATTACCTTAGTATTACTAGAGCATTACCAAGAGCACTAAACTCGTGAGGATGTTTCTAATGTACTTTACTACCTTCTTCGTTTTTGTAAAAAATATGTATTAACACATATTGCTACATAATATTAACCCTTAGCGCTCCGAAGGCTCCGCTACGGAGACATTTGTCATTTGTTCCGTAACTCCGAAGGCTCCGCTGCGGAGCCAAATGTTTTTAGCATACGTTATCGTCGGCGTTACCAATTGTTATCTGTAGTTAAAACGTGCCAAGTCTGTACCATTACGATTAAACCATTTTTTGACCTTTTTTATGGTTAGCAACATGGAGAAAAATAAATGTTATGATGAGAATTTAGAGCCGAGTGATACCGAAGACGTATTTGATTTCGAAGAGTGGAAGACAATGTTGGTTATGATTCTCTGACACTTCAAGTAGTAGTAGCGAAATTATACTACCAGAGAGACGAAGAATGAGAATTATTGAAAGTGAAAGCGAAGATTCGTTACAAGACTTGGATGAATGGCGCGATGTTACGGAAGAATTACATATTCCAGATAGAATACCTTTTAGTGTATTGCCACAGGTCATTGGATCACAAGTTCCTACAAACATTGAACAGCCGATACAATATTTTAAATTATTTTTCACGGACGAATTGGTAAATGAAATTATAAAGGAAACCAACAATTACGCAGAAAATGTTCTAAACTTGAAAGAAATATCTAGCAACTCTATTTGGGGCGAAGTGAATACTGTGACATTTGTCCAAGTAAACCCAGAATACACATGGGAGATTGTTACCAAAGATATCACACCATGGTGAATTACAAAATTAAAAATTTATCTTTTATTTACAATAGGAAAATGTATATTTATAAGATAAATCAAATCAAATGCATTCCCAAGGACGTGTAATCTTTTCCGCTTAAAATAAGACTTCCTTTATCTCAGGCGCTCCGCTCCAAAAATGTGCCGGAGCTGCTGGTAGGCAGTACTCGAGAAACGCGCGGAGCGCTAAGGGTTAAATATTAGTATCTAGTGAAAATTACACACAGACATAATACATAAATGTCAATACTTAACGCAAGATACATAGTAACGTTAGAATTAAGCTCCCTAATGATCATCGTTCAGAGTAGTTCGCGTATATCGCCAGAGTATTTAGTCGTACAGTTTCGGAATCAAAGGTCATTTTAGATACATATATGCATGGATGCAACCAATGCTAATATTACATCTATTTATCACACTGTTAACATATTCCAGCAAATGATTAGACATGAGGTATAGATAGATCATTATAGATCATCAGACATGAGGATTAGACATAATTTATATAGTTGACACAATTTATAGTGAGAATATTTATTGACGGTTGTTCATTGTAAATATAAAATGACAGCATACATCCAATTTTCAGGAGTTCAGGAGTTCAAGAACAACAATTTACACGATTACATGATCAAAACATCGCGATTTTTTAAATATCGAACAACCCAGAACCCTTTACGGCTTCCATTCAAGCGTTAATTAAATGGTTATTAATATAAGTAAAGCCTACCAATTAATCGACCGCGGTTTAGGCAGTCCGATCAATCTGTTAAATTATCGTTATGTTGTATGTTTCTGTAATTTCTTGTGAATCGTTATCTATGCTCTCCTGTGTTAAGCTAAAATATTCACATACCTCGACTTGATATGATTTATACTCTATATTTTGTCAATGACGTCCTTCCCGTAAAATGTAAATAAACAAATAAATAAAATGGAAGGAGTAAACGGCACGAATTTATGGGACAACCTCATACAATAAATTCTTCCTAATTGACCCTCAGTTTGTACACAAAAACGGACAATTTGGGAAGAAAAGATACGATTATTTGAGCCCTGCGGTTCGTTTTTATAGTTACCGATTGTCAACAACTATAAAAACGAGCCGCAAGGTTCGAATAATCGTACCTCCTCTTCCCAAATTATCTATTTTCTTTTTTCAAACTGAGAGTCAATTAGCGAGAATTTATTGTAGTTCGAAATTATTCATCGAGTTTTGAGTACCGTTCTTCGTATTGGCGTGTCGTATGGAAGCAGCGGCACTACCGTCAGTGAGAGATTGCCAGGATCAGCTCGTATCCGACGTATTGGCAGTGAAGTAGCCAGCGGGGGAAAGCCGCGGCGCGGCGGCGTTGCTGTGTCATCGCTAATGAGCGGGACTTGCAGACAACCCTATGTCGAAACAGTGTCGTCCATCGACCCGGAGCGGAGCAACCAACCCTTGGAATATGAAACCACCTGCCCGACCATTAACATTTGCCAGAGGATTCAAGTTCCATTAATTCGGCAAACTGCCGTTTGCTAGCTCGGCGTATTTCGGCCAGACCGACGCTGATTGGGGATTAAAAACGACCTTTTTAACTTGTTCAGGATATCGGAACTAGACAATTAGTCCAACGTTCACAGGAACAAAATCTCTCGAAACGATGCAAACCATCTCTTTTATCGCGAGATCGCGCGTCCAATGTCCGTGGATCTATTACAACGACCAAACTAGACGATTATCTCCGATTTCATTGTTCTTCCCGGCTGTTGCAATTACCACGCCAATGAAAACACATCTGTACGCTATGCTCGTCTAACTATATTTGGATCCTTGTTTTCAATCTCCTGTGCGATATTGTTTCTATCCATTTCTATCGAATAAACGTTTGAATACCCTTTCGCAATAATCTCAAAATAGTCGATTTCAAAAACTGTTTATTTCGATATTATTTAATGTAATGTAATGTAATTTCAGAGTTGTTGTGAGAACAGAACAGAAATTATTTGTTTCTCCGAAAACATGACTAGCGACTAATTTTTTTTGTACTGTTTTCATTGATCTCTTTCGTATTTGTAACAACTTAAAACATATCGAATAAGTTGTACCATTACTCTTAAGAATGTACTGTAAAATATCTGTGCTATTTATTTTCGGGCAGATCTTTGATCTAGAACAATCTCTTTACGACAGTTTGATCGAAAAATCAGTTTGTTCTTTCCTAAATTAGCCGTTTCCTTTGCAGATTCGACACACGCTTCATTTCACCCAATCATCCTCAATGATTAGATACAGGATAATCCAATAACAATAAGGGTGATTCTGCATACAAATAATTGGACAAAAATGTAGAATAATATTTTTTCACCGAAGGCTTCGTTTTCGAGAAAAATTCGATTGAAAAAATAATACTATTGAATAGAGGAATCAAATGACGCGTCTGGGCATGATATATGCCAAATCTACTTCTCGTCGTACTTCAAGCCACGCGAGCTTGGCGCATTTTCCAACTCAGTTTTCTCGAAAACGCAGCCTTAAATGAAAAAATGTTATTCTTTCCTTTCGACTTATTTTTGCATGTAGAATGTCTTTTCTTCCGGTTGTATTACCAGTTACTGACCATGCTGTATATCTTTATTCAAGCTGCTGTTCTAACAAAATGCACACATTTTATATTATATAACATAATAATATTATATAATAATAATTATAATAATAATAATAATAATAATAATAATATTGTAATATATAATAATATTATATAATTTACATATTATTATTATTATTATTATATTATTATATTTATATTATTTACATTATTATTTTAATATTCCGGTCCATAATAATGCGAAGAAGTCTCAAGTGGACAAGCCCTGCAAGAACCAGAGAGAGGCGGGGTTAAGACAAGGAGAGGGAGAGAGAGAGAGAAAGAGAGATAGCGTGCCGAGAGTTTCAAACAAAAGCTTCGACGAGATTGTTTAATACGTGAAAAAGGTAGGGTTAACGACCCGCGGCGAAGGACTGTCATTCAATTACCGTCGAAATTAAATATGGCATCGATAATGGGAGCCATCGTTCCCGAGTAAACACGCCTCTCCTTTGAAGAATCACAAAGCACTTCTTGGTGACCAACTGCGGGGTTGGTTGCTGCCGGAGAACGGGGGGGTGCTGATCAGGAGTAGCACCGCGAAATATGCATCGTTGTTCGCGGCTGCCGGGAACGTTCCGTTTGACGGGACGAATTCTGCATTAAGAGTAAGTCAATTATGCGAGGGAATCGATAATTACCGAACTAATTGAACGAGCCCTTACCGAGCCTGGCCGGGTTATTGATCACCCGAGGAAACTCGAAAGCGCCCACTGTTTTTCCACGCGAGTGTCCTCGTCCATGAAAACGCTCCTTAATCTTTCCCCTTTCTCCATCGAGTCACTCCCTCTCTCTCTCTCTCTCTCTCTCTCTCTCTCTCTCTCTCTCTCTCTTCCTTCTTCTGTCTTCAACTGGCGTCTCTCTCTCTCTCTCTCTCTCTCTCTCTCTCTCGCCCCTTCCCCGGCGCAGTGTACAAGCTGAAGCTGGTGGTCGCGGGCAGAAAGCGCGGCAACTTAATTGCCAGGCCGTATCAAACGTGGCACAACGTCACAAACGCAGCACACCGGATCGTTCATAAAGGCCCCGCTGCTGCTCGGTCGAGGAGGTGGAGCAATTCAATAGGCGACACGAGAAAACGGTCGGGCACCGTTCACTACTCGTTATTAAAAGATTCGTGAATAGGGAAATACGCGGGGGCGAAAGAAATATAAAACCGGGCCATTGTATCCAGCAATTAAAGTAGCTGCAAGCCAACCGGCTAACCCCCGCCCCCGGCGCCCATCGACGTCATTCACTCGGAGCCACTAATTTGTGTTTTAACGCCGCGACCTGGCCCGTGAAATACCCGCCGCCGAACAATCCGCCACAGCCATTACCAACGGGTTCTTTCGCGGCCCGCGACGACCTCGCGCGCACCCTTTGTACCCGACACATCCGTGTATAGGTTCCCGCGACACTTTCCAATGCTTTTCCGGTAATGTTGCATAATTGGAACAATCGCCGAGGTTATTTTTCACGGTTGATGCTAACAATAAGAATATTTTACACAAAGCGCTGGATTATGTATAGAAGACTTAACCAGCTGTTGTAATCTCTTTGAAAAGTGCGCAAGTTATGGTAATTACACTGTATATGTTGGTTTTTCTTCATGCTATGTTTAAATACAATACTTTTATATAAAATACAGAGAATATCAAAGTATTAGGTTGCCGGGAAAGTTCTGTCGTATTTTACTACCTGCAGGTAATTTTACCTGTCAAGTCGAGACAAGCAGGTAGAATGCGTCATGTGGGGGGAGGAGGGGGGTTCTTATTCTAGCGTGGCTCTCGTGGGATGTAAGAGGACTACTTTCAATACCCTTCATCGATTAGCTACGAAGTACAGAGTGAATAGGATGGCAGTGGATAAAGTGCATTTAAGACATTGCATGTAGTATGGGTTACAGAAAGGAAGCGACGCATCGGTGGCTTGTGAAAACTTATGTGACACGTTGGGAAGTGAGGCTGTAAATGTTCGGACCTGCCAAAGATAGTTTGTCAAATTTCGTTTAGGAGATTTCAGTCTCAAAGAAGATCGTCGATCTAGGCGACTGTCCAAGGTCGATAATGACATTTTGCGGCCCGTATCGATCGACAAGCTGCTTGAAAGATGGCAACGAATGGTTCCAAATAATAGATATTATATTATTGATTAAAATGTAAATAAACGTTATTAAAACTGATTCAAATGTTCTATTTAAAGTACGACAGAATTTTCTCGCCAATCTAATACAATATCCTTTTCTGAATCAGTTAGTTGTTTTCAACGGGTACGCACGTCGTAAAGAAATGGTAACATTTCGTATTATGACGTATGTACTCGTCAAAAACGGCTAACTGGTTAAATAAGGGAAAAGTGGACAATAATATTTTATTATGCACATAAACAAATTTTATGCTTGCAAGTATTGGAACAATATGTGCAGTTCTGAAGTTATCAACATGTCGAAATGCGTCGTCAAAGGGTTAACTTTTTGTACTCGAGTGACGACTCTAAGGCGCTATTAAAAATTGTTGTTATCACGTTTCAAAGTAATTTGAACATCATCAAATTTGTTTGTATTTAAAAGAAACTGTAAAATGTGTAGCTATTGCATGCATCACAAAATTCAATTTCATATGTATAAAATGCACTAGGTTGTATAAAATGGAAATACTATAAGTCAGAAAAACTATTTTGAGTTTCCAATGAAAGTGGCTCCGACTGCAAAGAATTAACCATCCGATGGTGGAACCTGCTTCTATTTTTACCGAGAGTATAGTCACTTAATTAACGCTACACCCGCCGTGCCGATCAAAATAATCGGCTTCACATTGTTTATTTTAAAATTATTGAAATTCTATAGACTTTTATAGATGAAGATTGAATAAATATCCTAATTTAAACGTTTTATAATGATATAATATTGACAATAACTCTAAATAAATTCAGTATTCTCATTCTTATAAGACAACACACGTTAATCACTAAGAAATATCTTTTAAACATTTAGTGAATTTAGTTGAACGTGGTTCTAAAAGTTAATAGCTTGAATGCCATGTCTGTGAAAGAGTCAATTAAACAGAACTGCTTAATCACACTAGAGGCTTATTTATTATTGCAGTCTATTAAATAATAAACTAAAATTTGTTATAATATGCAAGGTGCAGGAGTGTCAATTTTCTAGCAAATAGTTTAAATAATTAGTTATTTACATTAAGCAAGGATCGATTATTGAACATAGTAACAGGTTCCATTGAGCACGTACCTTTCTTTAAAAAAAAGCTGTCTCTTATTATAGATTCCAAGAAGAATAGATGAAGCAAACTCCTTACACATGTGAATCTTACAATGAATAGAAACTGAAAAATCTTGTTTCATAACACGAAGATATATATTGTTTATTATATATTATATATATTGTTATATATTGTTTATTAATATTAAAGTAAAATCCACGATTACTCGTCACGATTTTATTCTGCTTCGAACGAAGTGTCAATGTTTCAAACTTCCCAACAAGAAAAAGGATATTTAACAAGTAACAATAATATAAAAATACCAACGGCTAAGAAAATGATAGAGCGGGAAGAAAATGAATTGTGTCAATTGTTTTCTCTTTAAACGGGAATTAGAAATGGTTCATGCCCGGATTTTCGATCAGCAATCGAAAATAATTCCTATCTAACAATTGCAGACCGCCCAAAGTATCGATAAAGCGATCGCAGATTCGGATTGACTTATTTTTTCACCTCGGCAACGCGTCGAAAACTGTCCGAAATCATCGTGGTTCGTTTTCATCGGCGTCCACCGGGTTTCCACCACCGTTCGTAACGAATTCGACGCTCGTACTTTTGAAACGGGAACATTCCGTCGCCGCTTGACGAACTTCCAGCAGGTTTAATTGAATTTTCGCTCGTCGGACGATCTGGCCCGCTTTCTCCGGCGCGGATGTCGCGAACAAAAGCGAGACGTCTCGAGGAAGGAGATCAAAACAAATCGGCTTTCGCCAGGTTTCCGGGAGCCGAGTCCTCGGGGTGGACGTCGAGGGGTTATTCTTAATATTTGTAAGGTTTTCATCTCGACGGGATGGAAGTCTCCAGAGAGGAGAGGGAAAGGCCGGGGACTGGGACCCTCGAGCATCGCTCGAAATACGCAAATCCCGGATTAGGGATTTCGCGAAGGGCGAAAACGCTGGATGATCTTCACGCTTTTTCCGCGTTTCAAACATTTGTTACATCCGTTCAGATAAATTCGATCGGATTTTGTCCAATGGAAGAAAGACATTGGTGACGTCGATAACGACGATAATGACGATATGGCGACGACGATGGCGCTCACGATGATGATCTGCAACGACGGAAAGAATTAATTAACGACTGGCCTCCGTGATGTTCGATCCACCGTCGAGAGGAAATTCAGTGATTCTGGCACTACTTTGACAATTCGAACGTTAATTTGTGGGAAACCGGATTAATTAATTAACGAGAGTGCGGATCACAGTCGAGAGAACTATTGAGTCAACTATATTAGTATAAAACCTCGGTGTTAGTTTCTGCATTCGTACAGATTCGTACTGCATTATTCGTACTGCATTCGTGTCTTCCTCTATGCAGGGTGTCTTGTTTGGATAGAATTTGTATACAATTGTCAAAATATATTTGTAAAGAGAATTTGTTAACACATTAGATACTTCCTTTATACATTGTTGTAACCGCAAATGAAGACGAATTCAATGATCTGTAATGGTACCTCTAGTGGACCTCCTTAACCCTTTCAGCGCCGCACAGCGATATATCGTCTCGTTAGCATTTATTATTTCTTCTTCCCTTTTGAATTTTCTAGCTATCAGGTTTTACAAAATGTTTGTAATTTCTTCTCGAAATTTTACCAAACTATTAAACATTTCGCACAGGTACACACGACGTTTTTGGTCGCCACTAAGAGGGTTAAGTACAATCAGTTTTCTCCATTTACATGAAAACATCAATATACTCTAGCTTGCGAAACATCTTGTAAAAAGGAATCTACTTGGACACAGAATCGAAAGCGCAATCTAAGGACAATGTGAAAGCACAATGGCGTACTCTAACGATTAAAGTGTGCAGTAATCCACGTGTTTAACACTGTACCGCGTTCTCCTGCAATTTTCGGTCGTCGCTTAATTGCTTTTTCTCTATTTTACGTTCCTTCCGGAAAATCAACCGCCAGAGATTGCGTTCCGAGCAAAAAAGGAAGGGGAAAACATTTCGACCAAGAGTAATTTCGTTTTCCCAGTGGTCATCAGGATCGAGATACTGGGGGCGCCGAGGTCGACCGTGGTTTCCGGCGAAATATTCGTATAACGCGGCGAAGTTGTATTATGGCTGGGAGAGAGAGGGAGAGAGGGAGAGAGAGAGAGAGAGAGAGAGAGAGAGAGCCAGAGAGAGTCGAGCGTCGGTTGGAAGTTGAGAAGTCTTTGGTGTCAGTAACAGCAGCCCCACGTGCCCCTTTCCCTTCCGCACGGCGAAAACCTGTCCCTCTCGCTCTTTCTGTCTCTATCTCTCTCCCTCGCGCTCCGTTCGCGCTGTTTCTCTCTCTCTCTATCTTTCTTTCCTTCCTTCTCTTGCCAATGAACTCGCCCAGTTGTTCACGGTAGGATCAAGTAATTAGTTATGTAGCCGTGAGCCTTGTGCCGCGGCAAGCCCAGGGCAGCCTAAAACCTCTTCGTCTACGGGCAACAACAACAACAGCAGCGGCAGCATCAACAGCGGGCAACTACAACCACCGGCGTCATTCTCGGCCGAGGCAACGACGAACGAGCTGCCAACAGCCACCGGTTTCCATTTGTCACGTTCGCGGACTCGGCCGCTACAAAGCGTTCGCCCCGTCCACGAAATTTCCTTGACCCCCCTCTGGAAAATCGTCCATTCTCTCGTACTCCGACGAAGATCATGGTAACCGGCCACGGTAAACGTTCCCGATGAATTGATCGCGCCCTCTGACGATTCAAAAAGATGCCAGTGTTAACCCTTTTAGCACCGAACGACGATAATTTGGCACTCGCCAAAAATACCAACGACGATATATCGTTGCGCCTCTGTTAGAGCCTTATTATACTCATCACAAAAGATCTGTGTTTAAGTATAACTTCATAAAATGTTAAAATGGTTCATATTCGATGCAACACAAGTGAAAAAATGTTTATTAGATCAACTTTTTGTTATATCTTATGTTGTTTCGTGCCGAGGGTCTGTATATGCCAGAGTGAATCTTTCACGAATTTCAGGAAAGTAAATGTTGATATATATATCCCGCGCCCGTTATTTTCGGAAATACCCGGCCCTAAACATTTGCCACCGAACATATCCAAACCAATAGAATATTTCGATTTATCTTTTACGTACCAATTTCTGAACATGTTGATTTTTTCTATGTGCAATTACGTTTTGAAAAAGAGAAATTACTTTGTACGATTTTTATTGTCTTATAGTTATGTTATTCTTATGATTTTTAACAAATATCGAAACTTCATTGGTATTGATTTATTCTCCATTCCTTTCGCAACATGCTGCTTTTTGAATTTTGTAAATATCACGCCTACTTTGGTTTTTACGAGCATTTTCGCAAACCTCTACAAATTCGCCGATTCGGCCCGGTATTCTTCGCCTAGGTACGCTTCTTTCGCTCGGTGCTAAAAGGGTTAAAAGACTATTGTCCAAGCTGCCCAGAATTCGCACAGACTTTTAGACTCATCGTAACATGTTCACGAGCATGCGCGTATTCAATGCCTCCACGCTATGGATCGTGTCTCCTTTGCAATATCTTTTTTTTTTGCTAAGTATATTAATCGTATAAACATATCAAACATAATAAATTAACCAAACGAAACATTGTCTTAAGAAGTAACAGATGATGGTCAGGTATAGACTTCATCTGTTTCTATAATTGTAGCAACAGTAACTAGCGTGCTACACACGTATGTGGTCGTGAATGTATTAAGCCATTGTCTCGCACTTTAACCCTTATTTTAACAAACGGGTACCTATTTACTATATTCCTAGAACAATCTTTCGTGTTCTTCAGCAATTATTATCTAGCACCAAATGACTCTACCAATTGTGCGAACGTCGTCAGAAGGAACTCATTTCTACACCTAATATATTAACCCTCGTGTCAGTAATCAAAATTGTCGATGTTGCGCTATAACCCGGGTACCCTATGATGGGCTCCTACATAACGTTACTGTTTTATGTAATTTTATAATGCAGTCCCTTACATAATTATATATATATATATAAAGATTAATTTTGAATATTTCATATTTATTAGCGCAACAAAATATTATTTTCCCTAATTGTCTGGAGAGTTTCTACTCCTTCCTACACTGTCTATCCTCTTCCCCTAGAAAGGTAGGCATCCGAATACCCCGGCCATTGAACAAACGTATAACAATCTTAATCATCCAATTACAGTACTTGTCCCGTAACGAAATTATAAACTCGAAACAGATACCGATAGGAAATGCGGCAAATAACGTCGATCTATCCGGATATTGAAATATTTTCAAGAGAATGTGCAAAGGGGTATCCGGATATTGACGACGCTAATCATCGCAACGAGAAAAATCGTAGAAAATGAATTCCACGAGAACCCGAACCCTCTTGTGCCCCCCTAACCCAAAACGGAGAGAAGCAACCCCGATCATCCACGGAGATATCACTCGACACGACGCGTCACCTCCATGTCGCGCCACTTCAATCATTAAAAAAATTCTGCCTGCTGCCCCTCAGACGCCTCACCGCACAGCAAACTCTCACCCGCCGACGAAAACAGTGCGTAGACGGTCCTCGGTGCGTCTAGCACTCGGCCGATCCTCGTCCGCGCACTCAGATTGAAATGACGAGGATTCTCGCGAGAAGCGTCATCGGACGCGAACCTTCCTTCCCCGCGTTCCTTCTTTCACTCTGTCGAATTACTACTGGGACACGGGGAGGAATCGCGCGGGCCCCGCCGTGCGAACGGTAATTCGCGAAAGCTTTCATCCGTTAAACTCCGTGACTCGTCGCGAGGACGTTACGGTGGGAGGGTGAGACAGAGAGGCAGCGCTGGCAGTCCGGTGTGTAATCACATCACGGTCTCCTCGAGCGAGCGCGAACGAGAGGCGATACGCCGTCCTTAAACCGGAACGCCGTTTGCCACGGATTGAAATCACCGCAAATGGATCCGCGGCAAAGGGAACCGGTTGGCGAACGGTGGGCGAGATAGGGTGGCGGGTGGGACGGGTGCAACGACGCGTTCCGGGAGCGGCGAGGACGAGGTGCGGAGGCGGGACGAAGAGGGGCAGGGAAAAAAGAGTAGTAGGAAATTCCTTTTCAATGACAAAACCGTCGGTGGCCGCGCGATGTATATGGGGAACTCCTCGTTCTCGTTTCTGGCCACATCAGACTGACGTGTTGTCATATCGACCTCTTCTATCTCTTTCTCTGTCTTTCTCTCTCCATGTCGGAATACGATAGCAAGGTATTTATACCGGACAGGTCAGAGGAGGAACGCGAGGGTGAGGACGCAAGAACAACCGCTGCAGGAGGCGCTTGGAAAGGACGGAGGATGCGAACAGGGAAATACAGGGAAACGAACCAGCGGGTTTGCCGAGGGAATGAAGCAAGTGGGGATCGATCCAATTTTACAATCTCGGCTCCGAACCACCTCCCCGTATTTACCCCTCCTTCGGCCTCGTATTTGAATTCCAATGCAAGCCTTCTCGCGGTTCCATCTCTCTCTCTCTCTCTCTCTCTCTCTCTCTCTCTTCCTCCTCCTCCTCCTCCTCCCTCCCCAGGCAGACCACCCTCTGCCATCCTGTTGCCACCCTCTACCCGACGCTGGACCACCCTTCGACGCGAGCGTCGTGTACCTGTCCGAACGGTTCCTAACTGAACTGAATTGTACACACGGAGACGCGACGACGGCGGGCTGCCGTGTCGCGACAACCTGCACGGTAAATGTTTAAGGTTGTCGCCTAACGATCTGAACCAATGTTTTCTTAGCTCTAGTACGCGAGCTGATGCGACCCTCGCTAAGACGCAACTCTTGCTCTCTCTCTCTCTCTCTCTCTCTCTCTCTCTCTCTCTCTTTCTCTCTCCCTTCCTCCGCCTTTATCTCCTCCTCTATGTCCGTGGACTTTGGAAGTTCGAGATGTCCGGTATGGACCTAGCTGGATGTATTTTCTTGGGGGACACTTGCGGTCGGGATTTTGACGAGGACTATCGTTACGGTCCAGCTGGCTAGTGAGAATTAACCGGTTGTGGAGATATCAAATGAGATAATGGCGATTCAAAAATGAACATAATAAAAGAATAAACAAATTTAATATATCTTTAGTATGTCTTAATCGATAAATACAAAGTCAATTATGTCCTGCTACGAGAACGTGTCCTGCTACGTCACTAGGATAGGTGCTCGTGAACTGGCCGCTGTCTATTTCATCAACGGGGCATCACTAGGTATAGGATAGAGATTTAGGGTTTGACTGCTTCGTATCCTTTACAAGAAAGAAAATGAAGATACACCTCGAGCGGTAAAGATGTGTCTCTGTGAATTTGTACCAACTACTGCTTCGAACCAGGAAATGAAATAATTGAATTTTTGACAACTTGGTAGGCTGGGAAAAGATAGTACATTACAAGTTTTCAGTCTAATATAATTGTGTGTAAGTGTATCGCGGATTCTAGATTGCGGTCCCAGTTTGTCGCACTGAGTAGTCGGGGGACTTATAATCTTTGTAACGATGTATGTACATACTCGGTTGATATGCTCGAAAGAGAATCAGACTCAATCACGCTATAGCTTTCCTTCATCAGTAGCTGACTTAAAACTAAGCTCGCTTTTTAGTCGAGCCCTTTATATATCCAAAATTTCCTTGATAAACGGTAGTGGGGGTGTCCGTATGCGTCCCAGTTCCAGAAGGTTCGTCATCGTACCCCTTCGAAGGTACTTGACTCACGATAATACAGAGCGAAAGCCACCGGCTGGCGTCAGCCTGGCGTACGCCTTCACACACACACACACACACACACACACACACACACACACACACACACACACACACACACACACACACACACAGAGAGAGAGAGAGAGAGAGAGAGAGAGAGAGAGAGAGAGAGAGAGAGAGAGAGAGAGAGAGAAAGAGAGAGAGAGGAAGGAGTAAGAAAATACACGTTGGAAAATTCTCCGTACGTTACTGCCCGAAAACAAAACAAAGGCACACAAATTGGTCGGCTCACGGTAACCGACTCCACTACCCTAGTTCTAACTTTAGTTCATTGTTAAGAAAATTGTGGCATTTGCGAATTACACTTACGAGATTTGTGAGATTTTGCGTTCAAATTTGACTTTGAACACGGTTGATCTCCGAGTTTGAACAAAGAATTCAGTTTTTAAGTGGTCTGCATTGTATAATTGTTCATATTAAATCAATCTATATACATATTTCTGCAGGGAACGTTGCAAAAACGAAGGTGTGTTTTTAGGTTGAAGTGACCTGAGTAAGGAGATTAAGTAGAAGCAGATGCACGATTAGTCGTAAGAAATTCAATTTCGACATTTTCTTCTTTCGTACGATGATTCATCGTCAAAATAGTTAAAGTAGAACCTCGTTCGATAAGACCAGTTCGGTTCCGATAACCAACGAGTTTGTACGATGCCAACCAGAGGTGTTATAAGTATAGCTAACGTACTCGTTGTATCTGCATAAAGGTTATCGGCATCCTTAGATCGCGAGCATCTACAGAGGATGTGAGCAAACATCAGGATATTGTAAATGATCGACTAACAACGCAATGCGTAATATAATCTTGGCAACATAGAACGAGTATCTCTCTAGATTGATCGAATATGCTGATTTCGACCTTGAAAATTGAGGATAGATCTTCAGTCGTTAATCAAATATTTTTTCAACGGAATGGAAAATGTCTATAAAAAAATTATATTATATTAATTTATCACTTGCTATTAGTCTGAGACTATTACAGGTAACTTACAGATCACTGCACCTAAAAAATTAACAAAAATTAACAACCAGTCTTCCATTCGGTGTGGACTGGTCGGTTTATACGTAGCACAGACATCATCGCAGAAGATTTCGTATTTGGATAAACCACCGCGTCTGCGAACAGGGCCAGAGGAACAGCATCGATCTTATTTTTGAAGGATACGCAGGGAATGGTTCCGGAGGTCGGCACCGCAACGTTTCCCGCGCATTAAAACCAGAGGCAGCGCAAAAAACTCCCACTAATCCCGATTCCCTCTCATCTCATCAGCTGAGAACAATCTACCAATCTCTCGATATCGTCATTGAACGAGCCCTCGGCGTTCACTGAGCGCATCCCGACTAGCCCCTCGACCAGGAAGAGCATGTTACGTAAAGCTCGCATCGCCGTCGAACCGTCAAGATTCCTCTATCAATCCGGAACGCGATAGAAGGACTCGGAATAAGAGCGAAAAGAAAAGAGAGGAGGCGTTCGACGGTCGGATGGAGGTCGGGGGGCGGGGATGGATCGATCGTATTTTCCAATCTCGGCGGAAACCTATCTAGCCTGGAAAGCCCAGCAGCCCCCGCAGTCACTCTCCCCGACGACTGTATTTGAATTCCAGCGCGTAGCTCGGACGCGAGCTACCGAGCCGAGCCGAGCCGAGCGCGTATAGAGCATAGAAGCAGCTGGTTACTCACCCTGTCGACGTTCATCCTAGGGGGTGGCCAGGAATATCGGTGGCCGTGGCGTGTCAGACCTGGCAGGATCCTGGTACCCGTGATAGCTTGCACCAACACCGCTCTTCTCTACCCTATAGCTCTGGTCTCCTACCTTTCCACCACATAGGCGACTCGTCTCCGCGTCCTCTCCTCTCTCTCGCTCTCTCTCTCTCTCTCTCTCACCCCTTCTTCCTATGTGCTCCTAGTCCTCTCGCTCGCTTTATGTGGGTAACTGCGGCCGGTGCTGCGATTGAATGCTAGGAATTTCATCATGAGTTGAGTCGTGGAGACGGTGGCGGCGGGGCACGACGTCGGCTGAGTGAGCGGAGGATGAGGATCGTGGGGATGCTGGCGGAGAACCGCCCCCGGGGTTACTACCGCCACCCCTTCTCCACCTCCTCGTCCTCCACCTCCTCCTGCTCCTCCTCCTCCTCCTCTTCCTGCACCACCTCCTGCTGCTGCTGCTGCTGCTAGCCCCTTGCTTCACCTCCCCCGCAGCACGAGCCCAGCGGACACGCTGCACGAACCAACAGGGCCAAGCAGCAGCCCCTTGCTTAGCAGCCGGCCGGTTCCAATCATGATTCCACGCTCCACCGTTTGAAGTCTCGATTGAAAAGGGGTGGAGGTTTGACTAAAGAACGAATGCTACGGCTATCGTTTATTCCTGAGCTATCTCGCGCGTACGAGAACACGTGTGTGTTCGAGCGCCCTTTCCTTCCCATCTCGCTCTCTTTTTCTCTCTCTCTTTCTCTCTCTCTTTCTCACTCTGTCTCTGCGCGTCTGTATCGGATACTACGGATATATATCGGCACGGTTTGCGGGACGAGGTAATACACGAAGTAAGTCCGAACGCTGCTGGATGTAATCGGATGGGTCTTCTCCCAACGATCAACGGGGGGAGGGGGAGGCGCCCCGTTCGGTAATGAGTTCGCGAATAGCGCGTAGCCGATGCTTTAAGTTTCGATGCTAGAAATTGGGTTGGCGCCTCTCGTTAACTGGGGAATGTTATTGATGCTGTTGCGCGTACCGACGATTACGGAACGAAACGCGAGTATTGAAGAGAGCGGATGTTATAAAAAGTAGGTAACTAGCCAATGCTTGTCGAAGGAATAACATTAGGCTTGATATTGTGAAGAAATGGAACTGAGAACAGGGGTGACGACGTGCAACGGGAGCATCTGTTAGGTATTCTTGTATCGTACGCCAGTGGTTAACTATTATTTTGGGCGCGGTCATGTAAATCCTAAAGAATAGGATCTTCGTGCAGAATGGAATAGTCTTCTCTGACATTAATTTTGATAGTGATACATGTATCTGGCCATGCCTGGCAAGAGAAGCATCCCATACTCTTAGTTATTATGTGATATGACATTTAGAGGAGTGTATTAACAAATTCTAATTAAAGTTACGTCTGTTAGCGGAAAACTAATGCTTGATCACATGAAATGATATTCCATTAAATCTTACTTACCGAGAAGTGACCTATGAACGTAAGAATTTACGTGATCGTTTGCAATTTAATTATAACCAAACAATTGTCACGTTTATTCAAATCAAAGTACCATAAAATATGTATAACTGTTATGTTGCATATATGTGTATGTCACGCAGTATGTACAAATATCGCAATCAATTGTTTAAAATTCTGCTTCTTCTTCTTTATAATATAACCATAATGGATAATAAGAAAATAGATAATAAGTACGCTGCCAAGAAGAGTCAAGATCTGGTTGAGTAGTATCGGACAGCCAATAATCAGACACGGTGCCTTTATTTCCCTACGAGTTACCGATTAAGCTATTCGCACAAAAATTCCATGTGTTTTGATTGTGCTGTTTATATTTAAAGACTGAGCCTTATCTCTAACAGTTTTAATTATTTTAAGCTATGGTTCAAAACAACGTAGCCACATCGACATTTCCTTTAGGGGAGACCAGAAACCGATATAACACAAGGGCGCTATAGAAACACGTTAAACACGTTCTTGTTTAAAATCTCTAATTTCATTTGTTTTTAAGCATGTTATTAACGCGTCAAGCGCGGCGTTTAGCCTCCCGAGGCTGACAATGAACTTTCAGTATTCGGGCGGCGTCAGTCCTTTTGAACTGACAGTGTACTCTTCTTTGGCAGCGTCAGTTCTTAGGGACTGAAAGCGAACCTATCGTTTGGACGGCATCGACACATAGGATCGGCAGTATCAAAGTTAAAAAATAATGCCGACCTGCCGTCTGAACGAAGAACCCTGCAAACTTGGCTCCGCGCTTAACGTGTTAATGAGAATTTATAATTAGAGTTTGAAAGCACAGACGGGGACGATTATTACACCGTCAATCAGAGTCGATTGTAACGTTGCAATCGACCCTGTCAGGCGCAATCTTCACAAGATCGTGATACTTTTTCAATATTCATTTCTCTTAGAACGCTTAATTATCGCTCGATGTCCAGTTATAACATGTCGTGACGGTAACATGACATGACAGTTTGTGATAAGTAAATTCCTACAACGTAATTACAGATTTAGAGATTTCTGCGTCTAATTTTCTTAATCTTATAATTTAAATAAATGCCTATATTACAATTGCTATAATTTAATATCATGATTAAACTTTTAGAATGCCTCGTACAAAAATAAGAAAAATCAATGAAGGAACCATAGATATAAAAGTATATGAAGGGAACTTGTAGCAAAAACAAAAATGCCATAATTGCTAATGTTTCAAAATGGGGAAAAGATATGATCTTTCATTTTTTATTATTTATTTTCCAGTTTTGTATGTATCAAAACATCTACTTTGTTTTTTCCTTGCACTATATTACAATGTAGTTTATTAAATATCTTGATTTCCTAATATTGAATTTATGTAACATTTCTTCCCATATTTTATTAACAACTTGGATATTCCTCGATGTATAACGAAACCACTGTAATTGAACGATCTCAGATAAGTAGGTAACAGGTTCGTAAAATAGCTGTTATTGTAAATACAACAATTTGTGTGTAATCGTGTTCTAAAAACGAAGTGTTACAACGGGATCCTGGTCTCCTCTTTTGTATAAAAAGGTCGAGCAAATGTCCTTGCCTATTCTATCGGATTGCACTTTACTATGGATATAATAGTTGCTTCGCTATAACCCAATTAATCTAACAACCGTTCAGCCAAACTAATAACCTAAACAACAATCTCCACTATCAGTTGTTACCGAGTGACCGAACTCTCTAAAACGTTTACGCAGCTTTCCTCAATAATATCCATGTTGCACAAAATTCCTTACAGTTCAGTCTCGCCAATCAATCAAATCAAATAACCTATCAATACCATAATGTCCACTTTTAAAATCTCAGCGCATCTCGCCCGGTCGGTCTCTCCAGAGTTAATCCGATGGTGAATCGAAAAACACGGGCCTCGGTGACTCGAATCATCCAACATGATCACGACCATTCGGGACCACAGTAGCCATTGGTAATAACACTGCCCGGTAAAAGCCGTGCCACCCCATTACCGATCAAAGGTCAAATCAATCCACGCGCGGCACGAATGTGCACGGCAGAGCGGTGAAAGCGTAGATGATAAAAAAAAAGGAAGAAAGTCGAGAATAAAAGGGAGCGGAGCTCATAACATCCGGACCGGCGTGTGTATATCGGACCCACTCTATTAATCATCCATACCCGGAAGCGAATCAGTGCCACAGTTTCGATCCGGGAGACCGGCGATTCTTCCGCTTGACCCCGTGCCGCGTTGCGATTCATGAAGCCGGCGCTCGCTGGAACGCCTTATTAGCGAAATGGGCTGGCCCGAGCGTGTTAGCAGCCGGAGTCCTTGGAAAATAGGGGGTCTTCAGGCTTGTATTGCGCGGTGCGCGTCGACACAGAGGAGCCCAGTGTGTATCATTGTGCCGGATCTCATCACAAAGAGTAGCGATAGCATCGGCCCTGCTGTCGATCTCACGTCGCAACCCCTACAGAGCGCAACGACCCCTCAGACCCCGCTGTCCTTCCGTTTCTTCATCCATTCAGCCGTGTTTCGGTGAACCCTCGCGCTCGTTCCGCGATCGGCATAGCCGGTGCCGACCGGTTTGCTGTCGTTCGTTCGCACGCGGGGCGACTCGATCCGGTAATCCCCGCGAAATTACATATTATTATGACGTGTTATTAAACGGATAATAACGGGCCGACGGACCGCGCCAGGTGGCCTAGAAACAGCGTCGTTGATGGATCTCTGTTTACCAGCCCTGATAAGAATCTTGACGTAAACCTAGCCTGCAAAATTTAGGGAGCCCCAGATTCGCAGCGCGGTCCTGCCCCGGCGATAGCCTTACGTGAGAACTCGCTGGTTCAGCGACAGAGACGTTAAGTTTGAACGTTAAGTTTTTCGATGTGTCTGTCGGAGGATTGTATCGAGTATTAACGAATTTGGAAATCAAATTTTGCGTAAATTGAGTCTGTCGTCTGTGAAATGTATGAGGGTTGAAAGAGGAGATTAAATGCTCTGTGTCATGCTAATCACCGGTGACTGAGGACACTTTTATTTATGGTAATATATGTGCAGTGGATGCAGAAGGTATTCGGGCAGCTCTTAAAACGATATAACCTTTTTAAAACTCGGTTAAATTACGTGAATTTTTTTAGAGATGTTAGTGGGACTAGGTTACTCTACGATGACTAAAATACTTGTTTTAATTTTGCTATTGATTGAAATGAGAACACGCAATATACAAAACTCACGTTCTTTTCTTCAAGCTTTTTATCTGGGCCTGTAACGAAAATTTTGAAAATGCGTTTTGTAGGGACAAGATGACAATGTCGGAAGTTATTTTAACTCGTTAACTGTCATGTCAGCCTCGTGTGTAGGTAACATACATAGAGGACACTGTATATAGGGGACACTATTCTTCGACCAGATTTAAGAACTAATTCATGCGTTGTTGTTAGCTAGATCTTGGCAGTTGCAATTTGATAATCATCGTGTTAATGAACTTGAAGAAATTCAGAAAATAAACTCGAACATCTCAATTTCTCAGTTTTCTTCTTTAACCCGAGAAAGATAATCTACGTCGCAGAGGCGCCTGCGAAGACTGCTGATTTTTGTTAATTTTTCATAGAGGTCTAATGATTTAAGTTTAAAATTACTTAAAATATAAAAAAATATAATATAAATGCATTTTATTTTTACAATAATGCCAAACCTTTAAAATGACTAGATTAACTTAAATAAATATCCATTGTTAGTATAAAATTGACGCCTTAGAAAAGCATGCGCCTCTGAAGCGTATGGTTATCTTTTACGTACGTAGTCATATGGTTATCTTTCTAGGGTTAATTGATCGCTTGGATTTCATCTGATCAATATAGTTGTGTCTAATTGTTGCTGCGATATAATACTAGCCGACGATAATATTGCTTTCCTTATCGAATGGTCGAAAATCGTAGATTTTATGTTATGTTATTTAGATGCAACGAGAACAAGCGTTTTATTTTGACTTTGTTGTCCATACACATGTAAATGGCAAATACAGGAATTATACTTGAATACAACATCAATTCTCTTGTGAAATAGATCGCATTGAGCTTAATTGCATGGTTGCTAATCTGGAAAGCAGGTTACACGATTTACTACAAACAGAATACCTAATGCAACATGTTAATTATCTCTGAAATTATTAAGGATACAGAGAAGCCTTTGAACAAGCGTGTCGTAATTTCAAAAATTTAATCATGACTTGTTGCAAATACGCATGACTGTTCTTAACAGTAAGGAATTTTTCAAGAATAAATTACACTTGTTTACGTTATGATACAGTATATATAACGCGCCGAAGACTATTGAAAATTGTAGAAGGTGTGCGTCGCAGTGAAACAATAATTTATGGTGAGTTGATAATATTTTAAAATCCGACGAATAATTGGATTTTGAGAATGAGAATATTAGAGTTACTGCAACTAAAATTTTTAGTAAAAACAGGAGATTAATTTCACCAGAAACTTCTAAGCAAAATGTTGTACTCATCATTTTTAGATAATAAAAATTATCGTTATTTCTGCAGCAACCGAATAAAAGAAACAAAAGTACATGTGCATTTTATGTGCACCTTGATCCAATGAAATCTGCCAGTATCACTCTGTTCGGTCCAGTTATTCGGGGTTCCGCGGTATTAAGAAATGTTATTTTGGTGCATATGAAATATCGGATTTTTAAGTAAATAGTAAAAACTTGATATCTTTTCGTGAAAAATGTTTATTTAATCAAAATATGATCCACTTGCTTCGAGACAGATGCCATTTCTAAAGAAGTTATGCTCTTTCGAGTGAATAAACTCGGCTTATAAAACAATTACATGAATATCCATAGAA
Organism: Megalopta genalis; assembly: GCF_051020955.1. Taxonomy (NCBI): domain Eukaryota; kingdom Metazoa; phylum Arthropoda; class Insecta; order Hymenoptera; family Halictidae; genus Megalopta; species Megalopta genalis. The sequence goes on along the minus strand of NC_135018.1, from coordinate 4,263,856 downwards.
TGCATGCTCGTACAGAGCTGAAACTAAATGACAAAAATACAGAACTTCGAAAAAATTCTTTCTGACAAAGTACGACGCAGACAATACACACAATTCTTATGCTGTTATCTTTCTGAAAACAAAGTCCGCGATAAAAACGAGAGCCCGTCTAATCACGGTTTTCGTTTCAACCGTGTTGCCGATCTTCCGTTTCCTGCGTGATCTCAAGAAGAAAATGAACGCGAAAATAAGTCTTCCCTCGCGTTACTCATCTCCCCTGAAGAAGGACAAGATGGAAGAGAGGAAGGACGAAGAGGTGTATCGGGGGCCGCACAAAGTGCCGAGCTAGTTTGCGCTATAATCTACTATCTCGTCGTTTGCAATTAACTTCTCTTGATGATGTCACGTTTCGTTCGCGCCTCATTTCCAGCCGTGCCGTATAACAATCTGCCCGGTTTCCCTCTTCTCCGGGCGATCCTTTTAACGCTCGCTTCTAAATTTCGTAATCAAGTTTTTCCTCGTCGAGGGAATTTGTGAATTTCGCTCGCTCGCTCACTCTCTCCCTCTCCCTCTCTCTCTCTCTCTCTCTCTCTCTCTCTCGCTCTTATTCTTTCTTCCTCGTTCTCTCATCCATCGTCGGTTTCTTTTCGTCTCTTTTCTTAACCCATCTCTCTGTCTCTAACACGCTCACTATGTTCTCACCGGCTCCTACGATGGATACCACCCTCTCCCGTACTTTGATGTCAAGCCGTGAACATCACCAGCGGACCGTTTAATTTATCGGTCGATGTGTTTGAAAGACTCTCCTCCCTTCTTGATGCCCATCAGATATCCGTTTTTCGATCGCGTCGATCCGCCTGGTTCCACTTGCTTCTACCGCGTCTTTCATTCTTTCGATTATTCATTTCGATTTCGGATCTGCAATCTTCATACTTCATTTCAAATGAAAATGATATTGTCTACAATCACGTACAAGCATTTCTCTACGTTTTCATCCTCGGTCAGAGATAATCATCAGAGATAAAAATCTGCATTCTAACGAAGCATATTAACTTAGGACGAAAACGGAAATTTAACTTTGCCCAACTCTCGTGTTTTCTCTTTGTCAATAAACGATCGATGTACATATAATAAACAATGAAAGACGGGCTGTCACGCCCGAAATAATAGATATCACATCTGTACTCTTTCGACGAAAATCATTAAATAGCTGTCTCGTTTTTCTTTATCATTTAAATCACACAAACTTCTCGCGTGACGTCTTTTGAGGCAACATTTACCGATGCACCTGCATCGATATCGTGATTCTTTGTTCATCTTATTTTTATAACAATGTAAGCACATTCGCGTAGAATCGGCCTCAAAATACATATTCTAAACATCTTGAAATTTGAGAATATGTTTTTGTTTCCTCTAAAACTACAATTTAAATAGCCAATGGTCGCTACTTTTTACGCAAGACGTAAAAGTATACTCGTTATGACACGAAATACTGTCACTTCTCCATGACGAGTATGCTCGTCGAACACAGCTAACTGGTTAATCGTTCCAATGGTAACGCGAGACAGATGCAATATGTGCAATATCATGCGCCCGACGCAAGACCGTTCGGCAAACATAAAAAATCGACGATCAAATATTCCAGTACTTTTGACGTACTTACACACAGAAGATCGAAGAATACGATTATGATGGGTTTCGCGAAAACAACTTGATTCGCGTCCGGATGGTTTTGCATCCAATGGCTCAATTTGTAAATTCAGTTAAATTTCATTCCCGACCCGTAGACTCAATATCGAGAGGATCCCCGTTCGAGACCAAGTCCAAATGTCATCGAGGGTCGGATAAGTCGTATCCGAAGAACGAATCAAGCGTGAAAGCATGGTCGGGTACGCGCATCAGCATCCGCGGGCGTCAGGCGAGTGGTCGTAATTGATTTCCACGGCGCGTCGTCGCGCGTCGCTCGTTAATCATAAATCCAAGCTCACGCCTATCCGAGTAAATTATACGCCGGTAGGACGAGCCGGAACGGACAGGCGAGCCGAGCTAGCCGGTATCATCGATTCCTCGGACGCGGATGAATGGCGTGGCGAACCGGCGACATTGAAAAGTCTCGCAGCCAGTTATATATCCTCCGGCCTGTCGACGGCTGCCAGCAGTAGCCGTGGCTACCTGCTAATATACCTGTTCTGGCCGCGAGTAAGTGATTCCGTTCGATGAATGGATATATCGCTCGCCGGCTCTTGCGGAGACTGTCAACGTCGCGAGTCCGTCTGTCATTGATCGCAAACAAGGGGGATGCTGAACATCACAATGGTCCTTTAACCCATCTGCAGTGTATTCGGATCAATTTCATACAATGGATCTCTGTTCTTAATTGTAACGTTTCCCTTTTGGATTACTAGGGACTCCAATCAGCAGATTCTATGGGGAATGATCATAAATAATGTGTAATAATTGTTGAAATTTTAGCCTCGAACAAAAATTAATCTATAGTTTACTTAGTACTAAGATACTAAGATATCGGTTTACATTTTCGCCGGATCCGTCAGCGGGCAACGACGGCGATGTAAACTGTATATAGTAGATACCGCGATACATCATCACCGGTACCATTAGATACACATCGTGCCCTGACTGTTTGGGGGTCCCAGCGTCACGTATACAATGTGAAACGCGACAAATAAAACATCTCTGATTGGTGGATAAGACGAACCCAAAAAGGGTATAAAAGAAGCGTTTTTTCTTACCGGACCCTCAGTAGAGTTTGGTCGCTCGATCTTTTTCGCCCATATACCTTCTCTCAATAAAGGAATACAAATAAAGTCCTTTTAAGCAAAGAATTAGAATCATATTCATTTTCATTCCATAATCCCAATAATAATAATAATAATAATAATAATAATACACACATACATACATACATACATATTATAATAAGAGACATTTTAAATTGTATTTTTTAATTAGACTGTTAGACTGGAATCGGTGTTGGTAATAATGAAGTTACATTTAGCGATGAAGCCAATTTAAAAATATTCTTAACTAATGGTGAAATTATATTTTTGTTTCAGGTGAGTTCTCCTGGTGACTTCTATTTCCACCTGGTGGTTTTAATCCACTCATTGTGAGTAATTTGTCTGACACTTTTAATCATAATCAGCACCAACCTGGTTCTAACCATGAATTCGTTAGAAAGCCCATAAAATGGATAGAAAAATGTATTGCTCGGCAGTGAGGTATACCTATATATTTCTTTTCGTTTAGTTTTAATGGAAGTGTTCAGATCTGTGCAAGAGTAACAACATAAACGAAGCTCAGCGCCGAAACTTCTGCTAAAGTGACGTTTCTGCCCTGAAACGCTTTGAAATTACAGTCGGTCGTAGGTCGATAGAGCTTGGATTTAAAATAGTTAGTTTAACGAAAACAGTTCGCGAGTGGAATATTCGATTAAATCATGCAGATTAAGATTATAATGGAACGCGCGCGGTAATACAGTATCGGTAATTCGAGCTGTCGAAATCGAAATCCTTTTCCGATTCTTTTAACGCGCGATAATAGACTTCGATAGAGAGAACGGCCGGAGAGAGGTAGAGAGTGGACTGAGAGAGAGAGAGAGAGAGAGAGAGAGAGAGAAGAAGAGAGAAAGAGAAGCTCTCGAGTTTTATTAACAGATTCTGTATCCTTGATCGGCTGGAATCGTGCTTTTTCGTCCCAATTGGATGGAGCTTTTTAATTTCGTTTTCGATGGTTCGCAGGAAGTAGCGTCGTGTCGCGTTACTCACATGGAAATTGATTTTCCGTTAAGGACCATATAATTCGTGCACGAGATATCGGTTCCATTTCGATTTCCAATAATTAATCTGTGACCTTATTTGCCGGTACCACGATTTAACGCTGCTTTGGTCGGCCGGGCGCGTTCGATTGTCAAGAAATTAATATCATTCTTGAACGTGTTCCGACCGGTTAAAAACGTGCGAAGTTGATCGACCTCGGCGACACGGAAGTTATGTGCTGGTGTGGGAAAAAAAACAGTTTTAGAAATAATTTTACGCAGTACATTACGCTTATTTTTAGAGATTATATTATTTTTAGAGATCCATTGATTAGGAAGTTGAAATTAGAAAAGCGTTCAAAGACGCAAGCACGATATTTATATGTGCAGAAACTATGTTTCATTTTGTTTGACATTTAATTAACAATTCGTTCATTTTATATTACGATATAATGTTCAAGTTAATTATATTTATAGCCAAAAACAGCAGAACAGAAATTTTGGTCAATATCGATCGACACTTTTGATAATAAGAATTTCCCTAAATCGATTATCATGTCCATTCTGTTAATAGATGTTAATGAATATTTATGAATAGGATCTCTTGCCAGAGAACTGACATTGCAGTTCCATATGCTTCTTTATGAAATTAATCATTCTAATTTATACCAATTTGCTCATTCACCAGAGATCTTACGTTTATACTTGCTGGCGACAGTATTTTATTTATTCTACGTTCACTTTACAAAAACGTTTAGAACTAAAATAATGTCCAGTTAAATCGATAAAAATTCTGCTATCCTCTTGGAAGAAGTCAATTCGTAACGAGACGGATCAGCCCTCCTAAAGGGTTGCAACGCCTACACTGCGACCTCTTTGCAGTCGACAGAATGCCGGTTAAAATATGACGGCCATAACAAGACCCGTTTGGCTCCTTCGCCGGATGACCTTGGGGCGACCTTCGTCCTGCGGATCCACTGCGAAGATACTAACACAAACCGAAGAAAGTTTGCCGGAAGTTTTGACATCCGATGTAGCTCGATATGCATCGGGGCTGCGCGGCAAAGTATGCCAAAGTCGAGGGCAAGCGAGGAAACGGCGCTGCAGAATCAGCGAGGAAAAGCGAAAGGCGGATTACTGTAGGAGGTGGCAGATACGGGGGCGGAGGAGGGCGGCGAGGCAGCGCGGGGACCCAGAGGCATAGCAAGTGGAGCGAAAATCAGATTTGCTCGTTGTCGCCTCCACCCACGAGCATCGCCACCCACCTACCTCTGGTCTGCCGGCTCCATTCGAGCCTGCCTCCCTGCCACCCTATCCCTGGCACCCCTCTGGCCCCGTTCCCGTTCCCGTTATCCGTCCATCCTCCTCGCCACCCTCACGCCCCGTGCCACGAAAGCTCGAACGAGCACCGCCCTTTGATCCTGCCGACAGCCACCCTCCTCGACCCTCCGCCGACCGACCTAACTCCATCCCCTATGGTCCCCAGGCCCTCGAACTAAACCACCCTTCTTCCCCTGCTTTCGTCCTTTCGCTCGCGCTATCTTCCTCTCCCCGATCGGACATTCTTTCTCCACGGTTGATTTTCTGCGCTTTCGCGGAGGACTTTCTTGCCCGCCTCGTTTTCCATCCGATTTTATCCAGCCCGCCCCGCCGAGCCCGTTACTACCCCCGCAAATCGTTCCCACCCTCCTCACGGAATTTCTCTTCGCGCGACCCGTAATGGAGATCGCTTGGGGATGACACGCGGTTCTCCAAACATACGTTCGTTAAGTTCGGATGCCTCTCAGGGAGGGCCATTTAGGCTTGTTCCTCCATTGCCGAGCATCCGGCGGAGTAGTTCAGATTCGCGGCCCCGGCATATCGTTAAGTGGTCTTCGATCGTGGACCGAGCTATTTTGAATATATCACGGGGACGCCGAAACGTGGTCGGTGCCAACGGATTCGTGTCTACTGCGTTTCGAACGATTGTCGCTTTTAACAGGTGGGTTTTAATCTTGGTGATATACAGACACGTTTCATCAGTATTGTTTTCCTAGAATTCGATCGAAGTATGGATGGAAAGAAAAATTTAATACATGATATCTAATCCTTATGTACTACTGTGATCAAAAAGTAAGGTGAATTTGTTTATAAAATGTAAATTCTTTATTTATTCTTCCAAATCAATTTCATCCCCTTCAAAGTAATCCCCGTCCGATAAAACGCACTGTTTCCGACGCTTTTTCCAGTCCTCGAAACAGTCGGAATAGTCTTTTTCCGGTATAGCCTTCAAGACCTTCTTCGATTCGGTTTTTATCTCCTCAATCGTGTCAAAACGGCGTCCCCGCATTGGCTTTTTGAGTTTGCTGAATAACCAGAAGTCGCACGGAGCCAAATCAGGCGAATACGGTGGTTGCGGAACGATATGAGTCGAGTTTTTGGCAAAAAAGTCGCGAAGAACCAATGCAGTATGACATGGTACCAATCGAGACTTGACGCGTTTGAGACACAAAACATCCTTCAAAATGGTTTGGACTGAGCCAAATGATATTCCAACACTATCAGCGAGGTCTCTCATTGTCAGTCGACGATTTTCAAGCACCAAATCTTCGATTTTTTTGGACGTGGCCCTCGTCGGTAGACGTTGATGGTCGTCCAGAGCGCGGTTCGTCTTCAACGCGTTCTCGGCCCGCTTTGAACTCGTTGTACCACTTATAAACGTTTTTTGTGCCATAGTTTGATCACCAAAGGCCTTCCGCAACATTTTCAACGTGTCCGCACAAGAATATTCGTTCCGCAAACAAAATTTGATGCAAGTTCTTTGCTCAACAAAATCACCCATTGTAAAAATCGAAAAATTCACTTTTGGTCGTTTACTAAAACACGTGTAACTCGGAGATAATTAAACCTTTTAACAAACAGACGCTTGGCAATTGTTATAGACAGTCCTACCAACCTAGGAAAAAAACAATTGCCTGCCTTCCTAATGTCCGGGAGTTTTAAATGACAATTTCACCTTACTTTTTGATCACAGTAGTATATACCCTTATGCAGATACTCTTCAAAATATTTTTGTTCCCGATTAAATATTCCAATATCCGGCCAGATCGTCGTTATTTTGCACATTTCGTATCGATATCTCTGTCTCGAGTCTACAATTTTGTTATCATAAAAACACTGAGAAATTGCAGGATAAAGTTTGATATACGTTTGTTCGATAACCCCTTAGATAGGGAGTGTAGAAAGGAGTAGACACACATTCTCCAGACAATTAATAAAAATAACATCTTGTTGCGGTAATAATTATAAAATATAAAGACGAATGTTTATATAACTGTATAAAAGTCATGCAAAACGGTGACGTAATACAGAAGCTCGTCATAGGAGTACTCGGTTACCCGGCTTATAGAAGGATCTCAGAAAGCATCTCAAAAGATGTACGATTAGTTCCACTTGGAATGGCAGTTCGTTTCAGCATGCGTCTCTCTCTCTCTCTCTCTCTCTCTCTCTCTCTCTCGGATTTCGAAGTCAGAGTTATAGCTTATCGATAATGGTACCAGTTGAAATTTCGATCGGGCAAAGACCTAGGAAGAAAAGGCAAGCAAAGTTATTTGCGCCGCGGGTTGCGTCGAGGAAGTCTCCGGCAAATGAAACTGCACCCGGTCCTGCGCTAAGCCCGTAATTGCTACGAACCTCTATTAACTCCCGCGTTTGATCCGCGCGGCTCCACTCGTTCTTTGTGCAAACTAACGCGAAGTTCGACGGCGCGGCGCGGCGCGGGCGTAACAAACATATTAAACTTTTCTTTCGCCCGGCACCGCACACCGGCGCGCTGCACCGCGTGATCTTGATGTAAATTTTGCTCAGAGAGAGAGAGGTCCGTGTGTATTTATTTGTGTGCGTGTGCGCGCGCGCGTGTCTGCGAGTGCGTACGCGTGCGTGTGTGTTGCGTTGATTGCTCGCCTCTGCGACAATTTCGCACGGAGCACCGGCAAAAAGTACGAGGCGTGTTCGATGCAAGACGCTCATTTAGACAGGGCATATGTAATCCACTTGAATATGTTTATATCGTGACGAAAACTTGTTGATTGAATCGATTATGAGGAGGCCTTATGAAATTCTATTTTTGGTGAAATATAAATATGTAGTATGCACGGTGGCTCGCGAAAGTGTTCAAATACGTTCAGTTACGTTGGAATCACGGTTCAACGAAATGTAATCTGATTAACGATTATAGTTGACGTGAAATCATGTTTACGATTAATAATTACGATGACTAAGTAATGTAGCAATCATGGTTAACACGTTCCGTGCCGAGCTTTTTTTACTCGAATCTTCACACTTTGATATTTTACTAAAACTTGATGTATTACGTGCAATTATTAATTCTCGTACACATAACAACGTAACAAAAACTTATCAACGCCCATTCTTGCGGTGGAAATTGATTCTTCGGTTCTAAATTTCTTGTAAACAATTTGTTCAGTTCACTAAGTAAACATGCAAGCGTGTACCATCGATGGTACACGTGGCACGGAACGTGTTAATGTACAACTGAAATAATGAAAATGTGAGCAGTGAAAATGGTGGACTCGGTATCATTAATCACGAAGCGACTACGTTCTTGATTATGATTAACTCAGAAATTTGGTATTATATATGCTAGTTGTGATCTTCCATACAAGTTACTTATTAACGATTATGGTGTGTATGACTGCTGACTTATTTGAAAAACTGATGAACGTTATCGCTCAAAGTAGTCACGGTGATCATAATTAATTACAAAAGTAATTATATAATAATCGATACTGACATCTATTTATTTTTATTTATAAGAGAAAATGCATCGTCGATTTTCCGTTTATAATTCGTAAGAAGAGAATTGACTAGATTATTGAACAGAAAATATAAACTAACATTCTCTTCTCAATGCGTGTTTTAAAATACATATGAAACGCGTGTAATGGTTCGCAAGTACGATATTAAACGTTGAAAAAAATGCAGTCAGCTTTGATGAATAGTAAAGATGTAATCTCATTACACAAAATGTTTGATCTCATTTTCCAGAGATAACTGCAGAAGAATTTCACGTAATAAAGTATTAAGTCTCATCCCTCATTATACCTTAACGTTGCATTTCAAGCATGCTTCATACATGCTTTAATTCCTCACTGGAAATTTAAAACAGAAGCTCTCTGGAAATACATTTCAAAAGATTCCTTCACACCAAGAAGCGATTTTTTGTCTGCTCTTTAATGAAGTGACAATTCAATATAATTGTCTCTGGATGCCGAGAGAGACATGTAGTTTTGAAAATAAAAATCATCTATTAAAAATGTCTACACTAACAAAATCTGTGAAATGTAAAGTGAAAGTAAATAATAGCATCAATAACTGTAGAAATATTTTAAACATTCTGGTCTTCCTAAGAAAATTAAATTCGAATAATATTAAATGAAACATAAGATTGATTCATCGAAGTATGATCCAATTGAGTTAAGTATAGCTTTCCAAGGTCTAGAATTTTTATAAAACGATGCCACTTTGAAAAAAAGAATGCTGAAAATTACAAATAATTGCTGGTTTCTTTTTAACATTGCAAGAAAAGGAAGAACTGCATCAAAGAGCTCATACACTTAATTACGGATGTTGGGTTACATTTCCAGGAATCAGTATCATTTTTTATTTCAGAGCTTCCACCGTTATATTCAGAACATTTTCCTCGCGGAACGTGTGATCGTCTATTTAAAAATTAAATAACGGGAAATGTGAACAATGGATCGAGATTTTTTATCACGCACATAATCAAATTATATATTAAAAATATTCGGAATAAGATATACGATTCTGATAGAGTCACTATGCGCTATGAAATAGTTACGTATATTTCATAAGAAGTTCACTAACATTTAAAAAAAGGCACCCGAGAGACCATTTGTTTTTTTCCATTGGATTAGCCAACAAACAAAAAGTATCTCATAATGTTTTAAATACCAACAGTTTTCGGTGGTTTCGTAATGGTGCCATGTGATTTTATCACGCGGATCGCGCCTCCTCGATTCTCGTCGCCCGTTTGCGCTGTCTTCCTCTCACTCTCACTTTCTCTCTCTCTCTCTCTCTCTCTCTCTCTCTGTCTCTCTCTTCCACACTCGATGGTTCGATCGTTACGCCCATCTCTCTCTCTCTCTTCCTCTGCCTCTCTCTCTGCCTCTCTCTCTCCCTCTCTCTCTCTCTCTCTCTCTATTTGTCTCTCTCTCTCCCTCTCTCTCTGCACGAGCGGTATTGAGTTTTCGCGGTAACTCGTTTAACTAAGCAGCGCACCGATATCGGTAATCTGCCAATGGCCATTTAAATACCCGTGTACTCCCGACCGCCTCCGCCCCTTTTTTTCTCGCGCGCGCATTTTCACCGGCAAATGTCATTGTTGACTCTGGCGGAACGTTTAAAAACCGGTCACCACCGGTATTAAAAGCTTCCCGCCGGGAAAAGAATGAAATTATTCGGCCACTCGTGCCCCCTGCGAAACTTTAACACAAATTAAAGAAATTAACGTGCGCCGGCGCCGAGCGACATGCCTCCCTTTTTTTCTACCATCGGATTACGCCGTGTGTGAAAAAAGGAGGGAGCTGACAAAAAAGTGTCGAAGCGACCAGACGAATTCGAACGACCGTGTGTAAAATATGTATATCCTCGCGGCAACGCGGCCATAATGTCCTCGACGACTGTGCTCCGCTAGTTTTTCCGCGGGCGCCCAAAGCCGCGTTTTATATTTATTTGAAAACAAAATCAACGTAATTTGTTAAACGCGTCAGTTTTCCCGCCGCGGCGCCGCTTTCCCTCCTCGTTAAAAACCAGTTAATGCGACGCGCGTCAAATTAATATTCCCTCCTCCGAAGCGTCTCGCGCTCGGAATTGCTGATCGCGACGCACGAATTCGAATGGGAATCGTTTTAACGGCGGAAATCGGTTGTAACGGGGTTAATTTTTTGTCGGGGCAAACGGAATATTTGTTTTAGTCATTTCGCCCGCAGTATGATAATTCTATAATTACGAAAAATCTGTGTGTAATGCGAGTCGGATCTCGCTCGGATCGGAACGCATGCGGCGCCACGTGTATTTCGTGAACAGGATAAAATGTTTCGAATATTTTTCGCCTTTTGGTCATTCGGAGCGATGGAATTATGCAACAAAATTGAACGATTTTGTAAAGAAACACTTTGTGCAGCCGGCACGTGCGCAGGTTATTTTGTCGTATATCTTTTGCAATTCCTGCATTCTACTTCTCATTTCGAGGGATTACAAAATTATATTACCTGTCTCTACCATGGATTTTAGCAGTGTGAAACTTTTGGAAGCGTATGAATGGATTTGGGGCTCCATCGGTTTCATTCAGAAGTCATAAGTTAATATTTTCGTCCTTTATGAATAATTAGGATAAATTGCAACATTAGAATAGTATCTAGAGAAAGAGTTTATTTTAAGCGAGATTATATTCTGATGTTTGGTGGTGGTATGTGACGTATTTTCGCGAAAACCCTGATTTTACTTTATAGAATCATGGAATAAACAAATACGAAGAGGATAGCAGGCGTACATTTCAAAACAACTTTGAACTCAATTCATTCGAAACGTCAGTTACGTTTGTAACATAACAACCTTGATCCTCTCTCTACACTCTTCAGTTCTCAAATTTCACGTATTTTCTTTTTTTTTTTAATTTAATGTATTTATTTCGCTGGAGAACGCATCTTTCTATAAACATGCAGAACAGTAACACGAAACACTACTAAATATTTCAATTGTATTCATATGATAATATTATGTTTTACTTGTGTTGTATTAAAGGGTAATCATGCGAATATGATTTACGATGCGTATATATTTCTTCTAAACGGTAGCTACCACACTTTCAGTATATAAAGTATTTAAAAATATTCAAGCATATATAATTCTCGAATAACTGAAACGCAATCATTTCTACATATTGATTGATACGGATTTGTTCATGCGTTCTCATATTCCAATTACGAATATTGCTGTTGTTGATATCATTGATATATGTTACAAACGCAGTATTTTACATTGGTTCTTTATATTACTACGCAGATATTTTGTTATTTTGATATAAATAACGTTGAAATGAGTAAGAACGTCCTTTGGTTCGTATTTCATCATTTCCTAGACCTAGACTTAGCCATTTATTTGCGAAATGAACTTTTGCATATCTAATAAAATGTTTCAAGTTTCAATATATGTATAATGAGTAGACTGCAAATCTTTATGCAAAATAAAAATCTTTTGCATCACTTGCAAGATGCAAGAGCAGCATAGAATTTTCTTTTATTAATGATTTTAACAGCTAGAAAACAGCATACCGATATTCTTAAATTCTTTTTCATCTATTCGCTGTTCTGAATTTTACATAGTCGATTTTATCAGAAATACATGAAATTCACAGTCTAATTATAAGTAAATACGTTCAATTTCACTCTTTCTATTTCGCACATTGTTTTGAGAAATAATATTCAAGTGTTTCATTTCACGCGTGGTAGAGAAAATATTTACTTGAGTTAAGTATTTTTCAATACCTATTTTATTACAATATTTATTTTAAATCCTTATCACATATTTGTAAAATCAAATAAATATTTCACCAACTATTTCATTTAATACAGAAATAAATTACTATTTCAAATGAAGCATGAAAAATAATATCTGGTAATAGGTCTAGCGTAATTCTTAGCAATCAATTCTCTAGCGTAATTCTTCAGCAAGAGTATTGGCATGTTCAAGACTGAATCGATTTTGATATACAGGGTTCCCCGGAAAGAATCATCCGATTTCAAAAAAATTTACATTTTAAAAAATTACACACAGAAAATTATAAATCAAACACGAATATAACGGGAAAATGTGTGAGTTTTTGTTTACAAGTATTCAATATGACTTGCTTTCGTTACACGTATGATATCATTGCGATATGAAAGTTCTTGCCAAACACGGTGTAACGTATCTCTGGTAATTGTTTGTACAGCATCACAAATGCGTTTTTTCAGTTCATTTACGCTTGTAGGTAAAGGTGGTACAAAGACAAGATCCTTCACAAATCCCCAAAAGAAGAAGTCGCATGGGGTTAGGTCGGGTGATCTCGGAGGCTAACTGTGTAGAACCATATTATCGGATGAACTGCGACCAATCCAACGGTTTGGTAGTTCCGTGTTAAGAAAATTCCGAACCTCCAAGTGCCAATGGGGTAAAAATTAAAACTCGCACATTTTCCCGTTATATTCGTATTTGAATTATAATTTTCTGTGTGTAATTTTTTAAAATATAAATTTTTGAAATCGGATGATTCTTTCCGGGGAACCCTGTACTTTCCGCTTGACCAGCAAACGGCGTTCAGCGAACATTCAGTCATAGGGAGTACAAACTGCAACACCGTCCGAACGGAAAGTACAGTGCCGATCCCTGGGTAGCAACACTCGAACGTGTTAACAAGTCAAATGGTTGTGAGTTTGATCCGCGTCGGCGGTTTCTCGCGGAAATTTCAGTCTCTCCGCGAAATTTGACGACGCGGGCCAAAGGGAGGAACGCGATCGCGGCACAGAGCGGCGTCGACTCTAACAGCGCAGAGGAGTTCCGGATCAAACGCGCAAGTTAATTGAGCCTCGTGGCAATTACGAGCTTAGGTGGCCGCGCTTAATACATTTTCGTTTACAGAGATTTTCTCGACTGGCGCCCGCTGACGGCCGCGTTACAGATACACTCTCCGCTCGCTTTTTCTCGTCGTTCTCACTCTCTGACGGCGGGCCCTTCTCCCGCGCTGCTAAAGGAGTCGGTGGACGGGGTAGGCGAGCCGACAGGGAAATTTGCCGGAGAAAAAAGACCGCGGAGAGAACGAGGGAACGAGAGAAACGGGGACGAAACGTGACGAAACGAAACGCGGCGCGGAAGAGCGCATAGAAGAAAGAAGGAGAATTGAGGAAAGTGGAATTAAGGGGTTCGGGGCTTAAAGCCGTGGGAAAAGTGCGGGGGCCGAAAGAGAAACGGGAAACAGATGATACTGGAACGAAAAATAGGAGGTGAGATGTTGAGTCAAACCGTGCTAAACGAAATAAGGGTGGGCGAGGGGGAGGACAAGAGAACCTCGAGAAAATTCAACTTCGGGAAAAAGGAAAATTCAAAGGGGAACGGTGCGAAAAAATCGAGTTGCGAGGCATGAAACAAAGGAAAAAATTTAACGTCGCGGATTTCGTGGGATGAAGGGGGGTTGTCGGCGTTGCGAAGGCGAGAGGAAGGAAAGAGGCGAGAAATTCCGTGAGAGATCGACAACGGCGTCGGGTTCGTGGGGCCGGGGGCTGAGTGGAGCGGTCGAAACTGGCACGATGGAAACCTCGTTTGCGACGAGCCGCGATTTTGCAGATCAAACGCACCATGCTAGGTGGCTGATTGCTCGGCATCCGGAGCACCGTCGTCGATGTCGCAGCTTTCTTTCGGTTCTTGAAACATGCGGAACGGCCTCGGTGCGCGCCAGCATCCCCTTCGCGTCGCGCGCGGCTCCCGGTGATGCTGAAACACGCGCGCAACGCGACACGACTTCCGATTATACTGGGTGTACACCACCAACCAACGTACGCGGCCTAACAAAATCTAGGAGAACAGATTCTATACACATTGCTATACGTAAATTTGCGAGCGAATTGCAGCTACTTATGTTTTATGAAACTTGTTTTTACGAATTGGCAATGAACAGTTTGCTTTGTGACACGGGACCTAACTAATCCTACCGAGCCTGACGATTTGACCGGTTTTCAAATGTTTGTTTCTCCTTCCTTTTAACCCTTTGCGGACACTTGTGGTCACAAATATGCACTTGCCGAACTTACATAAAAGCTGATAACTTAATAGTGGACAAGAGAATGTGTTCTTACTTATGGGTACAGTAAATTCTCCCCAATTGTCCTTTAGCCTGTAAACAAAAAATGGTCAATTTGGGAAGAGGACATACGATTATTCAAGCCTTGCAGATTGTTTTTATAATTGCTGACAATCTGCTGCTATAAAAACGAGGCACAATGCTGGAATAATCGTATCTCCTCTTCCCAGATTGACCATTTTTGTTTAGCAGCTGAAGGACAATTGGGGAGAATTTGCTGTTTATGTATTTGGAAACAGTGTTCGCAAAAAATGTATATGCTCATTGCATATATTATATATGAGTAACACCATCTTTTTACGGAAACAAACAATTGTTTTAGCGAAGTAGAAACCGTAAGGGCACTTGTGAGAAATAATCGAACAATTAATTACCAATGCAACACGTTATAATTGGTGATAATAATCGCTGTCGAAATAACAAGAAGGCACATTGACAAAACAATCGAAATTTGCAACGGAGGCGGTCAAAGTTCGGTTACCAAATGCGTTTGATAACGTTCGACGACCAATTCGTAAATCCAGGACTGTACGAATGTGTGAACTTGTATTTTATAATACAAGAATAAATATCCTGTACATTCTCAATAAATGCACTGTTGCAAGGTATCGAAAACTATTTCCATCCAACCTTCGATACCTCCTGCATCGATACTACAAGTTTCAAACTAAATGCTCCAATAACTATGTTCATTATTCCCGGCGCCATCTTGACCCTCGAATTCTTCTTTACATTAATTCTTGTCTTCGCTCATCGCCTTTGTTTCCCGTATCTCCTTCATCTCGCCGGCTCTCGTCTTCCTTATCGCCATCGTACACCTCGCTTCCATTCTCCTCGTCGTTCCCGTGTTATACAATATATCATCGATATCTTCGCGCTCTCGATCTTCGCCGGCCACGTTATCTTACTGCTGGCCTGGCTTATCCACTTTGTCTTCTTCGTTTCGCGGTTTTCCTCACCTCCGTCCGGAACACCCTATCTATCTTCGAGAAAGCTGCTCAACCATCTTCTCTCCGTCTTTCGCACGTACTTCGCGGCACGGTTCCCTCTCGAAGTTTCCGTGTTTCCCTTTCGCTTTCTCCGACCGAAAGAGAGACTCCGGGCAAACCGGATTGTTTGTCGCGGAGCCCTTTATTCCTTTGGTTCACGCGCGGCCGGCTACGCGAAAGAATGGAATACACCTGGAGGATCCACCTCCACGAGATCCTATCTAGCTTCATACGTCTTTCTCTGTTCCGTAACGAACGGCAGAAAGAGTACAGGTCCAACTTCGTTTCCCCGGGAACTAGAGGAACATCGCGGCGATAAAAATGTATGCTTGTTTTTTCGTTCTTACTACTCGCATTTCGAGGACCAACAGATACGATCAGGGTGAAAGAAAAGAGGTGCACGCGTAAAATGGATGCGACTCGGGATGCTCGCGCGGCCTTTGATGCCATCCTTGTTCATCAGCTCCCCGTATCCTGTGTCCTTTATTCGGCCAAATAGGTTTTCCAGATTAAATAAACTGTTTGCACCCTCGAAGGCAGCCCACTTTTTCCCCGAACACTTACCAAAGTGAGCGAGCCGCCACGCCCGGTGGCCGAATAAAAAGCTTTCTCTGCGCTTGAAACCGTGGTACACGCGGAAATACCTTTTCACCCCGGGTACTTCCTCTTTTTCTTTTCAATTAAACCATGCCTCTCTTTCTCAACGTTTTTTTCGTCGTGTATCCGGCTGGAGGAATGCGAATGACATTCCTTTTAAAATCGAAACGGTTGCATGTTCGCTGCACCTCGGCGAGTAGTTCGCTTTTTTCGTGACTTCGATGGTAATTCCTTGCAAAAGTTCTTTGATCATTATTACTTTTGTATCGGATATACGGTATGCTGCTGACGTGATTCAGTATTGTTTCTATCGTATCGTGCCAAAGTAGTCAGACGAATAAGACAATGTTTTGAAATCATACAAAATTAACTAATTTCTGTATTTAATAATGAAAAGCCTTCTACTAATACGAATCTCGTTTAAGCCGGTTTCATACGTCTCTTCGGCAATTGAAGTATTTCATTCGGATAATTAATTTACTTATATATCTTATTAATCTTACAAACTAATTAAAATTAAATTAAATAAAATACAAACCAATTAAATTAAATTACGTGTATATCTTAATTTACTATTTACTACTATCTTTATTTCTTCAATCTTCCACGACTTTTCACTCGCATAAATTACATTCTATAAGATAAAAACGATTTCAGCCAAAAACGAATTAGGAATATTATTCATCTTTATGAACGTGCACGTTTCACTGCACTCTATGTGAATTCGACCCACCAAGGACCGAGAAATTGTCGGCGCCGATCTAACATTTTAATCGTTTCATTTTTCCACGACTTCAGCCACAGTTCGCCCTCCGTTTCATACCGTGAAGAGTACTTTTGTCGCAAATATCGTCGGGTTAATTGAAGAGTTCATTTCCGTGACAAATTGGGAACAACTTGACGGGAGTTGAAATTTTAATTAGCAACCGGTCACCCACCACGGGTGCCGGACATTTTTAACGAATTAATTACGGCAACTGTGTGTGAACCGCTCTAATTAGTTACATAGTTGCTCGTCTCCTCTACATGTTTTTTTTTCACTGGAAACGAAAAAGGTAAAAACGGAGACTAAAAATCTCTACGCTTAAACGGAAGATACTTGATCTGCTCGAAGCGCGTCCGCTGAACGGACAACTTTTTCCTCATGGTTACGGCTGGTCGATGCACACCGTTGTAAAATGAAGCATAAAGTTGTTGGTAGATTTGGGGGCGGCGAAAACGGGGAAGCAAAGTGAAAGTCGGGGCGCGTTCTCCCGCTCCCCCCGAAACTTTATGGCCGACGCGACGCCGACGCTCGTGGAAACGCGATCCTCGTGATCTGTTTACGATCGTCTGAGAGCCGACGACGATATTTGAGTAACCATTTATTCACTTCTAAGTAGACTACGGATGCTTATGTACTTGCTACAAATTTGAATCCACAAAAGGAGCGTAAATCGTATTAAACGATTTCTTCAACTCAAGTCTTCGGAATCCTCTTTCAACTATGCAATTTATTGCGGTTTGCTTAATTTCTTAAGACGAAATTGCTTGCTTTGCTGATAATAGTAACTTAGGTGTGAGAAGGCACCGTTTCTGACAGCTGATTCACGAAGAAAATGTAAACATTGTTAAAATATTTGGGAGGAGTTAAAATCGTTAATTACCATATATTAACTTGAACTTATAAGTGAATTATACCAAATCTAGTTTTCTGCTATGTAAGATGTGGTGATAACATAGACGGCAATGCTATAGGTTAATTTTTGAAATCATTTTAACAACGGTATTAGGCTAAAGTTTGTAAACGTGTTTATGTCTTTGAGACAACCCACTTGCATTTTAAATTTGACGCGATGTCTTTGCCTGATGTATTATATTTCTAACTTTTGAACTGTGGATGACTGATTATGCTTGAAACTCATAATTAAGTAGTGCACGACACGCAGCATTCCCATGGTATATTCGAGTAAATGTGAATTAAAATTTACAGTGTGTAATTTACAGTTTACAATGTGTAATGAAGGAATGAAATTGACCTCAAAGCTTCTGGCAGACACTTTCTTGAAAAAGTGGACGTATTTAGGATATTTAATGCAATAAATGTTTTAAGTCGACGTTAAACTTGAATTTCTTTACTTGGCAAGTTTACCAGTTACCAAAAGTTAACGATCAAATGTTGTTTTCATTAGGAAAGCATGATAACAATTTAAATAAAATTGTCAAATTTTGTCATGCTTCTTAATATTTCGTTGTTTGAAATATGTAAGAAATTACCGTAACGATATAATTTTTAATTTCAATTACAGGACGATTTGTGCTAAAATGTCTGCGAAGTTTGAAAAAAATCAACTATATTGAAACTAATAACGAGAACATTCAAATTAAAAGTCATTAAGCCCAAGGGCTTGAAAATATATATTAATTGTTAGTTAGGATGCTCCCCTAAACAATATCATAGTTGTAAAATAAAACTTGTGACACTGAATAATAATTCTCAATCTGCGAAAGTAGAATAAGTTCGTTATAGTCAGACGACGAGCACCTGTCCCTACTGTTGTCGAGATTACCGATAACACTGATTTAAGAAAATTGTCTGCGAATTATAACCGAATTGACAATTAATACAATTCATTTCATATATTACAAGAAAAAGTATTATTCGCGTTTAACTAAGAACTTGATTTTTTAAATAGTATTCTTGATAAGTTACTCTTTCGATCGCTTAATATATCAACTTACTAGCCTAATTGCAATATTACAACCAAGTTCGAGTGGAAAAATGTTTAAAAACATTTCCCTCGTATTGGGCATGTTAATATTTTACATTATATTTAAATTTTCAGTAATGTCCATAAAAGACCAGATATTTTTCCATTATAGTGTAATAATCTTTCCCCTAAATCCTCTCAAATTGATATTGCGTAATTACATATTTCATGGAAATATAAAGGCAATGGCCAGCGTATTGTTTCTCGATTGTTCAACTCTTGGACATTTGTTAAGCCCATAATCTGCCGTTTCATTAGGAGATAAATGCTCTGCTGCTACATCATAGTAATTTCAAGTCATTCAAAATGTGAGAATACATTTTCACTTCAATTTTGTTTCCTACAAAACACTTTCTTTGACAGCACAGCGTAATCGTCGTTATCATTGCACTATTGTATACTTATACGTACACATTTCTACTGGGTGTTATGTTTAAAATTAATTACTCTGTGAGCATACAAGAATTACGCTACTAATTTAATTGTCTCCGGAATGCTCATGTTTGATGACTATGTTTGATCACTATGACCGCTTGATATACATCAGTTCTTGCAGTGTCTACGCAGTTTTGTATTTCATCAACTCCTATTTGTCACAAATTTGTAAAATTCGCGGTCCAGTAATCACAATATCATCAGATTCAATAAATGAAATTCCATCCACGATGGAGTTCAAGGGTTGGACTTCGATTGACCCATATTCAATAGGAGATCAAGTACCTGCGATAAATCCGCCAAATTCGATTGTTGACGTTCATCGAGGGCAAAGAGAGCCTCAACAAAGCGATCGAAAGCCCGGTGTCTCCCGGATCGAGCTTCTGAAACCGGCGCGGCGGCCGCAATTTAGCCGCACTTATCCTGCTACTTTCCGGTGAATGGCTTCTTTTGTACTTCGCGCTGAGAAGAATAGGGGCGGAGGGCGTGGGTGCGAGGGTGGCAAGGCGCAGTCTCTCTACAAAGTAGAAGAAGAAGAGCGGGCCGAAACTCTCGCCGCGGGAAGAAGCAACAGCTCGCTGCTGTTGGCGCATTCGGTTTTAAGTTTGTCACAGTTATACTCGCCAACCCCCTCCCCCCCACTCCCCGGCGTCAGCGAAAGTGGGTTAAACGAAGTTCCATGATACTTCGCGGTAACACGGTTCGTCGAGCAGAGCCGCTGATTCAGTTCCTGCCGCGAGGAAAGAGATCACAGAGGATCCGAGATCGTCGATTAAACTCTTTGACGCTCGAGAGAGAAACCAAGGAAGCGAACGTTGCTCTTTTCTGTTTTGTTTCCATTTATTTAGCAAACGAACTCCAAAGTTGAAATTCTCCAGAGGCGAAATATCGAATCGTGAAATTTCCATAAATCCCACCGACCGAGAGATCATCGCGTGCAAACCGGATGTTCATTTCGCTTGAGAACTTTGTGTTCTTTCTCGCTGAAGACGCTGATGTACGTTCGATTTCGTTGGAAATTCTTAATGAATTGTTCAACTGTCAGTGAATTATACAGTTCGTTGGAAATATTTTCAAAAGACCCTGCGTTATTGACCCTTTGTGGATGGATGTCAACGTATCGACGACACATCGGTGCTATATATTTTCTCCCAGAGTTTGCAAGCAAATAACTAAACATCAGGATAAATTATTCATTTTGCCCATTACTCAAGCCTTCGAAACATGATCCAGTTGTGTGAGAAAAATGGTCACTTTGGAACATCTTCGTCTTCAAAGGGTTAAATTGTCTCCAAATTGTTCTGCTTGCATTTTTTTCTTTTTTACATGTTTTCTGGCATACTTACTGTTATATTCAGAGATTCAAAAGAGAAAATACCGCGACCTCGTGCGAAATTTAATCAACGAGCAGAATTGATTCAGGAAAGAATCATCCTGGAGGAATAAAGCAGACAAGTTGATCACCAACAACGACAATCCCGTCGAGCGTGTAAAAGCGCAACAGAGTTAAGAATACGCAGTGAGAACGTCCCCGAAGCGCATTACATACAAATACCTCGAGGAACAATTCTTAAGTAAACCGTTTCGCGCTTTGAATCCGCCGTACGTAGCAAAAAGGGGGTGGAGAAACTGGAAAGAGCCGAAACAGGAGAAGAAGAATATCAAGGATTCGCAACCACGCCTCTGCTGCGAGGACGCAGCATCGGAGGACGGCCCTCCCGCTTGTAGACGCCACGAAAGAAAAGATTCGTCGAGAATGGGTATAAAGAGGCAAAGATAAATCGTATTAACACCTATCTTACGGCACATAGACGCAGCCGCGGCCCTTCTACATACGAAATTCCGTGCACATAGGGGATACATAAGTGGCTCTCTATATAAACGTACATGGAACCAATGGAGACCGGGGGTGCAGGGATACATACATCAATCCACCCCGTATGTGCGAGGTATTTGCACATTCCATAGGTGCACAAACACGCGGCGGTCTCTCGCGCGAGCCCGAACCGAGCCCGAGCCCGAGCTCGCGCGCGCGCACGCGCTCGCCCACTTGTTATATATTTAAATACATAGAAGAGAGGGTGCAGGTGTGGGAAGGGTGTACGTTTGTGCGGAACGTCTGCATGCAAGCCGGTGGACGCAGGCGCCGGTAGCCATGGCGACGATTCCTTCGGATTGGCCGCAGCTTCCACTTGAATCCCCGGCCCCGACCCCCGCAGCCGGCCTCCGGCTCTGACGTACTATCCGCCACCATCGATAACCCCTCTGGCTTGTAGCTCTCGTCCACCCCCGTTGCCAGTCTCGTCTACGATTCACCCTCTCGCTTTCTCTGCCCGTTCCTCGAGCCGGCTCGCGCACTCTGCCCGTGTCTTCCTCGGCCCTGCTGCGCTCCTCTCCGACGTTCCTCCTTCGTTCGACGAAGATTCTATAGTTTCTGGTCTTAAACTTACCATTTGATCGCTGTCTTCCGGTTTTCTTCGGCTAGAGTTGTTCCGTTGTCTCCGGGAACGATCGCTAGTCGCCATCAGTCGTATGAGGATTTAGGAGAATGACGGCTTTACCCTTAACTCGAGAAGTAGAAAAATGTAAGTGGTAATGTTCCACAGACCCATCCGAATAATGTGGTATATTATAGAGATTCCTATCTTTTTAACCAGTGCTAGATATACCGTTTAACTGTTTTCGGTTTGAATTGTTTCGTTTCATTTCAGAATTTGATGCAACGTTAGATAATTCAATCAGATTTCCATAGGTACCTTTGTAATCATTTTTGGTACGATTATAAATATAAGGGAAACGAGTAAAAAATATAACTATTAATGCGAAAGTCGAGCTTGCGGAAACCACGTTTTGTTAAAAGTTACACAATTTTTAATCTGTAACGGAATTACTTCGACTCTGCGCGATTCGTTGAAGTAATATCGTAACTCTGGGTTGGGCAGTCAACGTATTAAAATAGCAGACTCGATAATTAACTTTATTTCTATGGAAATAGTGAAATCTAGCGAAGTAGCGTAATACTATTTAATTGTGTTAGTTAATGTTGGGTGTTTTGAAATGAACAATTACGAACATTGTTAACCGCGAAGGATTGCACTCGAAGCAATAGGAGACAATATTATACAAATACATTCGAAAAATACATAAATAATTGAAAATTTGTCAGTAGAGTGGAAGAACTTTCGTAAACTATTTACAAAAGCACTCAGATGCTTGATATTTTCATTCATATACTTCGCTCGAATGATAATGCTTTTACTTAATACGATTAGCCGACTGTACGATCTAACCGCGTGTGGTTGCACGTGACCACAATCAATTAATGGCCGAACCACTTTACAGCTGTTTTATAGAGGAGACTTCCAAAAATCTCTATTAATTTTCCTGAAACTTTGCGAAGGTACTGTTCTATAAAATGCTATAATATATTTCCTAGAACAAATGAAAAACTTCTGAAAAAATAATATAATACATTACAAATCAAATAAAATGAGACAAAGTTTTTGAAACTACTAGCTTTAAGTTTAAAAAGAGATTAAGTAATTGATTCTATTTGACGAGTAAAATTAACTCAGACACGTCTCTTCTTAATTTCTTATTTCGCATAGAGATTTATCAGTTTAATTAATCTTCATATAATCTTCAAGACAAATTTCATATTAATTACTACAGTTGTTATTGGCGTGAGTCTTTTTTAGTTTCGAATATTATTTATTCTTAATTCCTAATCCAAGCTTATCCTTAAGAAGTTACAGTACTTATTCAAGAGAATAAAATCCTTAATCTTCCAAAGCTGATGGACAACTTTATTTTGACCTCGCTTTTCAAAGGACTCATATAACTTCCCGGCTTATGATGGCTAACTTAACTTAACAATTATGTACAAACTACGCACCCTTGTGCAAACTTCTAACTTCACAGTCAATTTGATAAAAATCGGAATCAGTACAATCATTAAAATCAGAATAAGTACGATGTCATGAATGCATAAAAACTAGCAGTCTAAGAGTGCATTAAAAAATGCATCTGCAGCTAGGAAACTTCTGAGTCAAAGTTAACTTGAGTCTGAATATATGATTTCGATAAATCAAAATCCGATTAACAAAAAGAGTGTAGGAATGATCTTTAATATTTCAATTTATGTAAACTAAGTTTACAGCTAACTAAGTTACTAGCAGTCTAAGAGTGCATTAAAAAATGCATCTGCAGCTAGGAAACTTCTGAGTCAAAGTTAACTTGAGTCTGAATATATGATTTCGATAAATCAAAATCCGATTAACAAAAAGAGTGTAGGAATGATCTTTAATATTTCAATTTATGTAAACTAAAGTGCAACATCACCTCGTAACAATGTACGCCCCCTTTGGATCCTCGATACCAATTGCATTTTTCGAAACTAGCGTCAGCAATTGTTATCGAACCTTTATCGGCAATTTTGCGCGCCCGACTCTATAATAAATTACCGGATTTTCTCAAATTATTGCCGTACAACGCAGAAACTTCCGCAAGTAACACATGAAAAAAAAAACAAAGAAAACATTATTGACCGTACCACAGGGATCGAAGAAGGAAATAAAAGGATAGTTGGGTCAACGTCGAGAATTAATTAGCTCCCGGTGCATTACCAGCGTTATTAGTGTCCTGCAACCGCGACACGGCTGCCAGATAAGGCCAGGTTAACTTCCGCGTTCGCAGGCACGCGGAAATGCGTGCCCTCGACCAATTAGCATTCTATTTAACGCTAAGATATACTCGATTTGCTTCTTTTCATTGTCCCTCCCCGTCACCCCTATTGATCGCACGCTTCTCCAT